>NC_041386.1:595372294-595416982 GCF_002162155.2 Triticum dicoccoides | reverse complement strand
GCTGCTGTGCCAATCCGCCGGCGCCGCCCAGGCGCACGCTGCCGCCGTCCCGGTCCGCCGCGCTGCCTCGTCGTCGGTGGGTGGCCACCCCGAGTCGCCGCCTCGCCGCAGGAGGTCGCCGGCGACGCCCCCAACTCCGGCCGGTCCCTCCGTCTCTGGCGAGTTCTTGAACCCCGGCGAACCTCGGCATCCGCGCTGCTATAGTGCTCGTGCTACAGTAGATCTTAGATCTGGAGACGGTTGACTTTTATCCCCCGAAACCCTAATTTTCTTGCTATCTTTGACATGCCATAACTCTGCATCCGTAGCTCCGATTCGTGCGTGTAGCACATCAAAATGTTAGTCTCGACGAGTACATCATTTCATCTCATTGCATCATTTTCATTTGAGCTCATCTTGATGCCCGAAATGCTGTTGGAAGAGGGCTATGTGATGAATTTGTCAGATTTGTTTCAACAAATGGCATTTTGTCATTTTTTCCATGATTAATGTGTGCATGCTATGATCCTGAGCTCTGCATGTGTTTTGTTAAATGCCATGCCATCTTTACAGAGGTGCTTGCCATGTATTTTTGTGATATTTGTGGTGACTATCACAAGCTTGCAAAGTAGCGTAATCGGTAATGCTGATTTCAGGGACTTAGAATTTCACTAAGTCCTTGTCCTAATTTTGTTGTTATGTCATATGTTCATGTTGTTTCCTAGTGATCCGTGCCTCTTTTGAGGATGATCAGTAAGGATGTTTTGTTAATATTGTTGTGCTCTATCCATCCATGTCTTTGTTTGCATTTATGGAGCACCCTAGCTTGAGTCAATCGAGCTCTACTTTTGCTATAAAATGATCCTGACAGATTGTTAACATGTTTAGCGATTTTGCCGAGGATGTTGCTATTGATCCGTGCATGATATGATGTTGTTCTTGCCATGTCTAGCTTCTATGCCATGTATTCTTGATGGGTGTATGCTTAGTTTGTCATGCCATGCTCTGTAGTGAGTGCATCGAGCTCATAAACATGCCCACTTGTCAAATCTGTTTACATGCTCCAGTTTTTCACTAAGTCTGAATCTGTTTATGTTTTTGCCATGTTCACATGCTTGCAAATGTATTTTCTGATCCCTTTTGGCTCAAGGTCACTAAGGGACTTTTGTTAAGTGCTTTGAGTAGCTTCATGCCATGCCTTGCTTGGCCATGTTAAGATCCTGTAGCATGTAGTTTTCATGCTCTAAAGTGTGCTTCCTGATGATAAATTCCAGACTTGTGTTAATTTCACAAAGTCTAAAACCTGTTATCATTTGCTCTTTTGCCATGCTTGTTTGAACCTGTTAATGGATGAATTAGCCGTAGCTCAGTGTTCATCTTGTTTTAAGCATCATGAGTGGATCCCTGCCATGTATTTTGTTGCCATGTTTGAGTGCTGTAGCATGTTGTTCTTGTAGCATTTAGATGGCTACTTGCTGATTATCGCAGACCATTGCCATATTTGTTTTGCTTGCCATTTCCAAACCGTGCATCCGATTCCGGTGATCTTTATATTGATTTCAACTGAAATCACCTCACCTTTCCAGTGGCACTCTTGGATTTCCAAGTTGAGGCCAGGTTCAGTCATTCCTTGTCAAATCTTGCATATGCATCACATACCACATCCCGCATATCATAGCATGTTTGCATCATGTTTTTTGAGCATTGCACGTGGTTGATTGTGTCCCGTTTGCTTGTTGTTCTTGTTTGGATAGAGCCGGGAGACGAGTTCATGAACGAGGAGCCCGTTGAGTTCGCTTACGAGGATCAAGTCAACTCTGACAACTTTGTAGGCAAGATGACCATACCCTCGAAATCACTTCTATCTTTGCTTGCTAGATGCTCGCTTTTTTGCTATGCCTATGCTACGATACCTACCACTTGCTTATCATGCCTCCCAAATTGCCATGTCAAACCTCTAACCCACCATGTCCTAGCAAACCGTTGTTTGGCTATGTTACCGCTTTGCTCAGCCCCTCTTATAGCGTTGCTAGTTGTAGGTGAAGTTTGGAGATTGTTCCTTGTTGGAACATTATTTATTGTTGGGATATCACAATATTATCTTGTTTATCTTAATGCACCTATATACTTGGTAAAGGGTGGAAGGCTCGGCCTTTTGCCTAGTGTTTTGTTCCACTCTTGCCGCCCTAGTTTCCGTCATATCGGTGTTATGTTCCCGGATTTTGCGTTCCTTACACGGTTAGGTTATAATGGGAACCCCTTGACAGTTCGCCTTGAATAAAACTCCTCCAGCAATGCCCAACCTTGGTTTTACCATTTGCCACCTAACCTCTTTTTCCCTTGGGTTTTCGGAGCCCAAGGGTCATCTTTATTTAAACTCCCCCGGGCCAGTGCTCCTCTGAGTGTTGGTCCAAACTAGAGCCCCTTGCAGCGCCACCTCGGGGAAACTCGAGGGTTGGTTTTAGTTGTACGGATTGCTTATCTGAGTGTGCCCTGAGAACGAGATATGTGCAGCTCCTATCGGGATTTGTCGGCACATTTGGGCGGTGTTGCTGGACTTGTTTTACCATTGTCGAGGATGTCTTGTAACCGGGATGCCGAGTTTGATCGGATTGTCTTGGGAGAAGGAATATCCTTCGTTGACCGCGAGAGCTTGTGATGGGCTAAGTTGGGACTCCCCTACAGGGATTTGAACTTTTGAAAGCCGTGCCCGCGGTTATGGGCAAATGGGAATTTGTTAATGTCCGGTTGTAGATAACCTGAAACTTAACTTAATTAAAATGAACCAACCGCGTGTGTAACTGTGATGGTCTCTTCTCGGCGGTGTCCGGGAAGTGAACACGGTGTTAGAGTAATGCTTGACGTAGGTTGTTCTAGGATCACTTCTTGATCATAGTTGTTCGACCGTGCTTTTGCTTTGTCTTCTCACTCTCATTTGCGTATGTTAGCCACCATATATGCTAGTCGCTTGCTGCAGCTCTACATCATACCTTTGCCTTACCTATAAGCTTAAATAGTCTTGATCGCGAGGGTGCGAGATTGCTGAGTCCCCATGACTCACATATTACTTCCAAACAAGATGTAGGGACCGATGATACCGCTCCAGACGATGCGCTTGAGCTCAAGTGGGAGTTCGATGAAGACTCCCGTCGTTACTATGTGTCTTTCCCAGATAATCAGTAGTGGTGCCCAGTATGGGCGATCGGGGACTTTGTCGCATGTGGGGGTTGATCTTTATTTTGGTACCGTAGTCGGACCATGAGTGTATTGGATGATTGTAATGTTATTCATGTATTTGTGTGACGTGGCGAGTGTAAGCCAACTATGTATCTTTTCCCCTTTATTTATTTACATGGGTTGTTGTGAAGATTACCTTACTTGTGACATAGCTTTCAATGTGGTTGTGCCTCTAAGTCGTGCTTCGACACGTAGGAGATATAGCCGCATCGAGGGCGTTACAAGTTGGTAATTAGAGCCTTCCCCGACCTTAGGAGCCCCCTGCTTGATCGTATCGCTGGCGTTGTTGAGTCTAGAAAAAATGTTTTGAGTAATTTAGGAATTATATATCGGAGAGTTAGGAATTCTTTTTACTCCTCAGTCCCTTCATCGCTCTGGTGAGGCATCCCGACGTAGAGTTTTGACTCTTCTCTTCTCAAATTTCACTAAATTTCTTTTAGGATCACGCGGGTATCTTGGAATCATTCCGATCGATTTGTGATGAGAACATTGTTCTTGGTGCCTCCTGTCATTTAGGGGTTGTGGCAGTGTCCCGGGGAGTTGAGCTCCGAGGTGTTGTCGTCACAATTTTATCGCTGAGATTCTGGAATACCTGAGTTTTGCGGACATCGAAAATCTCTTTTATGCAGTTGTTGGTGAGATAACCTCGATGCCAACCAGTACTAGGGCGGGAGTTCGAGAGTATTGCCATAACTTGTATAACGGATGCTTTTCGAAGGTTGAGGTAGATGATTTCCGAAGGTTTCTTGGTTATGTGTTGAAGGATGGATATAGTTGGATGTAGGATTTGCTAGATTTGGGTGAGATATTATGCTTCCCCTATATCCCCAACACCTGATTGCATAACCGGAAAGGTTCGGGAGTTTCATAGGTGGGAATTCTTGTAGCTCTAGTTCTTCTTCCGCGGATATTTGGTTTGGGATTGGGTAATCCTCACCAAGTATTTGTTCTTGTCCGTACCTTGTTGTTTTTCTTCTACCTCAATTTTAAGTGGCTTCTCAATTTATGGAAATGTGACCATTTCAATTGGAATGCATTCGTTCATTTTGTTCGGATGTGAAGATAATATGTTGCAATTTTAACCTGTTTGGTTCAGCTTAAATATTTGTCTGTCAAGATGCTAACGGATGTCAACCTCTTCAGGATGGCTCCTCCAACACGCATGACTCCGAGTCCTGATCCGCCACCACCACCTCCACCTCCGGAGGCATGGAAAGCTGTGATGGCTGCTACCAATGCAAACACGCAGCTGATCATGCAACTTCTTCAAGAGCGCAACCAAGGGAACCAGGGCCATGGCAACAATTAGAATCAGTTTGCTACACTCAACCAGTTCCTCGTTAATCAGCCAAAGACCTTCAGCAATTGTGTTGACGCAACAGGCGCTGATGATTGGCTCGTGGACATATGCAAGCATTTCGAGTGCAGTAACGTCAGGCCTGAGGACTTTGTCAAGTTTGCCTCCTTCCAACTCAAAGACCAAGCCGCAGAATGGTTTCAGCAGTACAAAGATTCCAGAGGAGGCCGTGTGATTACCTGGGATGAATTCCGTCAAGACTTCAAAGCTCATCATATTCCTCAGAGTGTGGTTGAAAGCAAGCATGAGGAATTCCTCAACCTAAAGCAAGGCACTATGTCTGTTTACCAGTACAACATCATGTTTCAGAAGCTCGCCCGTTTTGCTAAGCAAGACGTCCCTGACGAGAAGAGCATGATATACCAGTTTAGGGGTGGTCTCAGAGAAGAACTCTAGCTAGCTCCCGTCCTCTTTGAGCCCAAGAAGTACGATGAGTTTTACAACATGGCAATGAAGCAAGAGACTGCACAACTGAAGTGCGATGCTTCCAAGAAGCGAGTCAGAGATGCAACTCCTTCTTCCTCAACTCAAGTGGCTAAGCAGCAAAAGTATTGGCTGCCTCCTCCTCCGTTCCGTCAGCCTTATCAGCAGAAGAGCAAAGGTGGCAGTGGATCTTCCCACCCACCCAACCCTGGCTTTCAGAACAAGACTTCGTCTCAAGCTCCAAGATCAAGTGCTCCGTATCACCGTCCGCTCTCGGAGGTCACGTGCAACAAGTGCCAACAGAAGGGTCACTATGCCAACAAATGCTTCAATCAGAGGCGTCTCCCTCCTCCTCTTCCTGTGAGATCGGCAAGTACAGCTGTGGTCAAGCATAACCCCAAGTACGCCAAGGTCAACATGGTGAATGCAGCTCAGGCAGAGGACTCGTCAGATGTCATCATGGGTAACCTTCCTGTTAACGATATTCCTGCAAGAGTTCTTTTTGACACTGGTGCATCGCATTGTTTCATCTCGAGACCTTTTGCATCTAAGCATGATTTTGTTACTCAATCGTTGCCTAAACCGTTGGCTATTGTCTCTCCGGCCCGTTAAATGACTTCTCGAGTATGCGTTCCGAATGTTTCAATCACATTGGGTGACTATAAGTTCTTGTCTTCTCCAAATATTCTTGGTGACTCGGATATTGATCTTATTCTTGGAATGGACTGGCTTTCTAAGCACAAGGCTCAGCTTGATTGTGCAGCCAGGCAGATACAATTGACTCATTTGTCTGAGGATGTAATTGTCTTTGCCGCTCGTGATGATACCATCCGTATGTTTTCTCTCAATGAGAAGGGTGAGCTGGATGACATCTCTCAAATTCCAGTCGTTTGCGAATATCAAGACGTCTTTCCAGAAGAGCTTCCAGGAATGCCTCCGCACCGGCCAGTTGAATTTGTCATCAATCTTGAGCCTGGCACAGAACCTGTTTGTAAACGTCCTTACAAGCTTGGACCTAAAGAGTTGAAGGAGCTGAAGAAGCAACTCGATATTCAAGAGCGAATGGGTCTTATCCGACCTAGTTCTTCTCAGTGGGGTTGTGGAGTTCTTTTTGTGAAGAAGAAGGATGGAACGGACCGACTTTGTGTTGACTACCGTCCATTGAACAAGAAGACTATAAAGAACAAGTACCCACTTCCCAACATCAACGAGCTGTTTGAACAACTCAAAGGTGCTCAAGTATTCTCCAAGCTTGACCTCCGTATGGGCTATCACCAGATTCGAATTCGTGAGCAAGATATTCCCAAGACAGCATTCAGAACAAGCTATGGTTCATATGAATACATTGTCATGTCTTTTGGCCTCATCAACGCTCCACCAACTTTCTCTCGCATGATGAACTTCATCTTCAACCCCTACACAAATGACTTCGTCTTGGTCTACCTCGATGACATTTTGGTCTTTTCCAAGAACAAGGAAGATCATGCCAAGCACTTGCGTTTGGTGCTGGATAAGCTCAGAGAACATCTGTTCTATGCCAAGTTTTCAAAGTGCGAGTTTTGGCTCGATGAGGTTATCTATCTTGGGCATATCATCTCTGCCAAGGGCATAGCAGTGAATCCTGAGAAGGTGTCTGCAATTGTGAATTGGGAACCACCTCAGAATGTGAAGCAACTCCGCAGCTTCCTTGGTCTCGCAAGCTACTGTTGAAGGTTTGTTGAGAACTTCTCAAAGATCGTGAAGCCTCTTTCAAACCTTCTCCAGAAGCACATCAAGTACGTTTGGTCTCCTGAATGTGACATCGCTTTCAACACCTTGAAAGAGAAATTAGTCACTGCTCTAGTTTTGACTCCTCCCGATGAATCCAAACCGTTTGAGGTCTTCTGTGATGCCTCTCTTCAAGGTCTTGGTGCAGTGTTGATGCAAGAGAAGAAAGTTGTGGGTTATACCTCTCGCTAGTTGAAGCCCAATGAAAAGAACTACCCCACTCACGACCTCGAGTTGGCGGCAGTTGTTCATGCTCTTTTGACTTGGAGACATCTCTTATTGGGAAGAAAAGTGGACATCTTCACTGACCACAAGAGTCTGAAGTACATCTTCACTCAGCCTAATCTCAACCTCAGGCAGACTCGTTGGGTCGAAATGATTGAAGAGTATAATCCGAGTATCGAATATACTCCAGGCAAGGCCAATGTAATTGCTGATGCATTGAGCAGGAAGGCTTACTGCAACAGTTTGATTCTCAAGCCTTACCAACCCGAGCTTTGTGAAGCTTTCCGCAAACTCAATCTGCAAGTTGTTCCTCAAGGTTTCCTCGCCAACCTCAAAATCTCCTACTTTGGAAGATCAGATTCACGAGGCTCAACTTCTTGATGCTATGGTGAAGAAGGTGAAGATTGGGATTGCCAAGAGTAAATCCAAGTACAAGTGCTATCGCCTTGATGACAAGGATACTCTATTCTTCGAGGATCGCATTGTTGTGCCTAAAGGTGACCTTCGTAAAGCCATTATGAACGAGGCTCACAATTCACTCCTCTCTATCCACCCTGGAAGTACAAAGATGTACCAGGACCTCAAGCAGTCATATTGGTGGACTCGAATGAAGTGCGAGATTTCTTAGTTCGTGAATGAATGTGATGTCTGCAGAAGAGTGAAGGCAGAACACCAACGGCCAGCTGGTCTCCTCCAACCTCTTGCCATTCCAGAATGGAAGTTTGACCACATTGAGATGGACTTCGTGACTGGATTTCCAAAGTCTAAGCGTGGCAATGATGCTATATTCGTTGTCATCGACAAACTCACTAAAGTGGCTCATTTCCTTCCTATCAAAGAGTCTATCACAGCAGCTCAATTGGCAGAGCTATATACCTCTCGGATTGTCTCTCTGCACGGCATTCCGCAGTTGATTTCTTCAGATTGTGGTAGCATCTTCACCTCGAAGTTTTGGGATTCTTTTCAGAAGGCCATGGGCACCAACATCCGCTTCAGCACAACTTTTCATCCTCAAACTAGCGGCCAAGTCGAGCGTGTCAATCAGATTCTTGAAGATATGCTCAAGGCTTGCGTTATCTCTTTCGGTATGAAGTGGGAAGATTGTCTTCCATATGCCGAGTTTTCCTACAACAAAAGCTTCCAAGCGAGTTCAGGCAAGGCCCCATTTGAAATTCTCTATGGCAGGAAGTGCCGTACTCCTCTTAACTGATCAAAGACTGGTGAACGTCAACTTCTTGGCAATGACTTGATCACAGAGGCAGAAGAGATGTGCAAAGTCATTTGTGATAACCTCAAAGTAGCGCAATCGCGCCAGAAGAGCTACTATGATAGTAAGCATCGTGATTTGGCTTTCGAGATTAGGGACCATGTTTACCTCCGCGTCTCTCCAATGAAAGTTACTCGTCGCTTCGGTATCAAAGGGAAGCTTGCCCCTAGATACGTGGGTCCTTTCAAGATCGTCAGCAAGAGAGGCGATCTCGCCTATCAACTCGAGCTTCCCTCCAACTTTGCAAACGTGCACGACGTGTTCCATGTCTCTCAGCTCCGCAAGTGCTTCAAGACCCCTGACCGCACCGTCAACTTCAAAGACATTGATCTCCGAGAAGACCTTTCTTATCGTGAGCACCCAGTTGCTATTCTTGAAGAAATTGAGCGCAAGACTCGCAACAAGTCAATCAAATTCCTCAAAGTCAAGTGGTCACACCATTCCGACCGTGAAGCCACATGGGAACGCGAGGATCACCTCCGTTCTGAGTACCCGGAGTTTTTCCAGTCCTAGATCTCGGGACGAGATCCTTTCATAGTGGTGGAGTGTTGTAACACCCCGAATGTAATTTACCTTATATGTATCCCAACTCTTGCCGTTTCTGGCACTAAGTTATTTTGTTTCCTCGGTGTCGGGTTTTTGTCTTCGTGTGTTGTTGTCTTTGTCATGCATCTCATATCATGTCATCATGTGCATTCGATTCGCGTACGTGTTCATCTCATGCATCCGAGCATTTCCCCGTTGTCCGTTTTGCATTCCGACGCTCCTATGTCCTCCGGTGGTCCTTTCTACCTCTTTTCGTGTGTGGGGGTTAAACGTTTCTGGATTGGACCGAGACTTGTCATGAGGCCTTGGTTTACTACTGGTAGACCGCCTGTCAAGTTTCGTGCCATTTGGACTTCGTTTGATACTCCAACGGTTAACCGAGGGACCGAAAAGGCCTCGTGTGTGTTGCAGCCCAACACCCTTCCAAAGTGGCCCAAAACCCACCAAAAACCCCTCCTTCACCTAGAGCGTTCGATCACGATCGCGTGGCTGAAAACCATGCTCAATTTGGAGACTCTTAGCTACTCCTACCTCTATATAGAGGCCTCTCCCCGAAATTCCCGGATCTCTTCTTCCCCAAACCCTAAAAAATCGCCTCACGCTGCGCCGGACGTGTCCGTCCGCGCCGGACACCTCTTCGCCGCCGTCCGCAGCCAACCGGGGGCCGCCACATGGCACGCCGCCACCCGCAGCCACACCGGCCAGCCGCAGGCCCCCTCCTCCACCGCCCGGGCCAGAGGCGCCCCACGCCCTTCCTCTGCAGCGCCGCCAGCGCCCTGCCGTGACGACGCCCCGCCGCCGTCCCGATCCACCGCCGCTGTGCCAATCCGCCGGCGCCGCCCAGCCGCACGCCGCCGCCGTCCCGGTTCGCCGCGCTGCCTCGTCGTCGGTGGGTGGCCACCCCGAGTCGCCGCCTCGCCGCAGGAGGTCGCCGGTGACGCCCCCAACTCCGGCCGGTCCCTCTGTCTCCGACGAGTTCTTGAACCTGGGCGAACCTCGGCATCTGCGCTGCTACAGTGCTCGTGCTACAGTAGATCTTAGATCTGGAGACGGTTGACTTTTATCCCCCGAAACCCTAATTTTCTTGCTAACTTTGACATGCCATAACTCTGCATCCGTAGCTCCGATTCGTGCGTGTAGCATATCAAAATGTTCGACTCGACGAGTACATCATTTCATCTCATTGCATCATTTTCATTTGAGCTCATCTTGATGCCCGAAATGCTGTTGCAAGAGGGCTATGTGATGAATTTGTCAGATCTGTTTCAGCAAATGGCATTTTGTCATTTTTTTCATGATTAATGTGTGCATGCTATGATCCTGAGCTCTACATGTGTTTTGTTAAATGCCATGCCATATTTACATAGGTGCTTGTCATGTATTTTTGTGATATTTGTGGTGACTAGCACAAGCTTGCAAAGTCCTTGTCCTGATTTTGTTGTTATGTCATATGTTCATGTTGTTTCCTAGTGATTCGTGCCTCTTTTGAGGATGATCAGTAAGTTTGTTTTGTTAATATTGTTGTGCTCTATACATCCATGTCTTCGTTTGCATTTATGGAGCACCCTAACTTGAGTCAATCGAGCTCTACTTTTGCTATAAAATGATCCTGGCAGATTGTTGACATGTTTAGCGATTTTGCCGAGGATGTTGCTATTGATCCATGCATGCTATGATGTTGTTCTTGCCATGTCTAGCTTTTATGCCATTTATTCTTGATGGGTGTATGCTTAGTTTGTCATGCCATGCTCTGTAGTGAGTGCGTCGAGCTCGTAAACATGCCTACTTGTCAAATCTGTTTTCATGCTCTAGTTTTTCATTAAGTCTGAATCTGTTTATGTTTTTGCCATGTTCACATGCTTGCAAATGTATTTTCTGATCCCTTTTGGCTCAAGGTCACTAAGGGACTTTTGTTAAGTGCTTTGAGTAGCTTGATGCCATGCCTTCCTTGGCCATGTTAAGCTCCTGTAGCATGTAGTTTTCATGCTCTAAAGTGTGCTTCCTGATGATAAATTCTAGACTTGTGTTAATTTCACTAAGTCTAAAACCTGTTATCATTTGCTCTTTTGCCATGCTTGTTTGAACCTGTTAATGGATGAATTAGCCGTAGCTCAGTGTTCATCTTTTGTTAAGAATCATGAGTGGATCCCTGCCATGTATTTTGTTGCCATGTTTGAGTGCTGTAGCATGTTGTTCTTGTTGCATTTAGATGGCTACTTGCTGATTATCGCAGACCGGTGCCATATTTGTTTTGCTTGCCATTTCCAAACCGTGCATCCAATTCCGGTGATCTTTATATTGATTTCAACCGAAATCACCTCACCTTTCCAGTGGCACTCTTGGATTTCCAAGTTGAGTCCAGGTTCAATCATTCCTTGTCAAATCTTGCATATGCATCACATACCACATCTCACATATCATAACATGTTCGCATCATGTTGTTTGAGCATTGCACGTGGTTGATTGTGTCCCGTTTGCTTGTTGTTCTTGCTTGGGTAGAGCCGGGAGAAGAGTTCGTGAACGAGGAGCCCGTTGAGTTCACTTACGAGGATCAAGTCAACTCTGACAACTTTGCAGGCAAGATGACCATACCCTCGAAATCACTTCTATCTTCGCTTGCTAGATGCTCGCTTTTTTGCTATGCCTATGCTATGATACCTACCACTTGCTTATCATGCCTCCCAAATTGCCATGTCAAACCTCTAACCCACCATGTCCTAGCAAACCATTGTTTGGCTATGTTACCGCTTTGCTCAGCCCCTCTTATAGCGTTGCTAGTTGAAGGTGAAGTTTGGAGATCGTTCCTTATATATGTTGAAGGGGCGGGTTACATGTGGAGTCCTATTAGGATTAGGACTAGTCTATCTTAATACAAACCGGATACAAGTCCGGGTCTTAACTCCTTGTAAGGTAAATATATTCCTCACGCCTTTCCTCTTAAACTGGCCCACCATTAACATAAACCGGCATGTTAGGCCTTGGGCCTTGTCATCCATCTGGAACATGCACCGGGTCACCAATGAGTCTTCATGCTCGTGAATCGTCATACCAGTGAACCGCCAGACACGTAAACCGCCAGACACATAAACCGCCAATCACGTAAACCGCCAATCCTCTGGCGGTTTACCAATGAAACGCCTAGTCCGGTCGGGTTATACTTCCGGCCGGTTTACGCTGCGGGGTATATCCCCGACATTAGCCCCCAAGTTTAGCTTGGATTTATCCATGGTAAACTTATGCTGCAAAATAAACACAAGAACAAATTTGACAGGTTATGCTCCGGGTTAAGAATTCTTGTAAACCGGTACCTGATCACCCTTAAGTCCTTGTTATTTCCTCCTTCTGGGAAGTCCGGGTTAACAAGCCAGATTCATACTTAATTTGTTCACATTGGTTTCTCACAGAGAAATATTGTGAAGAATAATCCACTTGAGTCGGCTTCCAAAGCACCGGTTTAAGAAATATGGGTCTTGAAATAGTTATCTAATATTCAGCCGGTTTGAAGATGTAAAACTTGCCAGTTTAATATTACCAAAATGGCCGGTTTATAAATATTGAGGGCACTGGGTCACAATTGTTGTCGACACCAGGTCATGTAATTGATGTTCCTGATTTGCTCAAAACTGATAAAATGAAGATGTTCCTCCTTATATGCATAATAGCTGTAGCCCCCAAGTCTTAAGAGGAGAACATAGTGATAACTTAAGACTTGCTCCAATAAGTGTTTCAAACTTGAAAAAATCCGGTTTGTTCATCTCAATCATATAAACT
This sequence comes from Triticum dicoccoides, assembly GCF_002162155.2. Classification (NCBI taxonomy): domain Eukaryota; kingdom Viridiplantae; phylum Streptophyta; class Magnoliopsida; order Poales; family Poaceae; genus Triticum; species Triticum dicoccoides. Next base: position 595,404,410 of record NC_041386.1, on the reverse strand, counting down.
GAATACTCCATATATGTAGCCCCCAAGTGCCGGGTTGTCATGCTTATAGCAACCTGGGACTTGTAATTGCTTACAAAAACTTCAATCAGTGTAACCCCCAAGGGTCGGGTCATTATGCAATAATGAGCAGGGACTTTGTAAATATGATCATGTAGTTTTTAGCAGTGATGTGTAGCCCCCAAGGGCCGGCTTAGTAAGATAATACTGAACTGGGACTTGATATATACTTCAATGAAAATAACATCTTATAATGTAGCTTCCATCATAGGGCTTGAACCCACGTCCACAAGGTTAAGAGCTTTGTGCTTTACCAACTGAGCAATGGATCCTTCAATATTATGGACGAAAACTTGTGTACCTTGAATTGTTGACAGGAGCAATTGGTAGCCCCCAAGGGCCGGCTCATTATAATATGATGAGTCGGGTCTTCAATAAGACTAGTAAAAATGACTTTGCATTAGCCCCCAAGTGTCATGGTGCATGCTTGCAGCGAAATGAGACTTGCATGTAATCTCAATTTGAATAATGTAGCCCCCAAGTGCCGGGTTGTAAGCCTGAAGCGACTCGGGACTATCCCTTCCATTGTAGAATAAATCATATCCTTTGATAAAATAATAGCCATTGCACTAAAGCGACTTTGAAAACTCAATAATACCGGTTATTAATAACCATAAAAATCCAGCCATGTTGGCTATTCAAGATAACATAATCCGGTGAAAACCCTATTCATTCAATATCATAATGAAAATTCAGCCAAACTTGGCTATTTGACTAATATAACCCAATGATTTATAAGCGCATGATTCCAATGGCGCAATCCAAATATATATATACTGGCGACTTATAGTCCAAAGCCAGGTCGGTTTAACAAACCTGTTTCTGCATACAAAAAGTTTAAAGTGTCCTGGCGGTTTACCGCCGGACGGGTCGTAATGCCCAACATATAACCCGGGTTTATAACCAAGGCTGCACTTAAGAATAATCAAATATGAAATATATCATACCTATGACATTGAATCACATCGTTGGTTTACCAACTTTTTGGAATAGGGGTAATAACCCAGATTTTGAGTACTGATAACTCCTTCCATATTGTGTCGGTTTATGATAAAACCGTACCAGGTTGTAATAAACACCGGTTTAACCACATATAATACTGGCGACTCGTAGTCAAACCAGACCGGGCTGATAGTCTCCGGATTATAACTTGATTGTGTACTGACAACTTGTAGTTGAAAGCCGAGCCGGGTTGATAAACACCGGTTTACTCCATAATAGGATGGTAACAGAAAATCAAACCGGGCAGATAGCCTCCGGATTAAGATTTGACCGTGTTCAGTCAATTTGTAATTTGATAGTCGAACCGGTTTAAGAATTGTCAGTTTAAAAACGCAACAAAGAAATATTTATCAAAACAAAATTTCAAGCAAAGGCAATGATAAAACCATTTGCAAAAGGAGGCTATTGAGCCGATCAAATGGCGTTACCATGGTCGGACACGACCAATCCCCCGATAGGCGTAGCTATGGTTCAAGTCAGCCAGGTCCCCAAATGAAACAGTGGCATTATGCCGATCAAAAGGCGTGGCAATGGTTCGGGTTCGACCAAGCCCAGAAGTGATTCTGTGGCATTAGGCCGATCAAGAGGCGTGACTATGGTTTAGACGTGACCACAAGTCCCCAAGTGATGCATTGGCATTACACCGATCAAGAGGTGTAGCGATGGTTCGGGTTCGACCAAAACCCCCAAGTGATGCTGTGGCACTAGGCCGATCAAGAGGCGTGACTACGGTTCAGACGTGACCACAAGTCCCCAAATGATGCTGTGGCTTTACGCCGATCAAGAGGTGTTGCTATGGTTCAGACATGACCAAAGCCCCCAAGTGATCAATGATATGATAAGCCAATAAGGCATGATACCCATGTTTGAACCGCCCATCATGGCAGCAGGTCCTCTTTGGCACCTTTTAACTTTTTGCAAGAGATAAATCCTTCTTGAACCGGATTTTGAACCGAATATTGAGAGCTTCAAATTTTTGTGGGAGATAGCTTTCCCTTGAACCTGATTTTAAACCGGAAACCTTCTTTTTAAGCCGAAAATTTGCTGACGGCCTTTAAATTTGCACCAATATGGCAGTTTAGGGTCCTGCATTAGATAACTTTTGCAAGCTGGAGTAATTGCTTTTTCAAAGAAAGCAATATATAATATAAAAATATATTGGATGGATTTCACCTGATATGTCAGGCCAGTTGATACCCATCGCGGGGTTATACGCCAGTACGGATAAAAGAGTCGACCGCGGCATTGCTGATGTAGTCCGGACTACGGGGGTGTCGGTTTGTGTTCCGGTTCACCAGTGTGATATGCACAAATGCTGGTGTAGAACAGCTAGCGCGCGTCGTCCGTAGTAGGGCATCACTTTTATAGTGAGCACTTGTCCTGTATAGAAAGATATAGGCGAGAGTAATCGTTCTCGGAAAACAATATGTACAAAAAAGAAACAGATGGAAAAGATAGCACCTGGAAATTTAATTGGCTGTGCCACCAGCGAGTAGTAGCATGTTTTTTGTCTGCACGTACCGACTGCTCCACAGTAAACCGGCCAGAACACTTGCCATGGCCTGGTGACTGTTAGCACCAGGTTTTGACCCTCAAGTCGCCGGTTCAACCGTGGGAGTTGTAAACCGGCGCGGACGGAGAGTCGGCCGCAGGGGTTGTAAGCCGGCGCAGATGGAGAACCGGCCGCGTGTTGATGTAAACCGGACCACAGGCGGTTTGCGCGCGTCCTTTGAACAGTGCGGAATGGTCAAAAGCTAGTATATAATGACGCCAGTGCGCGCTCCATACGCACGGTGTAACACCAATGTTGTGGCGAATAATTGTCCTGCATATAAAAATATGCAAAACCAACGTAATTTGTTCTTTTTACAAAAACAATATATGTCAAAATTAGATTTAGATGGATATCACCTGATTTGTAAGGATGACCAATGATGTGTAAGTAGCGTCCATATATATCTTCCAATAATCCCAATGGCAATTTTAACCACTTTGTCCAGAGTAAGCCTCCAAGACACCATTATTTAATTGATTGCTTGTTGACTCCATCTCTCCCAATTTTTGAATAATAATCAGTAGGCAATCGCAAAGAAAACCCCGAAACCACTTGATGTTTTCTCCAGCATGTAGAACTGGCTCAACCCAGCATCGGACATCAGCCAAGGTAAAGGCGCAGCTGAATCTAAAGGTCGCGGGTTGAACCGGTAGCAAGTTGGAGAGGCGCCGGTACGCGGGCGGGCGGCCGTCAGAGACGCATCCGGCGATGGCGGTTCAGAGATGAAAAATGAAACCGAACCTAGTCCGTGGCCTCGTCCAAGCTTGGCGTTGACTTGTCAATCCGATCAAGCGTTGGAATTCTGTATGTTCACGTAAGGCAAATCATTTTTTTGAACAGCTGGCTCCTTTGATTGTGAGGAGCGCTGGGCGCAGTGGGCACAAACTGGCCCCCGGCGAGTTGAGGCGGAGCTGACTTGAGGCGCGGCTACTGCCATGTAGTGGTGGTTCGAAGGTGACACCGACGAGGTGAAGCGGTGCTGTCGGCGGGTCAATGGCCAAGGCAAACCGAGCGGCACGGGGCAGGTGTGAGCCAAGCGCAGCGCAGTTGATGCTTAAGGCAGCAAGGCCTGGACTGTGATATTTGGTACACGTGTGCCATATAAGCAAAACTGCCACACCTCTATTTCTTTCATTTTAAAGTACCATATGATCCCTCGTTCTTTGACCTCGCCTCTTCCCAAATGACCCCGCAGGCTCACCTGAGAAACCTGCTTCTCCCGCATATCTCGGGCGCTCACCCCCGAGAAAACTGCCACTTCTTCACGTCTATCACATGATTTCTTCTAAGGACAAAGTTACCATGATATTTGTATGCAAGTTATCAGGCCTGTGTTGCATAACTTACCGTGCTATTTACATAGAACGTGTTAGGTATTATGCTTCAACAACTACACCCTTTCAAAGTTACCACTATGTTTTGTACACAAGTTATAAGGTCTTCGATGTGTAAAATACCGTGGTACTTACACATAAGTTATCAGCGTATATGTACATCAACCTCCCCCCGGTCAAAGTTACCATGGGGATTGTAAATGAGTTACCAGGTCTACGGTTCGTATATTATCATGGTACTTGCACCTAAAAACCTAGGTGTGTTTTGGTAGCTTTTTCCATAGGTCAAAAATTACCATAATGTTTTTGCGTAACTTATCACGCCTATAGCACGTGTGCCCCTCATGGCACTAAACATTATGTGACTTTCCCGTGGCACGCCATGTGTTGTGTTCATTCAAGAGGCCCACGTGCGAGGCGAGTGTATGTTTTTAACAACTTATATATTTTTCTTTGGTAAAAAAGTTACCATCATGTTTATATTGCAAGTTATCGGTTATGCGGTGCTTATATTATCATGTTATTTACATAAAAATTACTGGGGATGTTTTGAACAACTTTTTCCGGGGCAAAAAGTTATCATGGTGATTCTAGGTAACCTATCAAGCCCCCCCCATGGGTCAAAAACTTATCATGGTGTTTAGTTATCGCAGTGCATATGCTTCATACTATTTACACATAAAAATGCCAGGGGAGGGAGGTATACTATCGTGCTATTTACACAGAAGATACCGGAGTATCTTTTCAAAAAAAAAATCCCTACGGTCAAAGTTACCATGGTGCTTCTACCTCAGTTATCAGATGTGCGCTGCGTATATTACCATCTATTTACACATAAATTATCAGGTATCTTTTCACATTTGTTTTCCCCTATGGTTAAAGTTACCATGATGTTTGTATCTAAATTATCAGGTCTATGGCGTGAATGTTATCGTGCTATTTACAAAAATTATCAGGGGGCGGGTTCAGCAAATTTATTCCCAATGATCAAAGTTACCATGATGCTTGAAACAAAAAGTTTTTCAGTGCTAACATATTAAAGGCAAAAACATGTCAAAAACAGTATTTCTCTTAGAATGTTCAACAATGAGTGTGATAGGTGAGGTGGTTAGCTCCCTTTGTTAATTACTTGTAGACCAGAAATCAAATCCTAGTTTAAGCATTATTTTTGCTGAAAATCGAGAAGGCATGTGGGGCCATAAATGACGATTACGAAAATTAGGAAGGCACGAGCGGGTGTGCCCGATAAAATCGGGGAGGACGTGCGGGAAAGGAAAGAAATAGGAGGAGGACGTGCGGGAAAGGAAAGAAATCGGAGGAGAACGTGAGGGAAAGGAAAGAAATCGGGAGGTCGTGCAAAAAAGGAAGGAAATCGGGAGAGAATTGATGGCGTTGGATACGTGTGGCAATTTCGCAATCTGCCACACGGTTGCCATATACATATTTCGATTTTATTTTAGCATCTACTGACTCCGATTAGTAGTGGCAATGTCAGATCGGAAAGGAAAAATAACAATCAAACTGTGATAAAAAATCCACTGCTTCCGCTGTTTCCTGATTGACGATTGATGTGACGTTTCTGCCGCTGTCGTTGTTTGCTTTGCTGTCTGGGCCAGTACGCCAATATCTCAGGCAATATTGCTTGTACGCGGGCTCTACGGCTGTACACGTGGTTCTCTGTCAGATCCGACCCGATTTGGGTGTCCGGCTCGGTCTCCTACCTCCGAATTTTTTTACCAAACTTTATTGCTAGTTACCAGATCGGATTCGATGGATCATTTTGCCTCGGCGGCGCGCAGCAGAATTCCAAACCCTAATTTGTCTTCAGATCAAGAAACTCATATTGCCAGCTCCAACGTTAACAACAATTCTAATCACAAACGTGGGATTTACCGGCTCTGTCAAAGACTATTTCCTGCCGCACTTTCTTCATCCGGTCAATTGCGAACTTCCCGAAACTCTAAAAAGAATCCCTCCAAGAACTCAACACCATCGTGCGCAAGCCCCAAGGTGGGCGCCAAACTGTCGTGAAATTGTCACGACAGATGTCCTTAGTGTTAGGACTTAGTCGCGAGGCCAACGCATCTATGTGGTAGCTTGAGAGGGGTTGAGCGGGACGAGAGACACGATGTTTTACCCAGGTTCGGCCCCTCACGGTGGAGGTAAAAGCCCACATCCTGCTTCATTGATATTGATGATGATGATCATGGTTACAAGTGCGCTCTATCTCGAGAGCTATTGTCTAAACCTAACTTGTCCAACTTGTGGAACTTGTCCCTCTTCCCCCCTTTTGGGGAGCCCTGCCCCTCCTTATATATGTTGAAGGGGCGGGTTACATGTGGAGTCCTATTAGGATTAGGACTAGTCTATCTTAACACAAACCGGATACAAGTCCGGGTCTTAACTCCTTGTAAGGTAAATATTCCTCACGCCTTTCCTCTTAAACCGGCCCACTATTAACATAAACCGGCATGTTAGGCCTTGGGCCTTGTCATCCATCTGGAACACGCGCCGGGTCACCAATGAGTCTTCAGGCTCGTGAATCGTCATACCAGTGAACCGCCAGACACGTAAACCGCCAGACACGTAAACCGCCAATCACGTAAACCCGCCAATCCTCTGGCGGTTTACCAATGAAACGCCTAGTCCAGTCGGGTTATACTTCCGGCCGGTTTACGCCGCGGGGTATATCCCCGACACCATTGGTCCTGGTTCATCCCACCAACCGGGACCAAAGGGGCATGACGAACCGGGACCAATGCCCCCACGAGGCCCGGCAGGCCCCTAGCCTCATGAACCGGGACAGATGGCCCCATGTGTCCCGGTTCTGGACTGAATCGGGACTAATGGGCCACCTCGGCCTGGACCAAAGCCCTGTTTTCTACTAGTGCTACTGCACTTGGATCCAAACCAAAGCATGGTAACCTCTCAATCTACCACGAACAACACGCCAGACATGAAGTTTAGGCTTAGCTCGGCCTGATGTCATAGTCCACGCGGTGACCGCGTTCGTCCAGGGGTGCTGGCATGCGTGTGGACGCGCTCTGGGTGCCGCCGAATGCTTTGTTCGCGATTGCTCGCTTCCCCCGCCTGCCGTAGCGTGCCAAACTTCGCCACCATCTTCGTCTCAACGCCCTAAACTCCTCCCTGGCGCTCGCCGACGCCGGAGCTCGCCGCAGCGAGCACGGGCGCGGTCCGACCAACCCAACAGTGCGGTGCGCACTGATACATCTCCAACGTATCTATAATTTTTGATTGCTCCATGCTATGTTATCTACTGTTTTGGACTATATTGGGCTTTATTTTCCACTTTTATATTATTTTTGGGACTAACCTATTAACCGGAGGCCCAGCCCAGAATTGCTGTTTTTTTGCCTATTTCAGTGTTTTGAAGAAACGGAGTATCAAACGGAGTCCAAACGGAATGAAACCTTCGGGAACATGATTTTCTCACCGAACGTGATCCAGGAGACTTGGACCCTACGCCAAGGCATCAGAGAGGCGGTCACGAGGGTGGGGGTGCGCCCCCCTAGGGCGCGCCCCCTGCCTCGTGGGCCCCTCGGAGCTCCACCGATGTACTTCTTCCTCCTATATATACCTACGTACCCCCAAACGACCAGAACAGGAGCCAAAAACCTAATTCCACCGCCGCAACTTTCTGTATCCACGAGATCCCATCTTGGGGCCTCTTCCGGAGCTCCGCCGAAGAGGGTCGTCATCACGGAGGGCTTCTACATCATCATAGCCTCTCCGATGAACTGTGAGTAGTTTACCTCAGACCTTTGGGTCCATAATTAGTAGCTAGTTGGCTTCTTCTCTCTTTTTGGATCTCAATACAAAAATCTCCCCCTCTCTTGTGGAGATATATTCGATGTAATCTTCTTTTTGCGGTGTGTTTGTTGAGACCGATGAATTGTGGGTTTATGATCAAGTCTATCTATGAATAATATTTGAATCTTCTCTGAATTCTTTTATGTATGATTGGTTATCTTTGCAAGTCTCTTCAAATTATCCGTTTGGTTTGGACAACTAGATTGGTAGTTCTTGCCATGGGAGAAGTGCTTACCTTTGGGTTCGATCTTGCGGTGTCCATTCCCAGTGACAGAAGGGGAAGCAAGTCACGTATTGCATCGTTGCCATCGAGGATAACAAGATGGGGTTTATTTCATATTGCATGAATTTATCTCTCTACATGATGTCATCTTGCTTAAGGCGTTACTCTGTTTTTAACTTAATACTCTAGATGCATGCTGGATAGCGGTCGATGAGTGGAGTAATAGTAGTAGATGCAGAATCGTTTCGGTCTACTTGTCACGGACGTGATGCCTATATACATGATCATGCCTAGATATTCTCATCACTATGCTCAATTCTGTCAATTGCTCAACAGTAATTTGTTCACCCACCGTAGAATACTTATGCTCTTGAGAGAAGCCACTAGTGAAACCTATGGCCCCCGGGTCTATTCTCATCATATCAATCTCCATCACTTTAATCTTGTTTTGCTTTTTTTACTTTGCCTTTTACTTTTCACTTTGCATCTTTATACCAAAAATACCAAAAATATTATATCTATCGGATCTCACTCTCGTAAGTGACCGTGAATGGATTGACAACCCCTAATCACGTTGGTTGCGAGTAGCTATCGTTTTGTGCAGGTACGAGGGACTTGAGCGTGGCCTCCTACTGAATTGATACCTTGGTTCTCAAAAACTGAGGGAAATACTTGCGCTACTTTGCTGCATCATCCCTTCCTCTTCGGGGAAATCCAACGCAAGCTCAAGAGGTAGCAAGAAGAATTTCTGGCGCCATTGCCGGGGAGTCTACGCAAAAAGTCAACATACCAAGTACCCATCATAATCCCTATCTCTGGCATTACATTATTTGCCATTTGCCTCTCGTTTTCCTCTCCCCCACTTCACCCTTGCCGTTTTATTCGCCCTCTCTCTCTCCATCCTCCCTCTCTATTTGCCTCTTTTTTCCGTTTGCTCTTGTTTGCTTGTGTGCTAGTTTGTTTGCTTGTCATCATGGCTAGTCTCATTTCTTCTCCGTTGTCTCTCGAGAATGAAGTTCTAAATTTTAAACAAAGGGGGGGAGAAAATCTAAAAGATGCTTGGTATAGAATTTGCAATGCTCAAAATAGATCTACCAGGAAGCAATCTACTTCAGTTCTTCTCCACAATTTTTATGTAGGTGTTAATCCTTGGTATAGATATATCCTCGATACCATTACCAGAGGGAACTTCTTGGGTAGCCATACTTTTGATTCTTATAATGCTATGTTAGATTTATTTGGCTCACCACCTCTTTTGGTTAATGGAACCATGTTAACTTTGGAGCATGTTATGCAAAGACTTGAAATTATTGAAAATAAATTTGCTACTATTGAATTGATTGAAAATCTAGATAAAAAGATCCACAATCAAATTACTCAATATGGATCTAAGGTAGGAATGACTTTGAAAAATATTAAGGAAAAGGAACCCATAGTTAATGAGAAGGTAAACTTAGATTCTACTAGAATTGATAAACTTGAGGGTATCATTACAAACTTGGGAACCACTTTTTCTTCCATAAATAATACTCCAAGTCCTCCTACTAAAATTTCCAAGCTTATGTATGTTCCTAAAAATAAGGGTGAATCATCTAGTAAGGAAACTGCGGATCTTAAATCTATAAGTATTCATCCCAATCTTTTTGCTATCATTAAGGGACCAATTGCTACAAATGAATTTTTCGATCTTGTGCCTAAAAGTTTGATAATCACTAGAAAGAAAGATATTCCTAAGGGAAATAGATGCCTCATCGAAGAATTGCCTACCAAAGATGGCAATACCTAGATCTATCCTCGCTTTTATGCCTAGCTAGGGGCGTTAAACGATAGCGCTTGTTGGGAGGCAACCCATTTTTTTATTCCTTGCTTTTTGCTCCTGTTTAGTAATAAATAAATTATCTAGCCTCTGTTTTGGTTGTGTTTTTTGTGTTTAATTAGTGTTTGTGCCAAGTAGAACCGTTGGGAAGACTTGAGGAAAGTCTTGTTGAACTTGCTGTAAAAAACAGAAACTTTAGCGCTCACGAGAACTGCTGTCATTTTTATTTGAGGAGTGGTATTTAGTTAATTCTTTTTGCATATGATTAATAGATAAATTCCTCACGGCCAGCAATTTATTTTGGAATTTTGGGGGTTCCAGATCTTGCGCTAGCTACAGATTACTACAGACTGTTCTGTTTTTGACAGATTCTGTTTTTCGTGTGTTGTTTGCTTATTTTGATGAATCTATGGTTAGTAAAATAGTTTATAATCCATAGAGAAGTTGAAATACAGTAGGTTTAACACCAATATAAATAAATAATGAGTTCATTACAGTACCTTGAAGTGGTCTTTTGTTTTCTTTTGCTAACGGAGCTCACGAGTTTTCTACTTTAAGTTTTGTGTTGTGAAGTTTTCAAGTTTTGGGTGAATTCTTGTGATGGATTATGGAACAAGGAGTGGCAAGAGACTAATCTTGGGGATGCCCATGGCACCCCCAAGATAATCCAAGGACACCAAAAAGTCAAAGCTTGGGGATGCCCCGGAAGGCATCCCTTCTTTCGTCCACTTCCATCGGTAATTTACTTGGAGCTATATTTTTATTCACCAACATGATATGTGTTTTGCTTGGAGCGTCTTGTATTATTTGTGTCTTTGTGTTTTAGTATGCCACAATCATCCTTGCTGTACAAACCTTTTGAGATAGCCATACATGAATTAAAATTTGATAGAATACTCTATGTGCTTCACTTATATCTTTTGAGCATTATAGTTTTGCTCTATGTGCCTCACTTATATATTTTTGAGCTAAGTAGTTTTGCTCTATGTGCTTCACTTATATCTTTTGAGCGTTATAATTTTGCTCTATGTGCTTCACTTATATCTTTTGAGCTATGTAATTTTGCTCTGTGTGCTTCACTTAGTTCTTTTAGAGCACGATGGTGGATTTGTTTTAAAGAAACTAGTGATCTCTCATGCTTCACTTAAATTATTTTGAGAGTCTCTTAATAGCATGGTAATTTAATTAATAATAATATGCTTGGTATTCAAGATTTGTGAAACTTTCTTTTGAGTGTGTTGAATACTAAGAAAAGATTGAAGCATGCTAATTGTTTTGAGATATGGAGGTGATAATATTAGAGTCATGCTAGTTGAGTAGTTGTGAATTTAAAGAATACTTGTGTTAAAGTTTGTGATTCCCGTAGCATGCACGTATGGTGAACCGTTATGTGATGAAGTCGGAGCATGATTTATTTATTGATTGTCTTCCTTATGAGTGGCGGTCGGGGACGAGAGATGGTCTTTTCCTACCAATCTATCCCCCTAGGAGCATGCGCGTAATACTTTGCTATGATAACTTCCAGATTTTTGCAATAAGTATATGAGTTCTTTATGACTAATGTTGAGTCCATGGATTATACACACTCTCACCCTTCCACCTTTGCTAGCCTCTCTAATACCGCGCACTTTTCACCGGTATCATACACCTACCATATACCTTCCTCAAAACAGCCACCATACCTACCTATTATGGCATTTCCATAGCCATTCCGAGATATATTGCCATGCAACTTTCCATCGTTCCATTTATTATGACACACTCCATCATTGTCATATTGCATATCCCGGTACACCGCCGGAGACATTCATATAGAGTCATATTTTGTTCTAAGTATCGAGTTGTAATTGTTGAGTTGTAAGAAAAATAAAAGTGTGATGATCATCATTATTAGCGCATTGTCCCAGTGAGGAAAGGATGATGGAGACTATGATTCCCCCACAAGTCGGGATGAGACTCCGGACGAAAAATAAATAAAAGAGGCCAAAGAAGCCCAAAAAAAAGAGAAAGAAAAGAGGCCATAAAAAAAGAGAAAAGGCCCAAAAAATATAAATAAAAAAATGAGAGAAAAATAGAGAAGGGACAATGTTACTATCCTTTTACCACACTTGTGCTTCAAACTAGCACCATGATCTTCATAGTAGAGAGTCTCTCATGTTATCACTTTCATATACTAGTGGGAATTTGACATTATAGAACTTGGCTTGTATATTCCAATGACGGGCTTCCTCAAAATGCCCTAGGTCTTCATGAGCAAGCAAGTTGGATGCACGCCCACTTAGTTTCTTTTGATGAGCTTTCATATACTTATAGCTCTAGTGCATCCGTTGCATGGCAATCCCTACTCACTCACATTGATATCTATTGATGGGCATCTCCATAGCCCGTTGATACGCCTAGTTGATGTGAGACTATCTTCTCCTTTTTGTCTTCTCCACAACCACCATTCTATTCCACCTATAGTGCTATATCCATGGCTCACGCTCATGTATTGTGTGAAGATTGAAAAAGTTTTGAAAAAGTTAGAGTATGAAACAATTGCTTGGCTTGTCATCGGGGTTGTACATGATTTAAATACTTTGTGTGGTGAAGATAGAGCATAGCCAGACTATATGATTTTGTAGGGATAACTTTCTTTGGCCATGTTATTTTGAGAAGACATAATTGCTTTGTTAGTATGCTTGAAGTATTATTATTTTTATGTCAATATAAACTTTTGTCTTGAATCTTTCGAATTTGAATATTCATATCACAATTAAGAAGATTTGCATTGAAATTATGCCAAGAAGCACTCCGCATCAAAACTCTTTTTATCATTCACCTACTCGAGGACGAGTAGGAATTAAGCTTGGGGATGCCTGATACGTCTCCCACGTATCTATAATTTTTGATTGCTCCATGCTATATTATCTACTGTTTTAGACTATATTGGGCTTTATTTTCTGATTTTATATTATTTTTGGGACTAACATATTAACCGGAGGCCCAGCCTAGAATTGCTGTTTTTTTGCCTATTTCAGTGTTTCAAAGAAACAGAATATCAAACGGAGTCCAAACGGGATGAAACCTTCGGGAACGTGATTTTCTCACCGAACGTGATCCAGGAGACTTGGATCCTATGCCAAGGCATCAGAGAGGCGGTCACGAGGGTGGGGCGCGCCCCCTGCCTCGTGGGCCCCTCGGAGCTCCACTGACGTACTTCTTCCTCCTATATATACCTACGTACCTCCAAATGATCAGAACAGGAGCCAAAAACCTAATTCCACCGCCGCAACTTTCTGTATCCACGAGATCCCATCTTGGGGCCTGTTTCGGAGCTCCGCCGGAGAGGGCCGTCATCACGAAGGGCTTCTACATCATCATAGCCTCTCCGATGAAGTGTGAGTAGTTTACCTCAGACCTTCGGGTCCATAGTTAGTAGCCAGCTGGCTTCTTCTCTCTTTTTGGATCTCAATACAAAGTTCTCCCCCTCTCTTGTGGAGATCTATTCGATGTAATCTTCTTTTTGCGGTGTGTTTGTTGAGACCGATGAATTGTGGGTTTATGATCAAGTCTATCTATGAATAATATTTGAATCTTCTCTGAATTGTTTTATGTATGATTGGTTATCTTTGCAAGTCTCTTCGAATTATCCGTTTGGTTTGGCCAACTAGATTGGTAGTTCTTTCCATGGGAGAAGTGCTTAGCTTTGGGTTCGATCTTGCGGTGTCCTTTCCCAGTGACAGAAGGGGCAGCAAGGCACGTATTGCATCATTTCCATCGAGGATAACAAGATGGGGTTTATTTCATATTGCATGAATTTATCTCTCTACATCATGTCATCTTGCTTAAGACGTTACTCTATTTTTAACTTAATACTCTAGATGCATGCTGGATAGCGGTCGATGAGTGGAGTAATAGTAGTAGATGCATAATCGTTTCGGTCTACTTGTCACGGACGTGATGCCTATATACATGATCATGCCTAGATATTATCATAACTATGCTCAATTCTGTCAATTGCTCAACAGTAATTTGTTCACCCACCGTAGAATACTTATGCTCTTGAGAGAAGCCACTAGTGAAACCTATGGCCCCCGGTCTATTCTCATCATATCAATCTCCATCACTTTAATCTTGTTTTGCTTTTTTACTTTGCCTTTTACTTTTTACTTTGCATATTTATACCAAAAATACCAAAAATATTATATCTATCAGATCTCACTCTCGTAAGTGATCGTGAAGGGATTGAAAACCCCTAATCGCGTTGGTTGCGAGTAGCTATCGTTTTGTGCAGGTACAAGGGACTTGAGTGTGGCCTCCTACTGGATTGATACCTTGGTTCTCAGAAACTGAGGGAAATACTTATGCTACTCTGCTGCATCATCCCTTCCTCTTCAGGGAAATCCAACGCAAGCACGCACTGAGCTCGTCGCCTTCCCCTCGCCCCTGTGCTCGTCGCCGCTCGCCCACAGTTCCCGCGTGAGTTGCGTCGCCTTCTCCCCCTCTCACTGACGCCGCTCGTCGCCGGGCGCCGTGGACAGGTGTCCACCGGCGGAGCCTGAACCCCCCTCTCCGCTCGCCTATAAATGGAGCCGCCCCCAGCCTCCTCGAGCACCATCCACCACTCCTACACAACCCACAAGCAAGTAGGAAGCCGTAGCCCGGCCGGGCAGGCCGCGGGCCGCCGTCCTCGAGCTCCAGCTCGCCGGCAATCCCCTCTGGTCACCGTGGTAGTTCCAGGCCATCCCAGGCCAGGGCAACACTTCCAGGGCCTCCGCCTCTCTCCGGAGAAGCCATCCAGTCCACGTGGAGCCCCTGGAGTTGCCTTTGCTCGCCGTCTTCTTCATCTCCGGCGACCACCGCGTTCTGCCTCCGTTTGCGAGGTTGATTCCGACGCCGTCCGACCACCCCTAGCCACGCTACGGGTACGGGCAGGTGCGCCACCATCCCCTCTCTCCATCCCTCCCTCTCGTTTTGGCCAAGGAGTCCTCGTCGCCGGCGAGAGCTCCGGCGGAGCTGCGACTCCCTCTGTTTCCTTCTTCCCCTCCTTCTCACCTGACTAGCGGGGCCCGCTAGTCAGCCACTCTGTACGCGCGCGAAGCGGTGCGACTGGTGGCGCCCTGAGGCTTTAGGCCTTCGACGTCACCCCCTAGTCTGTTTATTTAAATTCAAACTTAATTCAATTCCATAGAGCTTCAAACAGCCATAACTTTTTAACCATAAGTCCAAATGAATTGATTCTTTTTGCATATTGTTCTTTGCAAAGAAATCTAACAGCTCACCAAAAATGAGATTTTTCCGAGCTGTTTAGAATTTCTGGTGATTTTCAGAAGAGTTATTGATATTTTCTTCATGTGTTTAGAATTATTTTCAGAGGGTGAGGCTTGTCTTGAGGATCACCAGAAGGCTTGTGAACCTCATCTGCACTAAGGCAAGCCACAACAACATTTTCATGGTGCCATTTTCAATATTGATGATTTTCTTACTTGAATGATATGATTAATCCATGCATTTAAATAACTATTATGTTATTTATATTCTGTTAAGTGTGTGCTGGTATTATGCTTGATTTACAAAACCTTGAAACTAGCTTAGTTGGTAAAGAAGCTAAGATATAATTGTGGTAATGATAAAATGATTTGTTATGCATATGGATAATGGATTAAAGTTATTTTCTTACATAAATAAAAATGGTTAAATTTGCTAGAAAATATCTTGTTAAGTGCTTGTTTAGCCAATTTACCTAATTTACAGAATGTTTGAGCCTAACTTGGTTGGTAAAGAAATTTGGATTTGCTTGCGATGATGATAGTAGAAGCTTTGCTATGCATGTGAGGAATTAATCGGAGTTATTTTCTTGCATGGGAAAATAATATTGCTTGCTGCAAAATAAATGGTTAAAGTAAGACCAGGAAAGTAATATAGGTTGTGGATTCTTTTGTTTAGTGTGACTATGGTTGACACCAGTCATTTTCGTATTATGTGATGCATGTGTAGTATTGCATTTCATGGCATGCTATGACACTGGTCATTCTCCTATTAAGTTGAACCTGAATATAACTCAACCTACATATATCGTTGACTGGGTCATGGTGCCGCTGAATCGAGATTTTCCTAGTGCAACCACATTTGCCTTTGTGGGAAGGCCTTGATTCGGTCCATTGACATGCCTCTGGTCGGTGCCTCCAACTAGGGAATGTTATGGGCATGCTTACCCTGGCCCGGTAAGTAGGCATAACCTTGTGTGCCCCTGTTTGAGATTTTTGGTACCTGTCCTCGTGAGGGAAGTTTTGGCCACGACGGTGGTCGGTGTGTCTTTGGTAGACACGGGGCCACCCAGGACTAGCCCGTTGGGGATTGGGTCGGAGTGGCTGGGAGAGTGTCATGGCAATGGAAGGGTTTCATCGGAATGTCGTTGGTCCACCCGAATGGGAGTGCGAGGCCATGGGTTCCGAGGTGTGGGTATAGTGTGCTACTTCTGCAGAGTGTATAATCTATCGATAACCGAGTCCACGGTTACAGACAACTCGTAGTAGGTCCCACCATGAGTCAACGATTAATAAACGTGCACACTAAGTTATGATCATTGCACTGATGAAGATGGCTGAAAGGCCATCAAGATGATCGAGACCACGATGGTGGTTGGGTGGTGATCGCCGTAAGGATCACGAGTTACTTTGGTAGTGATCACCGTGAGGATCACGAGTTACTTTGGTGGTGATCGCCGTAAGGATCACGAGTTACTTTGGTGGTGATCGCCTAAGGATCACGAGTTACTTTGCTGGTGATCGCCGTAAGGATCACGAGTTACTCTGGTTAAAACCACGATGGTGGTTTGGTGGTGATCCGAGAATGATCATGATTGGTAAGGCGGTACCGAGGGATGTTTATCCCAGGAGCATGAGCACAGCATGTCTTAACATTATTGCATTATTAATTGGTTAAATATCATGATATTGTTTGTCATTATGATTATGCCTGTTGTGAGCTTGCAAGTACATTCAATGTACTGACCTGGCGTGTCATGCCAGATTTCAGGAAAGTCGCTTTGGAAAGGAGTGCTGCTCGAGTCTAGATCATGTCCACATCGGTGTCCCTGTGATATGGAGTTTCCGCTACGACGTTGTTCCGCTGTCGTGTAGTTTTTATGATCGAGGCCCCTTTATGTTCACTAAATAATGTACATATTGCTCAGCCGCACCGTGCGTGCTGCTCGGCCTCGACATCTGTTGTAATGTAAACTCTGAGCCGCTAGCATCAATAAAGCGGTTGTTTTTCTATACCAAGATGTTGTGTGTTGCCAAAAGACATGGTCTCTGGGCTGGCAATGCAGGGTAAACCGTTCGCTCTAAGCCGGGGTGCCACAATGCTTGGTATCAGAGCCGTGCTGACTGTAGGCCACGCTAGACTACGACGTGTTAACTGGACGTTAGATACGAGTTTAAGTTGAGTGTCGGTAGCAATTGTAGCTGGTTGTTGCATTGCATGCACTTGATTTATGTTTTTGCACTAACCTGCTAATGGTTGCGAGTGTAGATGGCTCCGGTGCCGTATCCGTGCCAGCTGCAGCTGATGCCATACACGTCACCGCACCTTCTTCGCCACGTGTGGCGTCGGCTATACCCCCTCAGAGACGACCCAGTCTATCATGTGTATCGGGAGCGTCTAGTTGATTCAGTGTATGAGTATCACATAGTGGTTACTCTGCGCACTAGTTCCGATTCTGGCTCTTACACTCGTACCTCTCGGAGTGTTTACGCCTCTACCGCTTCTCAGGCTATCCAGTTTGCTGCATTCGAGGTCCCTGTTGAGCTTCGCTACTACGAGGTCCGAATGCAAAACCATCCAGGTTTCTTTTACTACCCTTCTCTGCACGATAATGGTAGTGTCCGTTTCCAGATCATTGATCCAGAGTCTGATAGCGTTGCTAGCCACATTGCTCGTTATGTCACTGCTAGCTATCTTATGATCCACGAGCTGGCTCGAGAGCTAACTCGTGCCCGTACTGCTTTGGCCGCTGCTTTGGTCACTACTAGATCTGCCACTACTCCATCTTCTCTGGGATTTACTCCCTATATTCCAGTCAGTTCTAGTTCCCCTGTTTCTCCGGTTACTCCCCCGAATAGCTCAGGCACTTCGACGGTGAACCCTCTCCGTACTCCTGCAGAGTGGGTTTCACTTCTCTCTACTCCTGTAGCCCCGATGCTTCATCCTGCCCCTGCCCCGGAGGGAGAGCCCTCGAGGCAGCATCGTCGTGTTACCTTTAACCCAAAGGTTACAGTTAACCATGTCAGTTCAGGATCCGAGTCCGCTTCAGGGGAGGACACCACAGCATCAGCGGAGCAATAGTACCTCGGAGTACTCGTAGTCGTCAGGATAATGTACGGATGTAGCCGTACGAGTCATGATGTTTCGTTGCATGTATGAGAGTAGTTGAACCTGTCATGTTATTTTATCTTTCATGTATGAGTCTATGTATAATTATGTTGGGACTTTATTCACCGTATTTTCTTCGCTCTTTTCTTTTGGGATTTGTCGCTAGCTTTTCCCCAAATTTACTCTTGGATGTTTCTCATCTCGATTGCATTGCCTTGGGAAAAATCCACAATAGGATGATGCAGGGAGGCAGCAGTAGCAATGTTCGTGAGGGAACTCCTGTTCGCCATTCCGCACGGCAGGCAGGACATTCTCCCGAGCCATATGTTCCACCATCGCCTCCACCGCCAAATCCACCCTCCACCGAGCAAATTTTGCGTATGTTTAAGGAAAGAATGAACAATGATCTGCTTGAAATATTAAGAAGTATGCAAGCTATGGTTGGACAGAATGGAAATTAGAACGGTCGTTACTCAAAGTTGTCAGATTTTCAAAGGACCAGGCCACCCAGTTTCAGTCAGATTGTTGACCCATTGGATGCAGACGATTGGTCGTACCATTGAGAAAAAGCTTGAGATTGCTCGTACTGAAGAAAATGATAAAGTTTCATTTGCAACTCATTACCTTGAAGGCACTGCTGCCATATGGTGGGAAAAATGCAAAGGCCATGTCTCCTGCTGATGAAGAAATCACCTGGGGAAAAAAATTAAGGATCAGTTCCGGAAATATCATATCCCTACTGGAATTATGAAGGTTAAGTAGTGTGAATTTCTCGCACTCGTCCAAGGAAACCAGTCTGTGAGGGAATATTTACAAAAATTTAATCATCTGGCCCGTTACTCCCTTTATGATGTGGCCACCGAGGAAAGGAAGATTGACATATTTCTTGGAGGCTTAAATCCGCAACTCTGGTGTACTCTCAGTATGTTTGATTTCCCAGATTTCCAAACTCTGGTGAACAAGGCTTTCATTGCTGAACGAGAGCACAAGCTTGTATCAGATAATAGGCCTGCCAACAACAACGACAACAAACGTAAGTTTGAGCCAAAAAAGGATGGGCAAACAGTGCAAAAGGCTCGAACCTGGCAACAGACTCAGGTGGAATACAAGCCCAATTGACAACAGAATGTTAACAAGACCACCACTCAAGTCAAGAATGTCGTGACCAACCCAATACATGAGGAGCGTCAACGCAATAATTCATGCTTCAATTGTGGGCAGAATGGGCATTATGCCAAACAGTGCCCCAAGAACAACAAAGCGAATGCCCCATTCAGGCCACAGGTCAACTTTATTGAGTCATGCCCGACCCAGCGAAACATTACTGGGTACGTGCATCATCTCTCAGCCGACGAAGCACAAGAGAACCCCGAAGTCGTCATTGGTATGTTTTCTGTTAATGACATACCTGTTATAATTTTATTTGACTCTGGGCTTCCCATTCTTTTATTTCTCGGAGTTTTGCTGCCCAAAATAAATTTCCTTGTACACTTTTGGGCAAAAATATGCTGGTACAAACCCCGGGATCTCTAATCAAGAGCAACATGGTCTGCCGTGATCTGGAAATCAATATCAACGGAGTCTACTTTCCAACCTCTCTGATAATTATTGAGTCTGAAAAGTTGGATATTATATTGGGTATGAATTGGTTGACCCAATATCAAGTTTGTATAAACTGCGCAACCCGAGAAGTCACTTTGACCAGTCTGAACAGGTAGACTACCAAATTCTACACTCGCAAGAAAATACCCAAGCAAGAATTGGTTTTCACCGCTGTGGCTGAGTTGGAACTAATTCCTGTGGTCAGCGAGTACCCTGATGTATTCCCAAAAGAACTGCCAGGCATGCCACCAGACCGAGAACTGGAATTTGCAATAGATCTTGTGCCCAGAACTGCGCCGTTATACAAGAAGTATTAACGAATGCCCTCATCAGAATTAGTGGAGCTAAAGAAACAGCTTGATGAACTGCTCCAAAAAGGATATATTCGTCCCAGCTCTTCACCATGGGGATCACCCGCTATTTTTGTGGACAAAAAGGATGACAGTCTCCGCATGTGCGTAGATTACCGCCAGCTGAATGAGGTCACCATCAAAAATAAATACCCGCTGCCAAGGATTGATGATTTGTTTGATCAGCTCAGTGGGGCTAAAGTATTCTCTAAGATCAATTTACGGACCGAATATCATCAGCTCAAAATTAAAAAGGAAGATATTCCTAAGACCGCATTCACTACTCGGTACGGTGTTTATGAATATACCATCATGTCCTTTGGTCTCACCAATGCCCCTGCTTTCTTCATGCATATGATGAACAAAGTATTCATGGATTTCCTCGACAAATTCGTGGTAGTCTTCATCGATGACATCCTCATTTACTCCAAGGGTGAAGACGAGCACAAGGATCACCTTCGAGCAGTGCTACAACGACTCTGCGACCATCAGCTTTACGCCAAATTCAGTAAATGTGAGTTTTGGCTCAAGCAAGTTGGGTTTCTCGGACATGTACTATCCGCGGAAGGTATAGCCATGGACCCAAGCAAAGTAAAGGATGTGATCGACTGGCTGCCGCCCACGACAGTGACACAAATCCAGAGTTTTCTTGGATTAGCTGGATATTACCGTCGTTTCATCGAAGGTTTTTCCAAGATTTCTAAACCCATGACGGAGCTGCTCAAAAAGGATAACAAGTTTGATTGGACGGAGGACTGTGAGAAAAGTTTCAATGAGCTAAAGATACGGCTGACAACCGCACCTGTGTTGACTCTCCCAGACATTTATCGCAGCTTTGATGTGTATTGTGACGCCTCCAAGCAAGGCCTTGGTTGCGTACTTATGAAAGACATCAAGGTAGTAGCATATGCATCGCGACAGCTACGACCTCACGAGGGAAATTATCCAACTCATGATTTGGAATTGGCTACGGTGTTTCATGCGCTAAAAATTTGGAGACACTACCTCATTGGAAAAAGGTGCCAAATTTTTACCTATCACAAGAGCCTTAAATACATATTTACTCAGCCGGATTTAAATCTCCGCCAACGAAGATGGCTAGAATTGGTCAAGGATTATGATCTTGGAATAAATTATCACCCGGGTAAGGCCAACGTGGTTGCCGATGCCCTATGTCGAAAGCCTGTCAGCTTAAATGCCATATTGAAATCCTTGCCTCTCAAACTCCAAGAGGAGATCGCTCAGCTCAACCTGGTCATAGTGGATGCTGATCTCACTAATACTTTGGAAGTTACCCCCACACTTGAGGAAGAGATCCGCAAGGCCCAGACAGCTGACATCAAACTACAGAAGCGTGCCAAGAGCCCGATGGCAGGGCAGACCCCAAATTTCTCCAAGGAAGAATTTGGTACCCTCCGATTCCGTGGACGGATCTGTGTACCCAATCAGCCGGACTTAAAGAAGAAAATCCTGTCGGAAGCACATGAATCCTCATATTCCATTCACCCGGGAGGTACAAAAATGTATGAGGACCTTAGACAAATATTCTGGTGGGAGGGAATGAAGAAAGATATTGCCTATTTTGTGGCCTGTTGCGACATATGCAACAAGGTGAAGGCAGAGCATCAGAAGCCAGCCGGACTACTCCAACCACTGCCGGTTTCGCAATGGAAATGGGATGACGTTTGTATGGATTTTATTACGGGATTGCCTAAGACTCAGTGAGAAAATGATGCAATCTGGGTCATCATGGACACCTTAACCAAGGTTGCTTACTTCATTCCGATCAGCACCAGATATCGAGCAGATCAACTTGCACAACTGTATGTGTCCAGAATCATCAGTGTGCATGGAGTAGCCCGATCTATCACTTCCGACCGAGGTTCCCTGTTCACCTCCGCTTTTTGGTTCCATCTCCATCAAACCTTGGGGACAGCGCTAAAATATAGTACTGCTTATCATCCTCGGACCGATGGGCAGACAGAGCGGGTAAATCAAATACTCGAAGATATGTTGCGAGCCTGTGCTTTAGCTCACAGACCTAAATGGGAAGACTGCTTGCCATATGCTGAGTTTTCCTATAACAACAGCTTCCAGACCAGTCTAAAGATGTCACCGTATGAAGCTTTGTATGGCCGTAAGTGCCGCACTCCTTTAAATTGGTCTCAAACTGGAGATAGCCGAATCTTCGGAACAAACCTCATGATGGAAGCTGGGAAACAAGTTAAGGAAATCAGAGACAAATTGCAATTGGCAAAATCTCGACAAAAAAGTTATTATGATGCAAAGCACCGGCAGGTCAGTTTTGAACCCGGAGAGCACGTATACCTCCGAGTCACTCCTATGAAAGGAGTCAAGAGATTTCAGACCCGTGGAAAGTTGGTACCCAGATTTATGGGTCCATTCCCAGTCATGTCTCGAGTGGGTACTGTTGCATATCAATTGGAACTACCCGCTGAATTGGCAGACGTGCACAACATGTTTCATCACAATTGAGACGATGCATATCCCCGCCTGTGAAAAGGACCGCTATGGCTGAGGTAGAGTTGGCAAATGATTTAACTTATGAAGAGAGACCGTTTAGAATTTTGGATCAGATGGAAAGGGTCACTCGCAGTAAAGTAAGAAAATTTTATAAAGTTCAGTGGGAGCATCACACAGAGTCAGAATCAACTTGGGAGCGGGAAGAATTACTAAGGACTCATTATCCAGAGAGGTTTTCCCAAGCAACCGAATCTCGAGGACGAGATTCATTCTAAGTGGGGGAGGTTTGTGACAGCCTGGTTTTTGCCCTCTCGCATTTGCTTGATTTTCTTTTGGGTTCAATTTGAAACTTGGAGTTTTTGAATCTTTTCATATGGACTTAAACACTTGGGTACCATTGGTTTTCACCCTAGTGCTTCATTTCCCTCCCTTATCATCATTCCCCTTCTGATCCACCCCAAAATAATCTTTGGAATATTTTTCTTAAATGAAAAATATTCATTTCTCTCTCAAAAACCCTAGCTAGATCACTATGCTCCAAAGCAACCCTAATTTTTATGGCTCAGAAAAATCTGAGATAATTCAAAAATATTCTTTGAACCCTAGAGCACCTTCATGAGCAAAAATATTTCACCACTTTTTGGAATATTTTTGCTACAGAAAATATTTTCTGTTCTGGACAAAAATGGTGGTTTCTACAACAACTACCATTTACTTGCTCCATTGTGCCTGGTTTTTCTTGTGCACCTTCACCTTAGTAACTCATGGCTAACCTCCAAAGCACAACCTCCAACTCCCAGCCATTTGACCTCAGTAACCTCTCAAAGTTACTGACCAGAAACTTACCTGGCATGTAAAAACTTCTCTACTGCACCTGGATCCAAACCAAAGCGTGGTAACCTCTCAATCTACCACGAACAACATGCCAGACATGAAGTTTAGACTTAGCTCGGCTTGATGTCATAGTCCACGCGGTGACCGCGTTCGTCCAGGGGTGCTGGCATGCGTGTCGACGCGCTCTGGGTGCCGCCGAACGCTCTATTCGCGTGTGCTCGCTTCCCCCGCCTGCCGTAGCGAGCCAAACTTTGCCACCATCTTCGTCTCAATGCCCTTAACTCCTCCCTGGCGCTCGCCGATGCCGGAGCACGCCGCAGCGAGCACGGGCGCGGTCCGGCCAACCCAACAATGCGGTGCGCACCGTGCTCGTCGCCTTCACCTCGCCCCTGTGCTCGTCCCTGCTCGCCCACAGTTCCCGCGTGAGCTGCGTCGCCTTCTCCCCCTCTCACTGACGCTGCTCGTCGCCGGGCGCCGTGGACAGGTGTCCACCGGCGGAGCCCGAACCCCCTCTCCGCTCGCCTATAAATGGAGCCGCCCCCAGCCTCCTCGATTACCATCCACCACTCCCACACAACCCACAAGCAAGTAGGAAGCCGTATCCCGTTCGGGCAGGCTGCGGGCCACCGTCCTCGAGCTCGAGCTCGCCGGCGATCCCCTCTGGTCGCCGCGGTAGCTCCAGGCCATCCTAGGCCAGGGCAACACTTCCAAGGCCTCCACCTCTCTCCGGTGAAGCCATCCAGTCAACCTGAAGCCCCTGGAGTTGCCTCTGCTCGCCATCTTCTTCATCTCCGGTGACCACCGCGTTCTGCCTTCGCTTGTGAGGTTGATTCCGATGCCGTCCGACCACCCCTAGCCACACTACGGGTACGGGAAGGTGCACCACCGTCCCCTCTCTCCATCCCCCCCTCTCATTTTGGCCAAGGAGTCCTCGTCGCCGGCGAGAGCTCCGGCGGAGCTGCGACTCCCTCTGTTTCCTTCTTCCCCTCCTTCTCACCTGACTAGCGAGGCCCGCTAGTCAGCCGCTCTGTATGCGTGCGAAGCGGTACGAGTGGTGGCGCCCTGAGGCTTTACGCCTTCGACGTCACCCCCTAGTCTATTTATTTAAATTCAAACTTAATTCAATTCCAGAGAGCTTCAAACAGCCATAACTTTTTAACCATACGTCTAAATGAATTGATTCTTTTTGCATATTGTTCTTTGCAAAGAAATCTAACAGCTCGCCAAAAATGAGATTTTTCTGAGTTGTTTAGAATTTCTAGTGATTTTCAGAAGAGTTCTTGATATTTTCTTCCTGTGTTTAAAAATATTTTCAGAGGGTGAGGCTTGTCTTGAGGATCACCAGAAGGCTTGTGAACCTCATCTGCACTAAGGCAATCCACAGCAACATTTTCATGGTGCCATTTCCAATATTGATGATTTTCTTACTTGAATGATATGATTAATCCATGCATTTAAATAACCATTATGTTATTTATATTCTGTTAAGTGTGTGTTGGTATTATGCTTGATTTACAGAACCTTGAAACTAGCTTAGTTGGTAAAGAAGCTAAGATATAATTGTGGTAATGATAAAATGATTTGTTATGCATATGGATAATGGATTAAAGTTATTTTCTTACATAAATAAAAATGGCTAAATTTGCTAGAAAATATCCTGTTAAGTGCTTGTTTAGCCAATTTAACCAATTTACAGAATGTTTGAGCCTAACTTGGTTGGTAAAGAAATTTGGATTTGCTTGCGATGATGATAGTAGAAGCTTTGCTATGCATGTGAGGAATTAATCGGAATTTTTCTTGCATGGGAAAATAATATTGCTTGCTGCAAAATAAATGGTTAAAGTAAGACCAGGAAAGTAATATAAGTTGTGGATGCTTGTGTTTAGTGTGACTATGGTTGACATTAGTAATTTTCGTATTATGTGATGCATGTGTAGTATTGCATTTCATGGTATGCTATGACACCGGTCATTCTCCTTTTAAGTTGAACCTGAATATAACTCAACCTAAATATATCGTTGACTGGGTCATGGTGCCGCTGAATCGAGATTTTCCCAGTGCAACCACATTTGCCTTTGTGGGAAGGCCTTGACTCGGTCCATTGACATGCCTCTGGTCGGTGCCTCCAACTAGGGAAGGTTATGGGCATGCTTACCCTGGCCCGGTAAGCAGGCATAACCTTGTGTGCCCCTGTTTGAGATTTTTGGTACCTGTCCTCGTGAGGGAAGTTTTGGCCACGACGGTGGTCGGTGTGTCTTTGGTAGACACGGGGCCACCCAGGACTAGCCCGTTGGTGATTGGGTCGGAGTGGCCGGGAGAGTGTCATGGCAATGGAAGGGTTTCATCGGAATGTCGTTGGTCCACCCGAATGGGAGTGCGAAGCCATGGGTTCCGAGGTGTGGGTATAGTGTGCTACCTCTGCAGAGTGTATAATCTATCGATAACCGAGTCCACAGTTACGGACAACTCGTAGTAGGTCCCACCATGAGTCAACGATTAATAAACACGCACACTAAGTTATGATGATTGCACTGATGACGATGGCTGAAAGGCCATCAATATGTTTGAGACCACGATGGTGGTTGGGCGGTGATCGCTGTAAGGGTCACGAGTTACTTTGGTAGTGATCGCCGTAAGGATCGCGAGTTACTTTAGTAGTGATCGCCGTAAGGATCACGAGTTACTTTGGTGGTGATCGTCGTAAGGATCATGAGTTACTTTGGTGGTGATCGTCGTAAGGATCACGAGTTACTTTGGTGGTGATCGCCGTAAGGATCACAAGTTACTCTTGTTAAAACCACGATGGTGGTTTGGTGGTGATCCGAGAACGATCACGATTGGTAAGGCGGTACCGAGGGATGTCTATCCCAGGAGCATGAGCACAACATGTTGGAACATTATTGCATTATTAATTGGTTAAATATCATGATATTGTTTGTCATTATGATTATGCCTGTTGTGAGCTTGCAAGTACATTCAATGAACCGACCTGGCATGTCATGCCAGATTTCAGGAAATTCGCGTTGGAAAGGAGCGCTGCTCGAGTCTAGATCGTGTCCACATCGGTGTCCCTGTGATATGGAGTTTCCTCTACAACGTTGTTCCGCTGCCGTGTAGTTGTTATGATCGAGGCCCCTTTATGTTCACTAAATAATGTACATATTGTTCAGCCGCACCGTGCGTGCTGCTCGGCCTCGACATCTGTTATAATGTAAACTCTGAGCCGCTAGCATCTATAAAGCGGTTGTTTTTCTGTACGAAGATATTGTGTATTGCCAGAAGACATGGTCTCTAGGCTGACAATGCAGGGTAAACCGGTCGCTCTGAGCCGGGGTGCCACACCGCGCACTCCTTCTCCAACGCCATTGATGTACCTTTGCGGCTACCACCCCAGGCATTGTCGGATGTCGGCAAACACCACCCACGTGCCTGCTCGCCTTGTATTGTGGCGTTGCCACCCAGGATCCGTGCGCAGTCAGGCGCCCTCCGCCTATGTCAACAAAGTCCATGGTGGACACCATGACCACCAAGTGTTCGGTCAAATGCCGTTGAGCTTATTTTCAAACTCCATGTCTCGTTTTCTAGAGTAAGAAGGACGCTGAGGTACTCGACCTAGGAGGATGATTTGTTGTGTGATGTATGGTTGGCCGTATCTGTGGACTTCGTAGTCAGGAGCAGAAGGGGGCTCTTTTGGCATCGCGTGCATGGTTTATTTCATGCACGAAAGCACGTTACACCCTACGACATGCACAACATCCATTATAGCAATGTGAAGTGGTTAGCATATCCATGTTACATCATCCAGAACTTTGTCATGAAGTTTCGTAGTGTGGTTGATCGGCTGAAAGCAATGTGGTCATTGCACACGATAATAGTAAAGATTTGTAAGCCTTGCTTCTTCTTACTCAACTTGATGATTAATTCATTTATTCATTCAATATTATTCTACACATTGTGTAGTCTGTATGCGCTGTCGCGATGTACCACAGGTCAGAGGCTAAACCATTCATGCACATACATTGTTATGGATGAAGCTCAAGGGACAATATGTGTGGACCAACATGATCCATCCATGAAAAACTTGTTGAACTTAAACTATTTCTCATTGAATTTGAACTGTTTATTATACTGGAATTATTTGCATGCTACGTATGGATAATTTGCTCCATTTCAATCCGAGCTTGCATGAATTCCGTCATGTTTGATAAATTTCGTCTGGTCTTGTGAAAGGAAGTTTGAACTGTATGCAGATAACTTTGGATGGTTGGCTCCCGCATCGGTGTCCGCGGACGGATGCAATGTCCATTTTGCTGGTCAAGGTAGGTGACGCCCTTACATTGCAACTAACAAAATTCCCCATCTTTGTTATGCATCCTGATAAAATGCCCACACTTAACTTGATGATTTATCGTATGATAGAAATAAGTGGGTGGAAAAGACCAAAATACCCCAGAACAAAACACCAAATATAGTAGCCCATGCAATCTTGTTTGAATGCCAAAAAATCATTTTTTTCAATATCCAACATGCCCAGAAAAATATGAAAAATTAGAGAAATCAAGTATATTCATAGTAGTCTACCATTTAAATTTCAGCCAATTCCACGCAAGGATAAAAGAGAAAACAAGATTTCAAATTTCTGCTCAAGATTTGTTTAAATTTTGGGCAAAATTTTGAACTGCCAAGGAGGAAAACTATGGGACAAGTATATTCACAGTAGTCTACTATTTAAATTTCAACCAATTCTAAACAAGTATCAAAGATAAAATGAGATTTCAAATTTCATTCCAGATTTATTCACATTTTGGGCAAAAATTTGAACTGCCCTATTTTTTAACATAAAATCATGTATACTTATAGTAGTCCACTGTTCAAAATTCAACCAATTTTGAAAACGTATGAAAGAAAAAATATGATATTTCAAAATTTTCCCAGATTTGTACATATTTTGGGCGAAAGTTGGAACTGCCCAAAAGAATATGATTTTTTAGAAAATCAAGTATATTCATAGTAGTCTACTATTCAAATTTTAGCCAACTATAAGCACCTATAATTGAGAAAATGGCATATATAATTGCTGTCCAGGAAGTTTGGCACACTAATCACACAAATAGATAAAGTTTTCCATTTCATGGGTCCAACTTTTCATTAAACACTCTTATATTTCTTTATGGAGGGAGTACATCGCAAAGCAAATCTCAATTTCCAACACATAGAAGAAGGTTTCAAGGTTTGGTGTCTCGGCCAGTTACCTTTTTTTATCATTGGGTGAAGCTCAATCGTTTCAGTTTCTAGTTTACACATGAATCGTTTCTAGTGTGCTATATATACATGCCTACGCCTTCTCTTTTCCTCACTACTTCACTGTGCACCACTTCTCCCCCTGTTATGCAAGATCGATAGCAGTCAACCAGTTGATGGTTCCGGTGGTGAAGCTGAAGCAAGTATCATCGATCCTTACTCCCTCTACACGCTAGATCACTACCTTGTCCAAATGGACATGTGAGACTCGTTCGCCAAGGAGATCACAACAGAAGTGAAGGGAAGCCTCAAACGTCAAGCAAGATCAAGCAGAAGTAGTCCGACGATTTACGTGAACATGTCACGTGAAGCAGTCGTTGAGCAATTGGTACTCGACTATTTCTATGATAACCCTATCTATAAGATAAGAAGATATTTAGTAGAAGATTCCAAATGAGAAGGCCCCTTTTCTAGTGTATCGTACATGCACTAGGAGAGTGGTCTCCATAGTTCACACAAAGGAAAGATGCTATTGACCATGTTTGTAACATCCCAAAATTCTAATTTTTGGAATGTTATAAACAAATAGATAGATTTGATTGATTGCTTGATTGATTGACTGAAAGTGAGTGAATTCGAAACTTTTTGAAAGTTAAATGAGAGGGAATAAAAGGACTTTCCCAAACTTTCATATTGGTTTTCTGATCTTCGTGAATTCAAATTCTTTTCATCACAAAACCCCGGAGAGAAGATGACATGACTTCTTCCATTTATTTAAATGACAAGGGGTGTTGAGAATATTTGAATTTCATTTGGAAATATCCCAATTCTGAAACTTTATGCGACTCAATGATTTTCACGAGAGAAGATAAAATGACTTCTTCAAATTATATGAAATATGAGTTGGGAGTTTCAAAGAATTAAATTCAAA
The DNA here is from genome assembly GCF_002162155.2 of Triticum dicoccoides. Classification (NCBI taxonomy): domain Eukaryota; kingdom Viridiplantae; phylum Streptophyta; class Magnoliopsida; order Poales; family Poaceae; genus Triticum; species Triticum dicoccoides. The sequence goes on along the minus strand of NC_041386.1, from coordinate 595,374,792 downwards.
GCCCCTTTGAATTTATTTTCAATTTGGAATAGATCATCATGCATAATTTATTTTCTTGCATTTTGGTCGATCCTAGAAATTTCACGCAACTCAAGGACCCTTGGAGAGAGTTGGAGATTTCGTTATTTTCATATTTGAGAGTTTTCTCGAATTGAAAAGAGGATCATTTGATTTATTTATTTCATCTTCAATTATTTTCCGTTATCAAAAATATAAGAGAGGGAATAATATGACTTTCCCAAATTTAGGAAAATGAAGATTTAATAAATAGATCAACTTTTGTTTGCCGGAGTTTTATTTGCATTTTATTCGGATAGGGAAAATTGTGCGTTTTCAAAATTTGCTTTTTAGGTCCAGAGAAAAGTTCATTTTGTTCGGCTCATTTTTAGGAGTCGGGGAAAATTTACTTTATTAATTTTGGAGTTCGTTTAGATTTTCTTTTATTTATTTTTCTGCGCGCGAGACCGTTTAAAAAAAAAATCCGCAGCGCATTGGGCCAAAGGCCCAAGCCGCCAAGCCACCGAGCCAGCCAGGCCAGAGGCCATCGCGCGCCACGCCCAGGGAGGAGCCGCACCAGGCGCAAGGCGCCAGGGAGCCGCCATCCTTTGTGGATTCCTAGTAGGATTCATCTACTTCCGTATCTATTTCTAGATCTTTTCCTTTTGTTTCCTAATCCTAGTCTATTTCTTGTCCCCTACCCCAAGCAAAACCCTCCCCTCCCCAATATAAATACCCAAGCACCCCCCCCTCTAAACACATCAAACCAACACCTCTCCTCTCCTCTCCGCCGCCCCACGCCGCGCCGCCACACCCACGCCGCGCCGCCGCACCACCCAAGCCGCGCCTCACCCCGCGCCTCTCACCCGCGCCGCCGCCCTTGTGCATCGCCGCCGCGTCAACGCCGCCCAACCCCGCGCCCTAGTGCCGCCACCGCCACCATGCGTCACCGCGCCGCCGCCGCCCTGCGTCAACGCCGCCGTCGCCGCCGTTCGCCGGAGGTACCGCGCCGCGTCTCTTCTTTCCCTCGGTTCGGTTTTTCTTATAAACCGTTCCGATTCTTTTCTTCTCTACCGATTCGTTTTCTTTCCGATTTTTCGCTAAACCGTTCCGGTGTTCTAGATCGGTTTTTCGTTTCGATCTCTTTTCCAAAAACCCTAGATTGGTTTTCGTTCTTCTTTCGGACCGTTCGTCTCAACGAATGTGATCACCGATTATTTCCCGGTTAACGACGTCTGTTCGTATAACCGTTCTTCTTTTTCTTCTCGTCGGATTTATTCCGCGATCGCGATCTCAGATCCGATCTTCGTTCTAGTTTATCTTCTCGCTCGTTTATCGGAATCAGGTGATTCAAGCGCCTGGAGTTTTGTAACATCCCAAAATTCTAAATTTTGGAATGTTATAAACAAATAGATAGATTTGATTGATTGCTTGATTGATTGACTGAAAGTGAGTGAATTCGAAACTTTTTGAAAGTTAAATGAGAGGGAATAAAAGGACTTTCCCAAACTTTCATATTGGTTTTCTGATCTTCGTGAATTCAAATTCTTTTCATCACAAAACCCCGGAGAGAAGATGACATGACTTCTTCCATTTATTTAAATGACAAGGGGTGTTGAGAATATTTGAATTTCATTTGGAAATATCCCAATTCTGAAACTTTATGCGACTCAATGATTTTCACGAGAGAAGATAAAATGACTTCTTCAAATTATATGAAATATGAGTTGGGAGTTTCAAAGAATTAAATTCAAAGCCCCTTTGAATTTATTTTCAATTTGGAATAGATCATCATGCATAATTTATTTTCTTGCATTTTGGTCGATCCTAGAAATTTCACGCAACTCAAGGACCCTTGGAGAGAGTTGGAGATTTCGTTATTTTCATATTTGAGAGTTTTCTCGAATTGAAAAGAGGATCATTTGATTTATTTATTTCATCTTCAATTATTTTCCGTTATCAAAAATATAAGAGAGGGAATAATATGACTTTCCCAAATTTAGGAAAATGAAGATTTAATAAATAGATCAACTTTTGTTTGCCGGAGTTTTATTTGCATTTTATTCGGATAGGGAAAATTGTGCGTTTTCAAAATTTGCTTTTTAGGTCCGGAGAAAAGTTCATTTTGTTCGGCCCATTTTTAGGAGTCGGGGAAAATTTACTTTATTAATTTTGGAGTTCGTTTAGATTTTCTTTTATTTATTTTTCTGCGCGCGAGACCGTTTAAAAAAAAATCCGCAGCGCATTGGGCCAAAGGCCCAAGCCGCCAAGCCACCGAGCCAGCCAGGCCAGAGGCCATCGCGCGCCACGCCCAGGGAGGAGCCGCACCAGGCGCAAGGCGCCAGGGAGCCGCCATCCTTTGTGGATTCCTAGTAGGATTCATCTACTTCCGTATCTATTTCTAGATCTTTTCCTTTTGTTTCCTAATCCTAGTCTATTTCTTGTCCCCTACCCCAAGCAAAACCCTCCCCTCCCCAATATAAATACCCAAGCACCCCCCC
>NC_041386.1:595340041-595371949 GCF_002162155.2 Triticum dicoccoides | reverse complement strand
CGCCGCGCCGCCACACCCACGCCGCGCCGCCGCACCACCCAAGCCGCGCCTCACCCCGCGCCTCTCACCCGCGCCGCCGCCCTTGTGCATCGCCGCCGCGTCAACGCCGCCCAACCCCGTGCCCTAGTGCCGCCACCGCCACCATGCGTCACCGCGCCGCCGCCGCCCTGCGTCAACGCCGCCGTCGCCGCCGTTCGCCGGAGGTACCGCGCCGCGTCTCTTCTTTCCCTCGGTTCGGTTTTTCTTATAAACTGTTCCGATTCTTTTCTTCTCTACCGATTCGTTTTCTTTCCGATTTTTCGCTAAACCGTTCCGGTGTTCTAGATCGGTTTTTCGTTTCGATCTCTTTTCCGAAAACCCTAGATTGGTTTTCGTTCTTCTTTCGGACCGTTCGTCTCAACGAACGTGATCAACGATTATTTCCCGGTTAACGACGTCTGTTCGTATAACCGTTCTTCTTTTTCTTCTCGTCGGATTTATTCCGCGATCGCGATCTCAGATCCGATCTTCGTTCTAGTTTATCTTCTCGCTCGTTTATCGGAATCAGGTGATTCAAGCGCCTGGAGTTTCATCTCGAAACCGCCGTTTCGTCTAATCAACTTGAACAAGCTTTTGCTACAGTAAAATTTTGACCTAGATTCAACTTGCTAGAACCGAGTTGTTTTCTTCCGCCGTTTGTTTTCGTCGTTTGTTCGGCTCGTTCTTTCTTTGCAACCGGAGTTCTTAAGTTGAACTTTCTGGTTCGTTCTCTTGTTTGATTTTTCCCTGTGCATTAGATGAGTACTTATTGTGTGGTTACTATTGCTTGCCTACGATAGATTGACCGGAGTATGACGATTAGATCTATCAAGAGTTTTGAGTGCGAATCATCTTCATCAACATTGCAGGCAAGTAACACTTGATCATATCTTTCCTACAACCCATGTTTTATTGCATTAGATCAAACCCTCAAACACTTGCATTGTTAGGATCTAATTAAATTGTGGGATGGGAAGTAGAAGAGGTAGTACCTATTACCTGTTACTTATGAAACCTTGGGAGTTACTTCTACGTTTGCTTATTATGCTATGCTATGCTAGTAGACGTGGATTGGGTGAGTGATATCCATGACAGATGTGAGATTGATAATTTTAATGGTTTATCTAAGGTGGCAACTTAAACACACATTTGGGTGGATTGAGGCACCTGATGTCTATCAGGACTTGCCTGTTTTTATTTTGGACCGCCACCCAGGCTCAAAGGGATCATAAGATTTTTCATGCTAGAAACTTCCGTGTGCAGCCACATGCTACTATGGGCTCTAGCATAGTTGACTAAGTTGTGCGAACTCTTACGGGGTAGACTAGCAGATGTAGGGGATGTAGGTGTACCGGTTTACCCCACATGTAAGGTGCTAGCGCTTCTGAAAGACTATGTCTCGGTCATCCGTCTTCTCAAACACCATGTAGTGCGAGAAACCAAACGGAGGCGATCGAGTCTTGTGGGAAAAGTGCGCAAACCTCTGCAGAGTAACAAACTAATCATGATTAGCCGTGTCCCCGATTATGGACATTTTGAGTATCTAGTTCTTGGATTATCCTGTTGATCTCAACACGTTACTTATTATAATTTGTTTGGGTTTAATGAGTACTTTTAAATTGGGATTGAGGATGCTGTCAACCATTCTCAATGTTTAACAACCACCATGATAGTTAAATAAATTTTATTCCTTTGAAGTAGGGAAAAATTGGCTTTTCGCAAAAACTGTAATCATAGAGCTTTCCACCAGCCATATATGCATGTAGTATAGCCTATTCTTTCATTACTCTCTATGTGTTACATTGCCAGCATATTCCATGTGCTGACCCGTTTTCGGGCTGCAACTTTTCATGTTGCAGACTTTTCAGACGACGAGTAAGTGGTACGTTAGGGTTACGATTTCCTATACTCAACTTTGCCGTTGGTGTTGATGGGAATCCACAACCTTGTTGCTTCCGCTATATTTTGGATTGAGGTAATAGTTTTTACGTTACTTTATACATGTGATTTACCTCTGTTATAAATCCTTCGAGTACTGTGTGTGTCAGCATACTGATCCAGGGATGACACATAAGCACAGAGACTTGATCCATTCGGGTCGGGTCGCTACAAGATGGTATCAGAGCACATGTTGACTGTAGGACGTGACCCTAGAAAATGACAAGCCCATAGGAAAGATTTTTCTCTACAACTTCATTTTCAAAAAAAAGATCTTTTTACCTCTCTTCTCTTCTGAGCTTATTCAAAATTCTTTTTAGTGAGACCATACCCCTTTTCCCTTTTGACCACTCGAAGATTTGACTGATAAGACCACTCCAAGGAGACAAGATATCGGACAACTAAGACCATTTGGAATGAAGAGGATTTTACCGTGTAAATGGAAACTACAACTGTTGAAGACTCCGAAGACTTGGAGAATTTGAAGGCTCTGAAGAATTCCCAAATTTGTATGACCCAGGAAGGCTACCTTTATGGAACCTGGCAGACTATGGAAGTTATCAATACCGAGATCAAGGTGTAACGGAGAAAGACCGGAGCATGGAGAGTTAGTAACTCAAAGTTTTGTCAAGAGAACCCTAAGGCAGGAGTTATTAACTCATGGAAATGACAAGAGCAAAATAAAAAAAAAAACACGGCTATCCATGATGTTATCGCCCGCCTATGCTATTGTCACCGTGCGGAGTTAAGCGTGCAGATGCATGGAAAAATTGAATGGTAGAACGCTGATGGAGCATCTATCTGCAAACGTTGGAGTGTTAACCTTAGCTGGTGTATTCACCAGGATCTGGAGTGTTACATCAGGAAGTTAAGATGGACCTACAAGAAGCAATATTTGACAATAAGGCAATTGGTGAAGAACTCAGGACCCAGAAGCTGAAAGTAGACAAGATGAAGGAGCAAAACATCGAGATACCGGAGATTTGACAGTAACTGAAGGACAGTAGGATCATGGATCATGTCAAGGATGTTGAAACCGGCAGTTGGAACGTAACTCCAGAAATATTGAAGGACGTCGCGAGAGACTTCGCGTCAACAGAGATGATCTGGCAAAAGAACTTGAGCAGGACAAGCACGATTGGAAGAAGCCATTGGAGGCATGAACAAAGACTTGAAGAGTTTGGATACGTTGAAGATTCATCGACCTCTAGAAGACCAAACCCCTATTATATACCTACGTTAGATGCGACGTTTGTGAGCTGTCATTTGTTTGATGTTTTTTTTCGACAGCCACCACAAAATCTGTCTTTTCAAAACTTTTGTTTGTATTGTGTGCTTTCCTCTCTCTTGATCTCTCTTATCTCACCCCAAACCCTTGAACCCAATAGAGGATGAATGGAGATGAGCTTGTATTTTCTGGACCGATGAGTCAATTGGAGACAGACCGATGGATTCAGAACATGGAGGATCATATGGAGAACAACCCTATAGTCGGAAAGGATATGGCCCAGCATGCTCTTCAATGCTTTGAAAGAGGTGCTGCTACTTGGTGGAGGATGTACCAAACCATCAATGGATGGCAAGGAGTAACCACTTGGAAAGAATTTAAGTTGACTTTGCTAAAGTCTCAGTTTGTGTCCCAGAAGTTGAAGCCTTATGGAAAGGGTATGAAGAAACCTTGTGCATGCAAGATTTGTGGACAAATCGGACACACCCATAAGGAACACAAGGATGAATGCCCAAATTGTGAAGGAAGTCACCCAACTGAAGAATGCCCAACTAGACAGATTACTTGTTTCTTGTGTGAAGGGACTACCCACTACCCTGCTCAGTGTCACATTTACCCCATGGTACAAAGAACCATCCAGCAGAAGGAAGAAGAAATGAAAGGAGCCCTCATGGAAGGTTTAGAAGAACCTGTGATGAAGAAAGAGGTGGAGGACACACCCAAAGAAGAGCCAATTAGACCCTGCACTAAGTCATGCTATTCATGTGGAGAAGAAGGACACATCTCCCAAGATTGTCTGAATGGAGATCTAGTAGAATTCCCGACAGAGGAAGTAGAGTATGACCCACAGGAAATAGAAGCCCTGATTGGAACGGAAAGGTCCAGGAAGAGAAGTAGGTTGGATTCGAGGAACAACCCAATTTCCACAAAGAAAGACCTGAGTCATATCACATGTTTCAGGTGCAAAAATTCAGGGCACTACTTCAATGATTGCCCAAGAGGGAAGAAAAGGACCCAAGGAGGCTATGTGATCATGAGGAAACCTCGAAACCTGTCAGAAGTAATGTGTTTCCGTTGTAATGGAGCAGGGCACTTTGCCAGAGGTTGTCCGAAGGAGAAGGAGACTTGTGATAAATAGTTGATGCTTGTAACAGAAGTAATATAGTAGTGGTAGTGAGAACATTTTCTTTTATATAGAGGTATTGAATTGAGGCATGTAATGGAAAAACAGGAGATTGTAATGATTTGAGAATTAATAAAGTTAGCCTCGTTGGTACTGATATGGATTTTATGAGTTGCTACTCTATGAAGGAGGATTTTGACCATTTTTGAGGATAAGAGAAATATGGTCTATGGAAGATTTGTGTATTTTAGGGGTGGTAGTACCCTGTAAGAACCTTTGACCCCAGAAAGGATAAAGATACTCCACTGCATGGATTTTGGGCAAAATGAAATACGAGTTTTGTCTCGATATGTGTGATGCCCCAAGAGTATGTGGGATGAAGTCGGAGACCGACAGTTGTTTGGACTAAAGGTGATCAAAGGAGTCAAAATAGAATGTTAAGTTTATTCGAAATCGACTGAAGGTAGCTCCGTCCAGGTAGAAGAGTTATGTAGACTCACAAACTCAAGGAGGTAGTCTATGAAATTGGAGATAGAGCATGTCTTCGTGTGACCCCTCTGCGAGGAGTTAAACGGATGGGAGTTAAGGGACAGTTAGCCCCGAGATTTGTAGGACCATACCGAGTTTTGGAGTGTATGAGGGAAGTGGCCTACAAGTTGAGTTACCCGAAGGACTGTCAGGAGTTCAAGACGTGTTTCACGGTTCCCAGTTGAAGAAGTGCCATGCAGAGATGGCCAATATTCCCTTGAAAGGACGCTTGACCGCAGAAAGGATAATGATGTTCCACGAAGTGAATATGGACTTCATAAGTATAAGTTTTTATCTTGGTATGTGGGAAAATCCCACGAGGATGAAGAGATAAATTACTATTGGATATAACGGAGGTATGATGTTGGTAATATGGAGCAATGGAAACTCCATGATGAGTCTGAGTAATCATGTCCTAGTTTGGTGCCAATAGAAGGAAGGAAGACAGTACAATTGGATGGATTTAAGAATACTAGGAAGTTGGAAGTTGGAATAATGAACAGTTGCCCGATGATAAGTTCAAGGACTACAAGTGATGAGATGGGCCATAACCCACAGGCCCCGGACCTGCGAAGAAGCAAGCACATTCTTGCTGAAGGAAAAACCCTGGAAGAAGTTACGATTTTATTGACAGGCGATTTTATAGGAGTTTACGCAAAACCTGAGAGTTGTTAAGTAACGATAGGTGTTTGTTTGGCTTGCAGAATCAATGGATTTTCCGAACTTGGTTCGTCGACAAGAAGAATTCTGCAATGCTTGTGAGGATGACCGAGTGTTAGAATGCGAGATTCGCTAAACCATGTACAAGGAAATGATTTGGGTGCGGGATGGATTGATCACCATACCGACTTACTCTTATTATTCGCTTTGCTATATGGGATGGTAAATCTGAGTGACTTACCTATAGTGGAGAGACGACGATCAAAACCTTGTTTGAACCTTAGAATAGTATAGGTATTTTTCCCTTGTACACGGCAGTTGTTGCCAACCGTAGGTTATACGGTGAGGTTCAACCCAGACACTTTCCTGCAGGAGAAACCATAAATTGTTGACCACCACGAGATATCGATAGTTGTTTAGTCTTGGCGCCAGACCGTCAGCTAAGAAGACCCAATTTCAGGATAACCTTACCAAGATGAAAGGACAAAGGAATTGAGGAAAAGGTTATGCCACTACCGGAAGAGCCCAGAGAAGGGATTATCCTTAATATCTGAGAAGACTGACACTGTCAACGAAAAGGATGGAGTATATGAGTTTTGATGGAACCGTAACAATGTTTCTAAGGGTGGTAGCACCCGAGACCTCGGAGATAATCGATGGACTTTGAGAAGACCCCAAACCCTAACCTATTCTTTCTAGCCTCTCCGAATCTCGAGGACGAGATTCATTTTAAGGGTGGTAGTTTGTAACATCCCAAAATTCCAAATTTTGGAATGTTATAAACAAATAGATAGATTTGATTGATTGCTTGATTGATTGACTGAAAGTGAGTGAATTCAAAACCTTTTGAAAGTTAAATGAGAGGGAATAAAAGGACTTTCCCAAACTTTCAATTTTGCTTTTATGATCTTCGGGAATTCAAATTCCTTTCATCACAAAAACCCTGGAGAGAAGATGACATGACTTCTTCCATTTTAAATGACAAGGGTTGTTGAGAATATTTGAATTCCATTTGAAAATATTTCCAATTCAGAAACTTTAAGCAACTCAATGATTTTCACGAGAGAAGATAAAATGACTTCTTCAAATTATGAAATATGAGTTGGGAGTTTCAAAGAATTAAATTCAAAATTCTCTTGAATTTATTTTCAATTTGGAATAGATCATCATGCATATTTTATTTTCTTGCATTTTGGTCGATCCTAGAAATTTCACGCAACTCAAGGACCCTTGGAGAGAGTTGGAGATTTCGTTATTTTCATATTTGAGAGTTTTCTCGAATTGAAAAGAGGATCATTTGATTTATTTATTTCATCTTCAATTATTTTCCGTTATCAAAAATATAAGAGAGGGAATAATATGACTTTCCCAAATTTAGGAAAATGAAGATTTAATAAATAGATCAAATTTTGTTTGCCGGAGTTTTATTTGCATTTTATTCGGATAGGGAAAATGCGCGTTTTTGAAAATTTTATTTTAGGTCCGGAGAAAAGTTCATTTTGTTCGGCTCATTTTTAGGAGTCGGGGAAAATTTACTTTATTAAATTTTGGAGTTCGTTTAGATTTTCTTTTATTTATTTTTCTGCGCGCGAGACCGTTTAAAAAAAAATCTGCAGCGCCTTGGGCCAAAGGCCCAAGCCACTAGCCGCCGGCCGGCCAAGAGGCCATAGCGCGCGTGCACCAGGGAGCCGCCGCTTCTTTCTTTCCTAGTCTTAGTAGGACTCTTGTCCTATGTTCGTTTATTCCGTATCTATTTCTAGATCTTTTCCTTTTGTTTCCTAATCCTAGTCTATTTCTTGTCCCCTACCCCAAGCAAAACCCTCCCCTCCCCAATATAAATACCCAAGCACCCCCCCTCTAAACACATCAAACCAACACCTCTCCTCTCCTCTCCGCCGCCCCACGCCGCGCCGCCACACCCACGCCGCGCCGCCGCACCACCCAAGCCGCGCCTCACCCCGCGCCTCTCACCCGCGCCGCCGCCCTTGTGCATCGCCGCCGCGCCCAACGCCGCCCAACCCCGCGCCCTAGTGCCGCCACCGCCACCATGCGTCACCGCGCCGCCGCCGCCCTGCGTCAACGCCGCCGTCGCCGCCGTTCGCCGGAGGTACCGCGCCGCGTCTCTTCTTTCCCTCGGTTCGGTTTTTCTTATAAACCGTTCCGATTCTTTTCTTCTCTACCGATTCGTTTTCTTTCCGATTTTTCGCTAAACCGTTCCGGTGTTCTAGATCGGTTTTTCGTTTCGATCTCTTTTCCGAAAACCCTAGATTGGTTTTCGTTCTTCTTTCGGACCGTTCGTCTCAACGAACGTGATCACCGATTATTTCCCGGTTAACGACGTCTGTTCGTATAACCGTTCTTCTTTTTCTTCTTGTCGGATTTATTCCGCGATCGCGATCTCAGATCCGATCTTCGTTCTAGTTTATCTTCTCGCTCGTTTATCGGAATCAGGTGATTCAAGCGCCTGGAGTTTCATCTCGAAACCGCCGTTTCGTCTAATCAACTTGAACAAGCTTTTGCTACAGTAAAATTTTGACCTAGATTCAACTTGCTAGAACCGAGTTGTTTTCTTCCACCGTTTGTTTTTGTCGTTTGTTCGGCTCGTTCTTTCTTTGCAACCGGAGTTCTTAAGTTGAACTTTCTGGTTCGTTCTCTTGTTTGATTTTTCCCTGTGCATTAGATGAGTACTTATTGTGTGGTTACTATTGCTTGCCTACGATAGATTGACCGGAGTATGACGATTAGATCTATCAAGAGTTTTGAGTGCGAATCATCTTCATCAACATTGCAGGCAAGTAACACTTGATCATATCTTTCCTACAACCCATGTTTTATTGCATTAGATCAAACCCTCAAACACTTGCATTGTTAGGATCTAATTAAATTGTGGGATGGGAAGTAGAAGAGGTAGTACCTATTACCTGTTACTTATGAAACCTTGGGAGTTACTTCTACGTTTGCTTATTATGCTATGCTATGCTAGTAGACGTGGATTGGGTGAGTGATATCCATGACAGATGTGAGATTGATAATTTTAATGGTTTATCTAAGGTGGCAACTTAAACACACATTTGGGTGGATTGAGGCACCTGATGTCTATCAGGACTTGCCTGTTTTTATTTTGGACCGCCACCCAGGCTCAAAGGGATCATAAGATTTTTCATGCTAGAAACTTCCGTGTGCAGCCACATGCTACTATGGGCTCTAGCATAGTTGACTAAGTTGTGCGAACTCTTACGGGGTAGACTAGCAGATGTAGGGGATGTAGGTGTACCGGTTTACCCCACATGTAAGGTGCTAGCGCTTCTGAAAGACTATGTCTCGGTCATCCGTCTTCTCAAACACCATGTAGTGCGAGAAACCAAACGGAGGCGATCGAGTCTTGTGGGAAAAGTGCGCAAACCTCTGCAGAGTAACAAACTAATCATGATTAGCCGTGTCCCCGATTATGGACATTTTGAGTATCTAGTTCTTGGATTATCCTGTTGATCTCAACACGTTACTTATTATAATTTGTTTGGGTTTAATGAGTACTTTTAAATTGGGATTGAGGATGCTGTCAACCATTCTCAATGTTTAACAACCACCATGATAGTTAAATAAATTTTATTCCTTTGAAGTAGGGAAAAATTGGCTTTTCGCAAAAACTGTAATCATAGAGCTTTCCACCAGCCATATATGCATGTAGTATAGCCTATTCTTTCATTACTCTCTATGTGTTACATTGCCAGCATATTCCATGTGCTGACCCGTTTTCGGGCTGCAACTTTTCATGTTGCAGACTTTTCAGACGACGAGTAAGTGGTACGTTAGGGTTACGATTTCCTATACTCAACTTTGCCGTTGGTGTTGATGGGAATCCACAACCTTGTTGCTTCCGCTATATTTTGGATTGAGGTAATAGTTTTTACGTTACTTTATACATGTGATTTACCTCTGTTATAAATCCTTCGAGTACTGTGTGTGTCAGCATACTGATCCAGGGATGACACATAAGCACAGAGACTTGATCCATTCGGGTCGGGCCGCTACAATGTTGGACAGTCTTCGTTGCAGAAATGCACATCAACTATTCGCTAATTGGTGTATGCGGTACTCCCGCGGACGCTATTGATGAGTACCTTAAGATTGCCAAGTGCTATTCAATTAAGTGCTTAAAGTTGTTCGTCGAAGGAGTGATTCATATATTTGGTGATGAGTGTATGCGAAACCCCAATGTCAACGATGTGCATCGCTCGATATTGGAGAGAGTCATGGGTTTTCTAGCATGCTAGGAAGCCTCGGCTTTATGCACTGGCGTTGGGACAAATGTGACACGGAGTGGAAGGGACAATTCACCAGCAGGTATAAAGGAGCCCCTATTCTTATTCGAGAGGCAGTTGCTTCTTAGGATCTCTGGATATGGCATGCATGTTTTGGTGTTGCCGGATCTAACAACGACATAAACGTGCATAATCAATCGACGTTGTTCCTTGAGCAACTGAAAGGGCAAACTCCTTGAGTGAACTATAATGTCAACGAGAAGGAATATCAACTTGGCCATTACCTTGTAGATGGAATATACCCCTAGTGGGCAGCATCCGTGAAGTCAATACCGAGGGCTAAAACAGAAAGGCGGAGGTTTTTTTGCTAAAGATCAATAAGGTGCAAGGAAGGACATGGAACGTGCATTTGGTGTGCTCCACACGCGATTGTCTATTTTACGGCATCCGGCACGTTTGACCGGGGTGATCTCCATAAAATTATGTTAGCTTGCATCATTCTACACAACATGATAGTCGAGGATGAAAAATAAGAGGCAGGGAATATGCTTGATTTGAATGAGGAAGCGGGCTCGTAGATTGTTTTCCCATTGGTATTTACTCCTGGTGACGTGACAACATTTGTTGAGGTAGTTTTAGGAGATGCTAGAATTCGTCGCTCTAAAAAATGATTTGATTGAGGATATATATTCGAGACTTAATCCATGTATTACTAAATATGTTTTATATATTTTAAATATATTATATTGACACATTATTATTTATTATCGATCAGTTTGAATTTGTGTTCTTGTATTTATCCATGGGTACTAGCAAACAAAATTTTCATATTGGTACACGCCATGTATAGATCATAAAGTTGAAGTACTACTACAGATCCCACGAAACAATAAGTGAAAACCTTTATGTTACTACCCTCTACTCTATGTTACTTCCCAATATGGCTACTCTAATTGGCCAGTTACTAGCCCTGTGATCCATCTGCCTTCATGTGTTTCAGCGACACACGCCATGCTCTGCCCCACGCTCTGGCAGCTCTCCAACGCCACCCATGCATCACTAGCGCTCAGTGTCAGTGTCAAAACTAGCGGATCTCAGGTAGGGGGTCCCGAACTATGCGTCTAAGGCGGATGGTAACAGGAGGCGGGGGACACAATGTTTACCCAGGTTCGGGCCCTCTTGATGGAGGTAACACCCTACTTCCTGCTTGATTGATCTTGATGATATGAGTATTACAAGAGTTGATCTACCACGAGATCGAAGAGGCTAAACCCTAGAAGCTAGCCTATGGTATGATTGTTGTTGTCCTACGGACTAAAACCCTCCGGTTTATATAGACATCGGAGGGGCTAGGGTTACACAAAGTCGGTTACAAGGGAGGAGATCTACATATCCGAATCACCAAGCTTGCCTTCCATGCTAAGGAGAGTCTCATCCGGACACGGGACGAAGTCTTCAATCTTGTATCTTCATAGTCCAACAGTCCACCCAAAGTATATATTTCGGCTATCTGAGGACCCCCTAATCCGGGAATCCCTCAGTAGCCCCCGAACCAGGCTTCAATGACGATGAGTCCGGCGCGCAGATTGTCTTCGGCATTGCAAGGCGGGTTCTCCTCCAAATCCTGAGTACCTTTCGTAACAAGTTGTGTCCGGCCTCCCATGAATGTTGCACTCATCGGCTTCTGTGCCTTAATAATGGTTATCTTCCACATGTCGAGCGAATGCAAGAGGTTGGGGTGTTTTTACATTTACCTCCCTAAGCAGATAGATGAATCGTCTATTTAAACAGTCGGGGATCTTCAGATCTAGATCACAGCATCTTCCCACAGCGAGTATCCATCGGAGCATTCCCGGAAAAATCCATGCCATCATGGCCGGCCACCGCAGCTCCTCCTCTCACCCCCGTAGTCCTAAGCCAGGTAGTTGGGAGAAGTGTTGTATTCCCTGTCGGATTTCGGGTTCTGGCAGACCCTTGAGGTTCGAGCACTGGGGTGCGCGTGGAGATCTCTCCCCTACCGATCTACGTCCAATCTCCTCGCGTGATCTAAGCTAGAAATAACGAACAACACAAGGGACACGAGGTTTATACTGGTTCAGGCCACCGTTGTGGTGTAATACCCTACTCCAGTGTGTGGTGTGGTGGATTGCCTCAGGGGCTGATGATGAACCGTACAAGGGAAGAACAACCTCGCGAGAGGTGTTCTTGAGCTGGTGCGATGAACTGCTTGGGTGAGTTCAGTCGCCACTCTCTCTCTCTGCTAGGGCTCTATCTGATCTCTAGATGTCCTCCCCTTTGGTAGGGTTCTATCAGATCTCTCTCTCTCCTCTCCTTTTCTCTCTTTTCTCTTCCCCTCTACTCTGTGGTGGCTAGCTCTATTTATAGAAGCCCTAGGCCTCTCCCCAAATAATGAGCGGGAAGGGCGCCAATAGTTGGCCGTTTTGAAGGGGAACATCTAGTAAAAGTTATCCTGACCAAAGGTGGTCTTCGGCTGCCAAAAGCACTGGTGATGACGCCGTCTTGGGCTCCATGGTGACCTCCATCCTGCCGCTCTGCTGGTCTTGGTCTCGTTGCACCGGAATGGTAACCTTTGCCCGATGCCTTGGCCTGTGCTTGCCCCCTTTGCACCAAAGGGGAAACAAGGACACTGCGTAGCCCGGCGCCCGCCTGGTCTCGATCGTCATGGCTTGCGTCACCGGCTCCTCGCGCGGTACCCCTGCCTTGATCTCTCCGCCTCCTCACAAGCCTGCCTGATGAGGCTGCCTCTGAGGAAGCTTCCGGTCATCCGCCCCGCGAGGCTTGGCCCCTCGCGAGGGTCTTGAGCTTGAGCTGATGAAGATGGGCCGTGCTGGGCCCCCACTTGAGCCACGCCGCAGGCCGCAGGCAGGCAAGTCTGGGGACCCCCGTTCCCAGAATGCCGACATTTCCCATAGCCAACTAGTAGAGTTGCAGACCCAGGGGTTTCTCCCACCTGCGTACATGGTCCCCGTCCAAGCTGGACTAGCCACTTATAACGGCGGGGAGCAAGCGGAAAGCTCTCCCAACCCATCCACGGGGGAGCGGGTATGCCTTGTCCCTTATTTATTGAGGGGACTCAGATTTCCAATCCATCCATTCCTCCATGGGCTCCTGGAGTTCTATGGCCTCCAGCTGCATAATCTTACTCCCGCCTCCATATTACACATCGCGGGCTACGTTGCCCTTTGCGAGCTGTTTCTGGGCTACGAAGCTCATTTCGAGCTATGGCAGAGGCTATTCTGCCTCGTGCCCCGTACACAGAGGGGGTCAATATTTCAAGTGGGCGGAGCCGAAATATGGCGCATCGCCAGGACCGGATACCTGTCCGGTACTCCACAGAAGACATCCGAAGACTGGCCTTCAGATTGGTTTTATATGGAGGACGTTCCTCTCCCAGACCCTATTCGGATGGGCCTTCCTAAGTTCAACAATGACCCTTTGAAGAAACGCCGTAGCTGGCACCCTTGGAGCCCCCAGGAGGAAGATAATAGAGATGTCCTTTACCTGATGAGCCGGATAAAGATACTGGCCGAATCAGGCCTGGCAATAATCGAGGTTATGTCAGTATGTATAATGCGGGGGGTGCAGCCACTTTAATATCGGGGACAACCAATGTGGCACTTCAATGGAGAAGACAATGCCACCTGCTACGGCCGTAAAGGTCCGGACTCCGCCGCCGCTCTGGCGAAAATACTGTCCGATTTATATAAGGGAGAGGAAGAGGATTTCATCCGTATTAAGCCGCGGGATGGATTCTCCATGTACAACCCCCCAAACTAGGTGAGCTGCTTCTTTTTACTCCAAACCTTCCCGCTTACTTTGTCATGAATATTTATCTTGTTTTTTCATAGCAGGAACTACGAAAAGTTGTGAGGGAGATTCACAGCCCATCTCCACAACTCATCAACGGGTCGTTTTATCAGTTAAGCTGTGACGGTGCCTTGGTGGCCATCACCGCCGATTATCCTGGATTGCTCCCTGCATCGCATGTAAGTAAAACCGGAGTCCCAACTTCCGAGAAGGGTCCCCTTTTTCGCACTTCACCCACCGCACACGTATGGTATCTTGCAGGGAAGGCCCTCGGGATGCCATGCCGAACCCGCGGTGACTCATCAACAAGGGGCGCCGAAACCGGGTAGGCTTAAAAGGAAGGCGGTCAGGACTGAGATGTCATGGCAGAGGTATGAAAAAGAACCCTGCTCCGTGGTTATTGTATTTAAAATAACGACGTCTGTGGTTAAAACCAGGAAAAACGCTCGTCGGACCGTATCCGGAGAGCCTGCCGGCCAGGCCTCCACCAGCCGGGCTCCAGAGCCGTACTTGGGGGCAGATGCTAACATGGGAACAACGCCAGATATTCCTCCTATCTAGGATGCGGATAGGCTGTCCGCTACAAATTCCAAAGTGGAGAGTGCCATGAAGCACAGGCGTCGCCGGGGCGTACTCTGCGATCCCGTTTTTTCTGAAGAGGCGTTTGATGCCTTCAACTCAGGGGACGCGTACATCCGAGCTGCTCAAAATGGTCTTGCCAGAGCCACAGACCAGTATGTAAAGGATATACAGGTAAGAAAATCTGATAATTATATATATACCAGTAGCCCCTAAGACTTGAAACAGTTGGCACAACTGATTTAAGGATCATTATATGCATAGGTTCTTACTGAGAAGAATACCCAGTTGTCTCAAGAGCTGGAGGAGCGCAAAGCCCAGCTACGGGCTGCAGTTGCCAAAATGGAGGAGTCCAAGAAGGCCCCATCCGGTAGCATTTGTTCCTATCGAAAAGAACGAGATATACCAGTTAATGTTTGGCTTGCATACTAATCTAATCAATAGATTCTGCAGGTGATCCCAGGGTGAATCCGGAGGAGCAATAAGCTCAACGACAACTGAAGGCTGGCGAGCGCATGCTTACACAAGTTAGGAGGGAGAAAAACGCTCTCCAAAATGCCAATACCTAGCTGGATGTTGAACTGAAAGATGTTCGGGCCCAGCTGGATGACTCCGTAAAGGAGAATAAAAGGCTTCGACGTGACATGTTCAGTAAGTGCTTGAGCGACCTTTTATAGAGTTCGGCGAAGAAACCAGCTAACAGAGCTATATCTGTAGGTATGATGACGGGCCGTCCCGGAGAGGAGATGCCCGGGTCTGCGGGCGATCTTCTGCCAAAGCTCTCACAACTGCACGAACGAGTTCGGCAGGTGATGCAGGGCATTGCCCAGTCCTTGTGGCCATCCGCTTCCCTACCAGGAGGCATGGGGGAGCTTGTAGAGATGCTTCAGGAAGCGCGGCGACCCTTCCGATTATGGAAGATATCTACCTACCGACAAGGTGCAAGGGAAGCCTGGGCCATGGTGAAGACGCATATACAAGGGCTGACCCGAACCACATCGCCGAGGTCGGACCTATGGGTTCTGATGGGAAAGAGATCCCCGTTAGTCTGGTGTATGACCAGGTAAAATTAGCCGCAAAGTATTCCCAACATGATTGTAGGCTAGTCAGCCTGTTGGATGGTATAGAAGAAGAATTTAGTCAGTCTAAGTGACTGTGTACTTCGAGTGACATATATTGTTTCTACCCGGATTGTAAATCATTTGTCATGGAGGACCTTTTTGCTTCGACCTCCGGACCCGGCAGTCCGGAGTGTATCCGAATACCCGCTCAGTTATGTAAAAACCGGGGTACGCATGGAAACCAGGCGTAGGGGTCATAAGTGCTTGAACAGACAAGTACCCAACTAGTTATGTTATATTACATGGATAGTAAGAAACATATTCCAGGGAGAATAGTTCCGTTAAGGGTTCCTTTCCCTGGGTACGCATGCATTAATGTGCATGTCCGAACTGAGACAAGAGACGCATGATATAAACATCTGGGGGTATGTATTTTAATAAGTAAAAAAGTCATCCTTTGTTCGCCGATAGAATATTCCCTTAAGAACGCTAGCTTTCGGCTTCACCTAGTCTGAGGTACACATCCGGCTGACCCGGTAGTAACAATCGCAGAGGTGCTCCCCTTATGCCCTAGCCGAATTAACGGGAACGTAGGGCATAAACACAAGAGCCAGGCAACCTAGCTTGGCCAAAACTTAAGTCATATCGATGTATATAATGGCAAAGAAAAAGGTGTATGTGTAAAATTAACACATGTGCGGCAGGCATAGAGCCCGGATCATAATTATATTAAGCTTCTGTATAACAAGCCCCTAGGTATAATGAGCGCGTTTAGCGCGTACAAATTGTGCAGTCAAGACACATTTTAACCTTTGAGGGCCGCGAAGAAAAGGAAGAAAGATAGAACACAGAGTCCGGCGTTAGGCGTAGAATCTTCGGAGTCTGGCCGCGTTCCATGGGTTTGGCTCGAGTCGATTGTCCGATGCATCCCGCAGACAGTATGCTCCACCGGTCAGAACTTTGTCAATAACAAACGGACCTTCCCATTTGGGTTTGAGCTTGTCCTTTTTTTCTCTGGTAGGCATAGAACGAGTTCGCTAACATTATAAGTTTTGGCCCGTACTTCTCTGCTTTGATATCGTCGAGCCTGTTGTTGATAGAATGCGGATCAGGCTTTTGCCACGTCACGCTCCTCCTCCAGGGCGTCCAAACTATCCTGCTGATCTAGCTCGACTTCTTTCTCTTCGTACATGCGCACACGAGGTGAGTCATGAATGATTTCGCAGGGCAGTACCGCTTCTGCGCCGTACAGCATAAAGAAAGGTGTGTATCCGGTAGTGCGATTTGGCGTGGTCCGCAGCCCCCATAGTACGGAGTCGAGCTCCTTGACCCAGTGCGTATCTGGTTCCTTCAAGGACCGCACTAGTCTGGGTTTAATGCCGCTCATTGTAAGACCATTTGCTCGTTCAACTTGACCGTTAGTTTGAGGGTGATAAACGGATGCATAATCGAGCTTAATGCCCATGTTTCCGCACCAAGTTTTTACCTCATCGGCTGTAAAGTTCGAGCTGTTATCGGTGATGATACTGTGGGGGACACCTAGCGGTGTACAACACCGGATATGAAATCTATCACTGGTCCGGATTCGGCCGTTTTAACTGGTTTGGCCTCTATCCATTTGGTGAATTTATCCACCATGACCAATAGGTACTTTTTCTTATGGCTTCCTCCTTTAAGGGGTCTGACCATATCAAGCCCCCAGACCACAAAGGGCCATGTAATGGGGATAGTTTGGAGAGCGGTAGGTGGCATATGGCTTTGGTTTGCAAAGAGCTGGCAACTGACGCAATGTTGAACGAGGTCCTGTGCGTCTTCTCGGGCTGTCGGCCAGTAGAAACCTGTACAGAAGGCCTTACTTACAAGGGCCCGGGCTGCAGCGTGATGGCCGCCGAGTCCAGCATGAATTTCTGCCAAAAGTTGCCGTCCTTCCTCCTCGGAGATGCACCTTTGCAGTACTCCGGTAGCGCTTTTCTTATAAAGCTCTCCCTCATGGACCTTGTAGGCCTTAGACTGCCGCACAGTGCAATGTGCCTCGTTTTGGTCCCCAGGGAGTTCTTTCCTATTTAAGTAAGCCAAGAAGGGTTCTATCCATGGGGCAATGACAGCCATAATCACGTGGGCCGAAGGTGTTATCTCAGAGGCGGAGCCTCCGATTATGTCAGAGTGTTCGGGGTCTGGTGTTGTGGCCGGGTCCGGACTATTGTTTCCGGTCTCCCCTTCCCACACCATGGATGGCTTAAACAGCCTTTCTAGGAAGATGTTAGGTGGGACAGGGTCGCACTTAGCGCCCATTCGGGCGAGGATATCCGCGGCTTGATTGTTTTCTCGGACCACATGGTGGAATTCGAGCCCCTCGAATCGACCTGACATTTTGAGGACGGCATTACGACAAGCCGCCATTTTCGGGTCCTTGGCATCAAAATCTCCATTTATTTGAGATATTGCGAGGTTCGAATCCCCACACACCTCTAGGCATTGAATGTCCATGGAGACTGCCATTCGGAGACCATGCAACAGGGCCTCATATTAGGCTGCGTTGTTGGAGTCTGTGTATAATATTTGGAGTACGTATTGGACTGTATCTCCGGTTGGGGATGTCAGGACGACGCCTGCTCCGAGACCCATTAGCATTTTAGAGCCGTCGAAGTGCATGATCCAATTGGAGTACGCGCAGTATTCTTTAGGGAGTTCAGCTTCTGTCCATTCAGCGACGAAATCGGCCAGTACTAGTGACTTAATGGCTCACCGTGGTTTGTATGATATGTCCAACGGGAGGAGCTCAATAGCCCATTTAGCAATCCGGCCCGTGGCATCGCAGTTGTTTATAATGTCGTTGAGTGGAACCTCGGAGGCCACCGTAATAGAACACTCTTGAAAATAGTGTCGTAGTTTTCGGGATGCCATGAAGACCGCGTATGCTATTTTTTGATAATGTGGGTACCGGGATTTGCATGGAGTGAGGACAGTAGATACATAGTATATCGGCTTTTGAAGCGGGGACTTATGTCCGTCCATTTCTCGTTCGACGACGAGCACTGTGCTTACAACCTGGTGTGTTGCCGCTATATATAATAGCATTGGTTCGCCGATATGTGGCGCGGCCAAGATTGGGTTGCTGGACAAGGCAACTTTTATTTCTTCCAATCCGGCCGTAGCCACGTCCGTCCACTTGAAGTGTTCGGTGTGCTGAAGAAGGCGATAAAGAGATAATGCCTTTTCTCCCAGTCGGGAGATAAAGCGGCTTAAGACAGCCACGCATCCAGTTAATTTATGGATTTGCTTGAGGTTTGTTGGGATAGCCAACTGTGACAGAGCTTGGATTTTAGCCGGATTCACTTCAATTCCTCTGTTGGAAACGATGAAGCCCAAGGGCTTTCCGGTGGGTATGCCGAAAATGCATTTTTCTGGATTGAGCTTAATGTCATATGTTCGGAGATTGTCGAACATGAGCCTCAAGTCATCAATCAAAGATTTGACGTGTCTGGTTTTAATTACCACATCTTCTACGTATGCCTCCACTGTTTTGCCGATTTGTACTTCCAGGCATGTTTGAATCATGCGTTGATAGGTTGCACCGGCGTTTTTGAGCCTGAAAGGCATGGTGTTGAAATAGAAGGGGTCGTATGGTGTAATGAATGCCGTTGCGGCTTGATCAGGCTCCGCCATCTTGATTTGATGGTATCCGGAGTATGCATCGAGGAAACACAACGAGTCGTGTCCCGCGGTAGCATCGATAATTTGATCGATGCGGAGGATGGGGAAGGGATCCTTGGGGCAAGCCTTGTTGAGGTCCTTCAAATCGACACATAGGCGCCAGGATTTGTCCTTCTTTGGTACCATCACCAGGTTTGCTAGCCAGTCCAGATGTTTTATTTCCCTAATGAATCCGGCCTCGAGTAACTTGGCTAATTCTTCTCCCATGGCTTGTCGCTTGGGTTCGGAGAAACGCCGAATAATTTGCTTGACCGGCTTGTATCACTACAAGAAATTATGTCAACTTATGACCACCACTATTGGTCACTGAATGGTCACAAATTTCCATTTGTGACCTTTTTGTGACCAAAAACATAAGGTCAAAAGCTGGCCGTCATAAACTGACTATAGCGACCTTTCTTCTGGAATGGTCGAAGACATTTACGACCAAAATACGTCTACTGTGGCGTTTTGGTCACTAGCAACCTCCCCAGGCCACGTAGGCATCCAGCGTGGCAATCTGACGTGGCACAAGATTCAGCCCGGTCCAATTCGGTGTTTATATGGGCCGAGCCCATTAATTCAGCCCATTTATATTTTTTTCTATGAATTTTTTGTCAGCTTTATGGACCAAGCCCAACAGCCATTTATTCTTTTAGGCCAACCTTTTACAGTATACATTTTTTTGGGCCTCAATGTTTTTCCAGCCCACTTGTCAGTTTTCTTTTATTTCTTTCTCATTTTAAAGTAGGTCGCCAGGATCACTCTGTCTGTACCACTCGTTAGTTCTATATTTGTGCAATTAGATAACTTGATTCAAAAAGAGCCAATAAGGCATAATATTTCATACAACATACAAGCAAAGTAAATTACAATGATACAGATAACTAGTCCAGTGAGCTAAAACACATTGCTGGTAACAGTACAAATCTGGTTTTCAGCTAAAATACAAATCTGGTAACAGTGAGATAACAGTACAAATCTGGTATTTAGCTAAAATACAACTAAATAAACAGATAACTAGTCCAGTGAGCTAAACGCGGGTGTGGATTTTCTTCAGGATTCTTCTTCCTAGAGCTCCAACTTCTGAAGACTGAAGGCCAGCATCTGCAAATAATAAATTATGATAAGTTAGAAACATAATCAAGTGAATCCTGACTCAAGAAACATAACCAGATTTCCTGATGTGTGTGTCGCGTTATACATGCATCAAGAAGATCATATATATACACAGATTTAACGCCTAAAGCACATCATGCTTGGAGATTACATATATATACACGATTACTAGTTGGAACTAGTGAACAAAGGTTGTGAATGATTTTCATACGAGTATGTACAGTCATGGTTCTGGACATGAAAATGTTTATGTACATTCATGAAAGTTTTGCACATGACATGAGCAAGTCTGCAGTCCCTAATTAGATTACATGTTCTGACTTATGAGCACGAGAGGAATACATAGACACTGGAATATCCTCATGCTTAAACTAGAAAGAGAACAAAAGAAAACTAAACCTATCTATGCAGCAGAGAGAGATAGCAGGGCAGGAGGACCTATGGACCAACTTGTCCTTCACCAGTTCGTTCAAGGGGAGAAAAACAGCAGCATATCAGCTTGCCTGTTCCCGTTCACACAACTAGACCAGAGCAGCCATATCGGAACATAAATATATGGTGAATTGTTTGACACTATCAGCTATGCAGTTATATGGCCCAGGAACATCTACTCAACAAACAAAGAGTGCTACTACTCTGGCACATAGAGATGATGCATCGGCAAAATATTTTAAAACTGGATAACTGAGATGATTTGCTGAATGAAATCTTGTGGAGATACTTACACCACATACCTAGCATACCATTGCACTTACACCATATAACGAGCGAGGGGTCGGGTCGGGGCACTGACCTAGAGTCGTCGGCGCGGGAGCTCACCTTGGACTTCATCCTGCCGCCGGACGCCAACCCGATCAGAGCCCGCAGAAGCCAAAATCATGAACTGGCCGGGAACCGCGCGGTACCTTGGGATCAGAGCGAGGGCGAGGGGTGGGCTGGGATTCGGATGCTAAGCTCCCTGCACACGGCATATTGTGTTAATGCTTACAGCAACATAAGATACTCACATATAAAAAATGCACCCTGGGAGTATAAAGAGTGCTTCCTAGCACACCAAGAATCCAACAGAAAGCAAACATGTACAACGGTGAGCTGGTGACCATAAAGTAAATCACAAAGACTCAGCCATCACAAAGACTCAGCCATCACAAAGACTCAACCATCACAAAGACTCAGCCCGATCCTAATATAAAGCAATTCAGAAACTCAATGACAACAGAATATATAGAAGAAAGAAAAGCTCATTCGGTTGGAAATTAATTTTCAAATCACATTTTAGGCTTTGCACAAGTCTACACAACTACTGATCTTTTCTACAAAGGAAGCTATGCACAACACCAGTTCTCTATGGTTAGCTGAAGACATTCCTCCAGCAGCTTATGCATGTAATGCTCAAGTTACTGGTTATGTGATGTGAGCCATCTAAATGTTTGACACAAGTTTAGCTTGCTGAGCTCAAAATAGAAATTGTTGATAAGGTCCGGTCCAGTTGAATTTAGGTGATTCAAAGTTGATTGATGACATGGTTTACTTGCTGGGTACATGCTACAACTGGGTAAATTGGAACTAAATGTGGACAAGTTTTATGTTATTCAGCTCCTATTTGAGCTCTTGGAAGGAATGTACAAAGGTCAGATTAAAGGTACTTGCTCCATTAAAACTGTACCAAGATAACTAGCACAAGGCTGAAGAGAAAACAAGCCACAATTAGCCAAAGCTGCCTACTGCCTACTGCTAGTGCTAGCCATCAGTGGGCGACATAATAGATCAGGCGGAGCTAATTACCGATGATGGCGGTGACGCGCGGCTCGGTGAAGTGGCCAATGCAGACGACCACGACGTCGAACACCTCCTCCTCCGGCTCACCGCCGGCGCCGTCCTCCTCCGTGAGTGGAGTCCTGCGACAAACCCATCCCATCCATGAAAAAAGCGTGCCCATGCATCAGGTCAGGGAAGGGAATGGAGGACATTCAGAGGGCAGGGGCGGACCTAGATGGCGTCGGCTGCTACTGCTTGTCCTTGACGAAGGAGCGGCGTCCCGGGCAGCTCCACTCCATGGCGTCGGGTGCCCTTGACGACGGCGTGAATCCGGTCGTTCTGTCCGCCGTCTCCCCACGCACAGACGCTCGAGATTTGAGTGGGGATAATGTTTGCATTGCTTGGACGAATACAATATGATTTTAGATAAGCACAACTAATGGTCTTAAACAAGCAGAATTGATGATTTTCAAACAAGAATAACACAATACTGATTGATCTTGAACCATGCCAATAGACACAGGAATGGTACCACCAGGTCAGAAAGCATTCTACATTTACCAATGGTAAAGCAATACAAGCAGAGATAAATAGGTCTACAGGTGCTTAGCCATAGATTTCCCCAACAGCCCTTTAGTCTGTAGCGGGAGTAGAAATAATATGTTGACAAGCTCCGATTTTAGTCTAATTTGACCCACAAGAACAAATTGTTCTAACCAACATACAAATCTAACCTAATACACCACATAATCGTATATTCTAAGACCATGCAAACGCTAATCGGATCTGCCAGTGCACGGGATCTCAAGGAAGCCATTTCTACAAAGCCGCGCCCCGAATCAAAAAATGCGAGATGGGAGCGCAATCTCACCTCTGACCTAGTTGCAGAAGGGGCACGCCTGGTACTGGTAGAGCACGACGTTCCGGGGCAGCAGATCACGGGTAGCCGCTCCTTGGCCTGCACCTCGGCCACCGTCACCATGGCGAACGTGCACCGCGGCCCCGCATGACCTCCCACTCCTTCATCCCGTCCGCCACCGCCGCCACTGGCATCACCTCCCGAGAAGGAACAAAAACAGAGCCCAGTTCAGCAGCAGGAAAATCAACTGGCTAAGCTAGGATAAGGAAGTTGGTTCACTTGCGGAGGAGCGCGGTGACGACCTGGCGGGTGGAGTCGTCGTGCCCGGCGATGGCCGCCTCCATCCGAATCCGCCTGCGTGAGGAGCTAGCGGACGAGGGGTGCGGCAATGGGAGGGGAAGCCGAGACCCCTCGCTTCCCCCATCGTGGCCTCCATCGGGTGGGAGACGGAGGGAGATGAAGGCGGGGCAGCGGGGTGCCTCGATCTGGATCGAGGAGAGGGAGGCCGTGTGCTGGATCTTGCCGGAGGGGAGGGAGGGAGGAGCAGAGCATGGGGATCTTGGAGCGGGCTGGATCTTGCCGGAGGGGAGAGAGGGAGGGAGGAGAGCGAGGGAAGGGGTGGGTGGCGGCGAGGGGAGGGGAGGTGGGAGGGATAGGGGAACGCTAGGGTTCGCTGGGGAGGAGTGCAGGCTGTGGCCTGTGGGTTGTTGGGCTAGGTGGCATGAGAAACGTGAGGAGGGAGCGCTGCCGTTGGATCCGGGTGGATTGGACGGTGCTCGACCCATGATCCGCGTGACATGCCTCTGAACCAATCAAAACAGAGTACATGTGCGCGACGTCCATGACCATTCAAGTAGGTCGTAACCGGCTAAAAATAAAGTGCACATCTCTTTGGCTAAGAGAACCGACTCTTTTTGCGCCGTCTTTCGGTGGTTCCCCTCCGCCGGTGACTTCTTGGTCATCGGCGGTGAGGAGGGTCATCAGATCCCGCGCGTGTGGATAATTTTAGCTTTAGGTTTTAGGGTCCTAGTAGCTTAGGTTTTTAGATCATTCAATGTCTCGACTTCAGGGGCGGAGGCGGCAATACTGAATAAAGAAGCTTTGGATTTTTATCCGACAAGGCCGCCAGCATGGACCTCGGCACATAGAAGAGCAAGGCATCGAGGTGGTGGTCGCGAGCGAGGAGTTCGTCGTCGTCACCTTCGAGGTGACCGAAGACATGTAGTCATACCCAACGTTTTGACAACATTTTGAAAGAAATTCAAAAAACAAAAAAAATCGCATAGTTTGTTCAAATGATCTCATATTGTGCACAAGGGTGCATCTTGGAATTCCAAACAATGTTGCCTAAGGGAGTTTTCATTTTCTTTGCACGAAAAAATCATTTTCCATTTTTCGAGTGCCCGAAATGAGTTTTTTTTGTGAAGGACCTACCATATATTTGTTTCAAAATTGGACCAAATAAATTTTCTAAAATACTAGGCCATATTTAATGCCCAATTGACCAAATGGTTGGGTGTCAAAAGTTTTGATCCACCTCTGGTGAAAAAGACAAATTTCCTCCGATTCAGCTGGAAGCGGGTCAAATTTGAACTGCGGCTGCCTCACAGTTTGCTCTATATTTTTTTCAAAAATCATTTCTAGGTACATAAGTATCTATTTAATCAGAGAAACATGAAAAGTTTTGCAAGATTCAACCACTAGCTAGGAACGGTCAAGCCCGCCGTTTTGACCGCATTTTGAAACGGGCATAAAAAATTAAAAAAAAATTAAAAACTGGGAAACCTTCGCATTGTGTCATTATATGTGACCAAGTTTTCAGGAAAAATAATAAACTTCTAATACGGCAATTATTTTAAAAAAGTGTTTTCAGAAATGAGCTATCACGCATGAAGATTCATGGCTTTCAAGCCAAATGATCAATCTTATGGCCACATTCATGGCATAGTTTGTTCAAATGATCTCATATTGTGCACAAGGGGGCATCTTGGAATTACAAACAATGTTGATTTGGGAGGTTTTCATTTTCTTTGCTCGAAAGAACCATTTTTCATTTTCTGAGTGACCAAAATGTGTTTTTTTGTGAAGGACCTACCATATGTTTCTTACAGAATTAGACCGAATCATTTTCTAAAATACTAGGCCATATTTAATGCACAATTGACCAAATGGTTGGGTGTAAAAAGTTTTGATCCACCTCTGGTAAAAAAGACAAATTTCCGCTGATTCAGCTTCAAGCGGGTCAAATTTGAACTGCAGCTGCCTCATAGTTTGCTATTTATTTTTTCCAAAAAACATTTCTAGGTACATAAGTATCTATTTAATCATAGAAACACCAAAAAAATTCCAAGATTCAACCACTAGCTAGGAACGGTCATTCCCGCCGTTTTGACCGCATTTTGAAACAGGTATAAAAAATTCAAAAAAAATAAAAAATTGGGAAACCTTCGCATGGTGTCATTATATGTGGCCAAGTTCCCAGGAAAAATAACAAACTTGTAATACGGCAATTATTTTGAAAAAGTGTTCTCAGAAACGAGCTATCACGTGTGGAGATCAATGGCTTTCAAGCCAAATGACCAATCTTATGGCCACATTCATGGCATAGTTTGTTCAAATGATCTCATATTGTGCACAAGGGTGCATATTGAAATGGCAAATAATGTTGCCTAAGGAAGTTTTCATTTGCTTTGGACGAAAAAACCATTTTCCATTTTTCGAGTGCCCAAAAGGAGGTTTTTTTTGTGAAGGACCTCCAAAATAATTGTTGCAAAATGGGACCAAATCATTTTTCTAAAATACTGGGCCATATTTAATGCACAATTGATAAAATGGTTGGGGTGTAAAAAGTTTTGATCCACCTCTCGTGAAAAAGACAAATTTCCGCCGATTCAGTAGGAAGCGGGTCAAATTTGAACTGCAGCCGCCTCATAGTTTGCTATTTATTTTTTCCAAAAAACTTTTCTAGGTACATAAGTATCTATTTAATCATAGAAACACCAAAAAAATTGCAAGATTCAACCACTAGCTAGGAACGGTCATTCCCGCCGTTTTGACCGCATTTTGAAACGGGCATAAAAAATTCAAAAAAAATAAAAAATTGGGAAACCTTCACATTGTGTCATTATATGTGTCCAAGTTCCCAGGAAAAATAACAAACTTGTAATACGGCAATTATTTTGAAAAAGTGTTCTCAGAAACGAGCTATCACGTGTGGAGATCAATGGCTTTCAAGCCAAATGACCAATCTTATGGCCACATTCATGGCATAGTTTGTTCAAATGATCTCATATTGTGCACAAGGGTGCATATTGAAATGGCAAACAATGTTGCCTAAGGAAGTTTTCATTTGCTTTGGACGAAAAAACCATTTTCCATTTTTTGAGTTCCCAAAAGGAGGTTTTTTTGTGAAGGACCTCACAAATAATTGTTGCAAAATTGGACCAAATCATTTTTCTAAAATACTAGGCCATATTTAATGCACAATTGACAAAATGGTTGGGTGTAAAAATTTTTGATCCACCTCTTGTGAAAAAGACAAATTTCCGCTGATTCAGTAGGAAGCGGGTCAAATTTGAACTGCAGCTGTCTCATAGTTTGCTATTTATTTTTTCCAAAAATCATTTCTAGGTACATAAGTACCTATTTAATCATAAATACATGGTTTGGTGGCGATACATCGAGGTTTGGGCGGTGGTCGAGGGCCCCAACTCTAGAGCGCGTAAACTCGCATGCCCGCCGCGTGGTCACCGCGTGACCCTGGCATTGCCATGTGTTCTGGGCGGCATAGGAATGTCTAGTGGGTTGGGCACTCCCCAGGTAGGTGCTAGAAAGAAAATTACAACATAAGATTCTCACGAGGAGACCGATCGATGCTCAAATATGAATAAGCAGCCAAGTGTTTGATTAGCGGTACGGGAAATGCACCTGGCCAATGGGCGTGAGTTTTGGCCGAGGATGATCATCTACTAAGGAGAATGTATTCACAAATTTTCAGCTCAAAAGGAGGATCCTAGGTGGTACTTGCTTTGCAAAGTACCACACTAGACAAAAATATGAATGTTGAAGCTGGGCTCAAAATAATGAATGGATTGAGCTGAAATTTGGTGGAGGATGGTTATTTGGGCATAGGAAAGCATTGTAGAAAATTGATATCATTTTGACATGCCAAAGTAGTACTTCCTTCACAATGCTCTTCTATGGACAAAAACTTGGGAAAACTATTGAGAGAGATTGAATGAATGAAATGAGCTACAAATTGGTGTAGGTAAGTTACATAGGTATGGTCATGCGCTGGTAAATTTTCAGATCATTTGGGTAAGCCTAGCTAGTACTTACTTCACAAAGCTTCTCTCGAGGTAGAAACTTTAGAAATTTCCTGAGAAAGATTTACTAGGAAAATTGAGCTGAATATTATCATGTGGCAATGATTTGGGTATGGAAGAGTGCCCGAAAAGTTTGAGGGTAATAGGAGGGGTCTATATAACACTTGCTTTGCAACGTGCCAATTTGGCCATAAAATATAAATTGAACCTGGGCTCACATAGATGATTTGACTAAGCTGCAATTTGGAGGAGGGTGATAATTTGGTCATATGAAGGAACTATATAAATTTCATGTCATTTAGAGATATAAAAGAGGTACTTCCTTCACAATGCTTCTAGGTGGACAAAAACTTTGGAAATTTGCCGAGGAAGATTTGCTAGGCAACTGGAGCTGAATTTTGTCATGCGGTAATGATTTGGATAGGAAAGAGTGCCCAAAAATTCTGAGGGCAATCAAGAATATATAAATAGCACTTCCTTCATAAAGTGTTGTTGTGAACAGAATAGGAAAATGAATATTGTTGAATTAGTTTTAAACTAGGCAAGGAAGGATTTTTTACATATTTGATGAAGATATGCCCCAAAGAATTTATGAGATTTTTTTGGGAATTTTGGTAATAATAGAAATATAGGTTGCTTCACAACCTAGGGCAAAAACTGCCACATGGACATGACACATAGGCAAAACTGATGAGATGACGCCTAGTCATCATAACCCACCACAATCTACAAGGCTATGACCATCTATATTGGTCATTAACAACTAGAAATAAGGCAGCAGACTAGCACTGTTTGCTTTGTGACCATTTCGTGTAAGGAAATTACGACCTTTCTGACCAAAATGGTCGCAATGGTTTAGGGTTTGGAGCCCCCTGAACAGCTTTTGACCAATTGGTCTAAAATGGTCATAAATTTATGACCAATTCTTCGAGGGTCACTGACAAAAGGTCATAAGTTGACATATTTCTTGTAGTGTATCCCTTTAAAATGTTTAGGCTATGCTCAGCCAACCTGCGTGGGATGCCCGGCATATCTGAAGGATGCCAGGCGAAGATGTCCCAATTCTCGCGTAAGAACCCCCGCAGTGCGGCGTCTGTTGTGGGGTTGAACTGTGCCCCGATGGATGTTGTTTTTGTACGGTCCGTTGGGTGGACCTGGAATTTGACTATTTTGTCCGCTGGTTTAAAAGAGGTGGACTTGGGTCTTCTGTCGAGTATCACGTCGTCCCTGTCCACTATAGAGTGCAGTGCAGTTAGTTCTTCGACCGCGAGGGCTTCGGATAACGCTTCAAGGGCCAGTGCGGCGGTTTTATTTTTGGCACGGAGTGCTATGTCCGGATCACTAGCTAGAGTGATGATTCCATTGGGCCCGGGCATCTTGAGCTTCATGTAACCATAATGGGGTATAGCTTGGAAGATCGTGAATGCCTCTCGCCCGAGAAGGGTGTGGTATCCGCTACTGAACAGGGCCACTTGGAATGTGATTTCTTCGGACCTGTAATTCTCCGGCGTGCCGAATACCACATCTAGTGTGATTTTTCCCGCACATCGTGCCTCCCGACTAGGGATGATTCCTCTGAAGGTCATGCTGCTTTGCTCAATGCGGCTCTTGTCTATTTCCATTTTTCTAAGAGTCTCCTCATAGATGAGGTTTAATACGCTGCCACCGTCCATGAGTACTTTAGTAAGTCGGAAGTCGTCCACAATTGGACTAAGGACCAAGGCGGCTGGAGCTCGGGCTGTGCTGAATTTAGGTTCGTCACTAGCATTGAAGGTTATGGCCGTGTCGTTCCATGGATTTATCGTTGCAACGTGGCACACTTCGGCGAGGCTGCGAAGTGCCCGCTTGCGCCTATTGTTTGAGGCGAAAGTCTCGAAGACTGTCAGTACTGTATTGTTATTTTCCGCGGGAGGGTGCTCTACGGTATTGTTGACGAGGAGATCCTCGCCGCTCCTGGACACCTGCCGGAGTATCCAACATGCTCTAAGACTGTGTGTTGGCATGGTGTCCGGTGTACTGGAATTTTGCATGGCCCATTGAGCCATCCCTCCAATACGGTTCCACGCCCTGTAGTGGGTTTTGGCTTCTTTGTAATTGGATTGGGCGACTTACGAGAGTACTCCCTTTTAGTTTGGACAGAGGGTTTAGTTAGAGCCGGAGGATCCCAAAATTGTGTTTGTGTTTTCCAGGTGCTTTCCATCGCATAGTACTTCTGTACTATGGATGCCAAATCAGCGAAGTGTGTTATATCACGACGACTTATGGCGTTGAGGATTTCCTTGTCCGTGCAAGTTTTGCAAAAGAATGAAATTGCGTCTTCCTCGTGACAGTCCTTCACCTTGCTTAGTGCAAGGAGGAATCTGGCCCAATAGTGATGTACTGTCTCTTGGGGCTCTTGTCTAATATGGGAAAGATCACTTATGTGAGGGTGGGTGGGTAGATTTAGGTCCAAACCCTGACCCAGTCTGAGACCCAAAGGAGTTTCCAAGCTTGGTAGTTCGGGCAATTGGATGTTGCCTGACGGTACTAGCCCGCCTCTCGATTCCAAGTTCGAAGCTTGGGCCATGTCCTCCCGTAGAAGGGTATCCGGCTCGGAGAGCTCGGGAGTCCGAACATAGTTTGTCCTCAAAATAGAGGAAGAATCGCTGCATCGCTCCTCCACCACCGCTATCTGATGGGTAACCGGCGGAGAGTTAATCTCCCTTTGGTTGGGTTTAAGCCCGATGCGATCATAGTCCGTAGCGACTCCCAAGGCGGCAATGCGATCCAAGAGCTCATTCAAAGAAGAGAGCTCCATTGGATCCATCTGCTCGGTGAATCCCGAGCCGACGTGGAGGATGTTTTTGATGACCCGAGAAGTCATCATCGGTGCGACGGTCCACGGGGCGGTCACGACGAAGCTGCCTAATCGGAGAGTTTGCCCTACAGCAAGGGCTCCCCCAGAGGTAACGTTGTCCTTGACGACAAGATGAGCCATCAGGCCTTATCGTGACGGCACAGTGGAACTCTCAATGAAAGCACCAATGTCGGTGTCAAAACCGGCGGATCTCGGGTAGGGGGTCCCGAACTGTGCGTCTAAGGCGGATGGTAACAAGAGGCGGGGGACACAATGTTTACCCGGGTTCGGGCCCTCTCGATGGAGGTAACACCCTACTTCCTGCTTGATTGATCTTGATGATATGAGTATTACGAGAGTTGATCTACCACGAGATCGGAGAGGCTAAACCCTAGAAGCTAGCCTATGGTATGATTGTTGTTGTTCTACGGACTGAAACTCTCCGGTTTATATAGACACCGGAGGGGCTAGGGTTACACAAAGTCGGTTACAAGGGAGGAGATCTACATATCCGAATCGCCAAGCTTGCCTTCCACGCTAAGAAGAATCTCATTCGGACACGGGACGAAGTCTTCAATCTTGTATCTTCATAGTCCAACAGTCCGGCCAAAGTATATAGTCCGACTGCCCGAGGACCCCTAATCCGGGACTCCCTCACTCAGGACGAAGCTCCACCGTCACATCGCTCTCAGCCGCCCACGGATTCAACCACCCACCCGCACACGGCCTGCGATGGATCTAGTTATGGTGGAACCACGACGCCGACCATGGGTCACTGTAGATCCCGCACGAGCTGAGACCTTTGGGATGAAGGCTGGCAACTAGGCAAGGATCCTCGGTGTTGAGACCGTCTTTTGTTTCCTCAATTTTTTCTCTCTAAAAATTTTCTCTTAAGGTTTGCTGATTTTTTTACCTCGTCAACTTTGACACCCAATGGTGTTAAGTTCGCCTTTTCTTTCCTCATTTTTTCTCTGAAAATCTTCTTCACTCGAATTTTCTCTCTTAAGGTTTCCTAGAATTTTTCGAGAACTTCTTTTCTTTTCTCATTTTTCTCTGAAAAATTTCTTTCCTCGATTTTTCTCTCTTAAGGTCTCCTAAATTTTTTTGAGAACGTCTTTTATTTCCTCGTTTTTTATCTAAATAAAATTCTTCATGGCAACTTTGACATCAATATTGTGACAACTTGGTAGTTGCAAATTTATCAAAAACTGAATGGCAACTTTTATGATGATTTTTCTCACTGAACATAGTCAGATGGATCGAACTCTCATCAGTGGTGAGAAGGATTGTCGATCAGGTGGTTTAAGTTGCCGAATAATTTTAATCATGCCCGAACACAAAACCCATGAAACGTGCATGCTTTATTGAATTTGATTGGTTACATCTTGCATGGTACTATTAGCGAATTAGAAAATTGACTTCCGATTACTAAACAGTATAAGTCAGCGAGCTACGACGCCTCACAGCCATTTGACCTCGTCAGCCGTCTTTCTAGCTTACGAGCGGAACAGATCGTTCAATTGTTCTACTGTGCATCCCGATTGCCCAACGTGTAAGGGCTGCTGCTTGACCTGGGCTTGTTCTAATCAACCGGGCCAAGAAATTACTAAATTTGCCGCAATTCTTGCTCTGTCCGTAGAGAGACCAACTGGCAACAGCAGATTGCCGACATCCCCCTAAAAAAAAGCAGATTCCCAACTGGCAACAGGAAGTGGTGACGGGGTTGACCAGTGCCCAGTAGGTTATTCTTGAGGACGTAGGAATCAAATGCCCCATCATCAAGTAAATTCTAACCTTGATTTTCTTTTCTATTGCTTTTGTACGGGGAGCCCTTGCATTTTCACCTTCCTTTATGTTTGATCCCTGGCGTTCTTTGTAATTCTCCTTTGGCATATGACTGTGAGCTTGGCGCTACTTGTGTAGTTTTCGTGTTGCATTATGTATCAACAATCAAGTTCAACAGTTAAAAAATTAGCGTTAGTGTTCATGAGTTGTCTCAAACATCAACTTAATAGCCCTCCTAGATATATTAGCAATTTGCACATTGTTCCTCTCGTGTGCAACTATGCCAATACCATTCACATATGTTTTAA
>NC_041386.1:595337929-595339864 GCF_002162155.2 Triticum dicoccoides | reverse complement strand
TACTTAAATAAATCATGCGATTTCGCATGCTAGGGCCTGACTTAGATCAGTTCGTCTTGGTATCTTCCGTTAATATGTGAGATGATTGCTCATCTTATTTATGTCACTTTTTTGTCCAGAGGCATTATGTATAATTTGCTTTTTTGTCTAGAGGCATTATGTATAATTTGCTGAAATACAGGATTGCTCAATTTTTATTTATTTCCTTCCTATGGTCCAAATTTACCAAACGTTTCTACTATCCATATTTTTATCTAATATTTTATAGTTTTTTTAATAGACGGGCGCGGCAACGCGCGCCTTAATGGTCTAGTGTACCATGAAGTGCGTGCAGTACATGCAACGTGATGAGCTGGATGGCAAGTACGGTGTCAGCACATGAAAGAGATGGAGCGAACGTTCGTTTTTAATAATATTTTCCAAAAAGATATGGGTTTCCTCGGCATGCTTTTTTGGATATTGACTAGAAAAATCAAGTGTTTGGCTTGAATCTAAGCTTTGCCTTTTTAGTTTGAGATTTCAAATCAACTAGAACAACGCAGAAGATATCATATCAATGAAATAAAAAAAGATAACATAAAATTACTCTCCAATCCATAATAAATGGGGTGTGTCTAGGGCACATCTAGATGTGCTCTAGTTATTGCACATCTAAGTGAGTGAATCAAGCATAAAGAGAAAAGGAAAAAAGAGAAAGAAAATATTCATATGAATCTCAATGTAAGATCAATAACATATGACTTACATGTGCAATACTTATGGCACATCTAGATGTGCTTTAGCAAAACTGTAATAAATGTCGTGGTATTTATGTCATGAATTCGATACAGTGAACGAATAAGTAGTAGTACTAAATTAACTCTGGAAGGAACAGCCCACACATACATGTTCTGATCAGCGAACTAGCACCTTAAAAAAATCAACGTGGAATTGGACGAACCTATCTATGAGTCCCCCACGTCTCTTTGTATCTTCGTCGAGGATGGGGAGGTCTTCAGTGAAACGGCAGAAAAGCAATATCCATGACAAAGCAACAGGCATGCCTATGATCCCCATGACTAACGCAACGACGGCGAGCTTGTTCTTCGGATAGGTGTACTGGAAGAGTTGGACTAGGAGTAATGAGATGAATAGTAACGCAAAACCAAAGAAGAGCAGCGTGCACATGGCCGTGATCCTGACGAACTTGCTCCGCTCCGCCACCATCACCACGAGGCCCTGGCCGTCCTTCTCGGAACCAGGATTCTCGATGTCGGCCATCCACCTTCTTCTTTTGCTAGGCTGACTCGCGATCGACGATCGATCTATCTAGTAGGCAGGGGCGTCGATGACGAGATGCGATCGTTGATAAAGACAAGAGGTAGCCCTGCGTCCTAGGGTTCTTTCGGTATATATATCCCTAACAACCTGTGTTTATCTGTTGTTTAAACCGATACTCTTCGGAACTCGTAGCGTACTCCTCTACGTACTACTCCCGACCGTGCTCCAGCCGAACACGTAACGTGAATCTCAGATTTCAGTATTGTCCTTTTTTCTTTTCTTTTTTTAGCAAAAACTTCTAATCTATTTATTTTCAATCATTACAGTACAAAGAACAATAGAGATGATAAAAATTGCAACCATATTCGTGAACCACCCAGCGATGACTACAAACACTCGAGCGAGCCGAATACGCGCCGCCGTCATCACCCCTCCATCACTGGAGCCAAGCAAACCTTGTTGTACTAGATTGCATCTCGCGGCCGCTTTGCCAGAGGAGGGGCGGAGCCGTCGTGTTGGACCTGGGGTCCATCCTCGGGGGCGTGCGAAGGTGGCTGCCTCTTCGATGCTGTGGTGGCTCAGGGGCGTCGGGCTGCTAGTGCTGCTCCCGGGCGCTCAGTTGGCCGCGGTCGGCTGAGTCGCATATGGATCTGGCTACCAGGGGGGGCGGCCGGC
>NC_041386.1:595307405-595337710 GCF_002162155.2 Triticum dicoccoides | reverse complement strand
GGTGAAAACCTGTTATTGGTTACTGCCAAGGCCGGCGATGGCGACGTTGTCTGCGTCGTTCCCTTCCTGAAGGCATCGCCGTGGAGAAGTTCAAGGCCACTCTCTGCTACCTCCGGGGGAAACCCTAGATCAGTAGATCGGATGACGGCGGCTCTCTGGTGTCGTTTTCCCCCATGGGGGCGTCATTTTTGGAGGTGTACACGGGCTCGAGGGACTAGAGGACGGCGACTTTGGTGGAGCGGTGCTTCATCTTTCACATTGATGGTGGCGGATCTCGGCGGCGTGGTGCTGTTGAGACTCGGCGTCTGATGCGCAGAGATGGACTCGCGCAGGAGGAGGTTGCTGTCTGGCGTCATGGTGACGTCAATGGCTGAGTGGCCAGACAAGGTAGAAGCCTCAATATGACCTGAAGAGGACCTGTGGAAGATGGCGGCGACAACACACGAGTGTGTCTGACCGGATTGTGCTCCAGACCCGGCATGTGGCTCGGCTGGGGTTTCAGAATATGTTTGGGCTTCCGGCTTTTGATGTTAGGCTTAGGTGAGTGGTTTGGGTAGTGGCCCAGCTAGCACCCCTTCATCATTTTGGATAGGAGTAGCGGCATGTGTTGCCAAGATGGTGGATTCAGACACATTGTTGTAATACTTTGTAAGGTCCTGGAAAATAATCAATAAAGTGGTCGTATGCATCTCCCAGATGCAGAGGCCGGGGGTCATCCTCCTTTGCTAAAAAAACTAGACAGTTGGCAAGTCATCGTGCAAAGGCCCCATAGAACCAGCGCAACGGAGCAACAACCATCGCCGATGAAGAAAGTCGTAGATCAGAATGATCAAACCTATATAAACACTCATACGAAGAAGAACGAAGACCGGATCCAAACTGATCCACTGAAGAGCAGCACCGACCGAATCCCGCGAAATCTGATGGAGATACACCTCCACACGCCCTCCGGTGATGCTAGACGCACCATTAAGACGGGGATAAAACGTGAGAGACATTATTCCTACTAAGGGACATCGCCGCCGCCAATAACCCCAACCAAGACGTTGAATTTAATAAGAACGAGAATAGGGTCCCTCCCACCGGCAGGGGGCCGAGATCCTCCGCACCTCCATGGCCCAGAGGCGATCGGAGATGGGGCGGCCTGGCGGCACCGACGACGGGAGGAGAACGGGTTTTTCTTGTGGAGGAGGAAAGAGATACACTTTTAACACACGAGTTCTTTTTGGTAGAGCAGATGATGGTTACTTAATCTCAGTATTGTCTCTACTAGAACATATGGCCGTGCCTTGCAATTGGAAAGAAGTTCACCAGAAGTACAAAGCATTTAAAACATAATAAAAATCACATTGAGAGTTTGAGATCACCGGCGGAGTGGCCAGCGGGAATAGTTTCTGGGTCATGCTTCCATGATTGTTGCGGTGAACATACGACGATGTAAGTTTCTTTCCCATCACTTAATCTGTACTTCGTTTCTGTTGGGGCGGTCTTATGGTGGTGCACTACCCTCAGTGGCACACGATTTGGCGTTAGGGCATCTTCACGGCGGGTCCTCAAACCACCCACAATTGCCTGGACTGCATGGTTTGGATTTGTTTAGCCATCCAACGCGGTCCTGTATTGGTCCGCCGAGCGGTTATATTTTTTATTATTGGGTGAAGCTCAATCGTTTCAGATTCTAATTTACACATGAATTGTTTCTATCTATTGTGCTATATATACAGGCCTATGCAGGCCTACGCCTTCTCTTTTCCTCGCTCCTTCACAATGCACCACTTCTCCCCCTGTTCTGCAACATGGATAGTAGTCAACCAGTTGATGGTTCCGACGGTGAAGCTGAAGCAAGTATCAACGATCCTTCCTCCCTCTACACGCTAGATCACTACCTTGTCCAAATGTACATGTTAGACAGGTTCACCAAGGAGATCGCAACATAATAAGTGAAGGAAAGCCTCAAAGGTCAAACAAGATCAAGCATAAGGTCGTGTGCTGGAAAGTCACCGAAGCTGCAACGCAACACGCGTGCTGCCTCGAGCTGGATCCCACCGCCGTTGGAGCTACAATGCAGCATCGTTCGTGGTGGTGACCGCAGGGCTGCAACATGAAGGTCTCGCCGATGACTGCAGATGCTGCAGCGCAGCATCACTCGATAGCCCATGCTGCAACCGCAGGATGCCGTCGGCGGTGGGCGCTGTAAAGCAACGAGCGTGGTACTTCAACTCAAAGATCTCGCCGGCGACACATGCTTTAATGCAACGGCGGCAAAGCTGGAAAGTGCCATCCATGGAGGCACACCGGCAACAGTGGTGGTGGCCAGCGTCACCCTCTTGCTTGTTTTGCCGTAATCAATCATGTTGAATAGCAACTGATGAAACGAACAGTGGCCGGCGTCACACCTCACCGGCGTTGCGCTTGTCGAGGTGTCATGCTGCTGCAAGTTCGTCGGGCTGGAGCAGGGACAGGGCGTCGTGCTGCAAGGCGTAATTCGTCGTCATGCAGTGGTCGGGCGTCGTGTTGTCTATGCTTGGGAGGCCGGAGGGGTGGATGCGAGACTAGGGATGAAGGAAGCTGCCTTAGACGAGGATCGAACGACCACGGGCACCAGATGAGATGGCTGGCTAGGCATACAGTACATCTTTCGGAAAAAAAGGTGCGTACAGTACATGCAACGTGATGGATTGGATGGCAAGCAGTGTGTCAGCACGCAAAAGAGATGCAACGAATGTTCGTTTTTAATAAGTATCAAAAGGATATGGAATGTCCTCATGTTTATTGGATATTGCCTTAAAAATCAAGTGTTTGGCTTGATTCGACCAAAGCAGAAGATATCACATCAACAAAATAAATAAAAAGGGTAGCAAAATAAATCTCCGGTCCAAAATAAGTGTTTTGGTATTGGTGACGTATGAATTCGACACAGTTAAGAAACGATGCTAAATTAAATCTGGAAGGAATAACGGCACACATAGCTGTTCTGATCGACCACGAATTCTGGATCGATCAGCAAACTATCAGCTTAAAAAAATCGACGTGCAATTGGACGAACCTATCTATGAGTCTCCCACGTTCCTCTGCATCTTCGACGTCAAGGATACGGAAGACGAGCAATATCCAAGTCCAGGCTACAGCCGTGCCTATGATCCCCGCGACGAACGCAACGACGGCCAGCTTGGTCCCCGGATAGGTGTAATGGAAGAGTATGAACAGGAGGATTGAGATGAATAGTAACGCCAATCCAAAGAAGAGCGCCATGCACATGGCCCCGATCCTGACGAACTTGCTCCGCTCCGGCACCGTCACCACGAGGCCGTGGCCGTCCTTGTTGAGACGAGGATTCCCGAACCCGATGCACTCGCTCGGCTCCGCCACCACGAGCTCGTCGTCGTCCTTCATGGGACCAGGATTCTCGACGTCGGCCATGGACGTACCTTCTTCTTAGAGCATCTTCAGCCGTTCGGGCCCCAGGGCGCTAAAAAAAGCGGTCTGGGGGTGAACTGATGCTAGTTCGGCCTCTGGGGGCGATCTAGCTCCCAGTCACGTCCCCAGGCGCCGTTCTTAGGACGCGGAAAATTCAAACTTGATCGTTCCCACTCATAAAAGACGCCACAAGTCCGGCGATCGCAAGTCACAATTCGGCGTACAAAAAATAGAGCGGCAGAAGTTCACGTGCGCAACACATCACTCGGCGGGCTCTGCCCAAGGCGTCGGCGGAGTTGGCGTGCGCGGGCTTGGCGGTGTCGGAGCTGCTTCTGCGCTGGGCGGTGTCGGCGCGGCTTCGGTGGTGCTGGGCGTCGTGGAGGCGTCATCACGCGGGCTTGGCGGCGGCGTCGGCGAGGGCGTCGGCGTTGGCGGCGCTGTCGAGGGAAGCTGGTTCAGGATGAGGCCGCGCTCCGCCAAGTACCACGCCTTGACCGCCTCGTCGGTGCTCTGGAGCATGTCTGCCCCGCCAAGCAGGAAAGTCAGGTCGGTGTTTCTCTTATTCGCGGCGACGTTGGTCCGGAGCAGGTCGAACTTGACGGCGCTGCTCGACATCAACGCCGACCACCGCGCATCGGTCTTGTCTTCACGAAGGACATCCCGGGCTGCGCGCCGGCGAGGCAGTGCTTGATGAACTACTGCACTCGAGCGGTAGTCGCGTCGGCGTATTTCCCTTTGGCACCTTTGTTGCCGTCCTGCCGCCCTTCCAATGCGCCAGGAGTCGGCGCGTCCGGCTTGTAGGTCTCCTTGGCCCCGTCGAGGGTGCGCCGGACTTCCGCCTACTTCTCGCACTTGTCAATGCGCTTGTAAACGTGGAGGTACTTGAATTCGGCGTCGCTGTTGCTCTGCCGATACAGGGGGAACATGCGCAGCAACTGCGCGGAGGAACAAACAGTTGGCGGGCGTACACCGCGAAGAGAGGCGGGAGACCGGCGTGGCATACCTGATCCTCAATGCTGGCGCCGCTCTCCGGGCGAGCCGCGACCTCCTCGACGACCCCATGCCATTTGTTGCACGCCGCCTGGATACGCCCCCAATGGTTCGCCATCGCCTTGGAGCCGCGCTGCATGTAGACGCCTTTGAAGTAGGGGTCGACGAGCTTGCGCTCGTAGAACTCGGCCTTGATGCGGTCCCAGTACGTCTCGATGCTCTGGTTCGTGCCGGTAGTCGGGTCGAGGCAGACGACTTTCCATGCTTCGGCGACGCATTCCTCCTTCTTGGACGCCCACTTGATGCGCGGCTCGCCTGACCTGGCTGCCCGCTTCTTCTTCTTGCGCCCCTTCACCGGAACAGGCACCGGCTCCTCCTCCTCCTCCTCGTCGTCGTCCTCCTCCTGCTCCTGTTCCTCCTGCTCGTCCTCGCCGTAGACGTAGTCGAGCTCGCCGTCCATGCCGCCGCTGAGATCCACCGTCTCGTCCTGGGTGACGAACCCGGGAGACGCCGCGGCCGCGGACGACCTGCCGCAATGATGTCGTCCATGTCGGCCTCAGCCTCGTCGGTGTCGCCGAGGTGCGAGAAGGGCAGCGGGCCACGACGGAATGGGGGCGTCGGGGAGGAAGCGTAGGCGGGCGGCGAGTAGTTGTATGGAGGGTATTGCACGCCGGCGAAGGCGAGAGAGGGCGTGCGCTGGGCCGGGTGTCCATGGGGGAAGGTGACGTTTGGGTTGAACCCACCGTGCGCGTCCCCGTCGGTGTAGCCCGGCGAGGGCGATCCCCATGGCTGCGGAGAGCCGACGCCTTGCTGGCCCCAGGGCGCGTACTGGGCGTGGCTTCCGGGTGGATTCATCATCCCCGCGCGAGTCGCCTAGGCCTCGGCTTGGTCCGTTGATGAGGCAGCCGCAGCCGCGCGCGTCGCGTTGTCGCGGGCCTTCTTGGCGATGGTCCTGTTCTGCAGGGTCGGCGGTGACAACCTCCCGTCGCTGAACTTCCGCCCTCCACTCGGTGTTTGACATGCCCGGTGGCTTGGTCGGCGGCGCCCTTGGTTTCCTCTGCTTCGGCTGGGCGACGGAGGCGGTCGCGGTTGCCTCTGCGCGGGGGGTGACGTACTTCTTCGGTGGCATGGCGGCTGGCTGGGAGGTGAGCGGGAGGGAGATTGGCGGGAGGAAGGAAGAGAATGGGAGGGAAGTAGGGGAAAAGCGGGAAGTAACGGCGGGAAGAGGCGCTCGACTCGCCGACAGGGCAGACCCATGCGCCCTTTTCGCTTGTGTCGGCGCCCCAAGCGCCCCCCAGGGCGCCGGGTTCGGTCTGGGTCCGCTGGCACTATTTTCGGCCCGAGGCGCCGAAAAACGGGCTTCTGGGGGCGCGACTGTGCCGTTTTTTCGGCGTCGGCGCGGCAAAAATGTCTGGGGAGGGCATGTTGGGGGCGCGGCTGGCGATGCTCTTAGAACTTGCTAGGCTGACCCTCGATCGAGTAGGCCATGGCGTCGATGATGAAGTGCGATCGATAATGAAGCCTTCGTCCTCGACCAATATATATACATTCACAAGCGAAGAAAAGATATATCCCTAACAACCTCTAACTGTTGGGAAACCGGCCCACCACGAGGGTGGCGGCGCTAGCGCACGAAGTGCTCGGG
This sequence comes from Triticum dicoccoides, assembly GCF_002162155.2. NCBI lineage: Eukaryota > Viridiplantae > Streptophyta > Magnoliopsida > Poales > Poaceae > Triticum > Triticum dicoccoides. Next base: position 595,331,658 of record NC_041386.1, on the reverse strand, counting down.
ATAGCCCCACCCGGTTCCACACTTTACGTTAAGTGGGTACTTATACCTTGACCCTTTACCCCTATATAAAGAGACGAGGAGCAATTATTGTAACAGTTGATGATTGATCAATAGAGATAGTCTCCTCCATATTTCTCTATGTCATCTACTTTCGCGTATTCGACTACTTCGTCTACGACGCTCGCTCTCGCTCCACAACCTCGGACCGGACTCGCCGGCGGAGTTGCGGAACACGTTATCAGCACGCTTCGCTCCATCAAGTCGATCCAGCGGAGGTATAAGATCCGGTCTCCACTTTCGCAAAAATGGATTCCTTTCGTTACTGTGATTTCGTTTTTGCGATTAGTTTATTTTTTCAGATTTATTTCACCTATGGTGTGGATTTTCCTCCCAAGAACCGAGCTGACGAATACGTCGCCGACCAATGTCGATGTTCATGGATCAAGAGGAACTTGTTGACTGCACTATAGGGAGTTGGTACATATCGTGATCCAGATGATCACGGTACCGCCGCAACGCACCCGCTGTGCCACGCGCCGTCGATGTTCCCGATGAACACGACGATGTTTTTGAGATCTCGATGCCGACGTCCAGATGGCGCCGTCTCAAGTAGTTGGCCATACCCGTGCCCGATGCACGCTCGTGCCGCCGCGTGCCCTGCTGGCCCCGGCTGCTGGCCGCCCCGCGTGCGCGCGAGGTAGCCGCGCCCGGCCGGCTGGCTGGCTTGGCACTTGTCGCCGCCGTGCCATGGCCGTGTTGCGCCGTGGCTGCGGGCCCTGCTGGCCGCGTCGTGGCCATGCCACGCCGCCCCGCCTCGCTGGTCGCGCCGTGGCCACAGGCCCCGCTGGCCGCGCCGTGCCGCACCGTGCGTGCACACGGGCCTGTCCAGGCCGCCGCCGCTCGGTCGCTCGGGCACTAGGGTTGGAAACCCTAGCGACCCCTGAGCTGGCAAGCGGGCCGGCCCAGCGGGTTGTGCGCAATTATAAAAAAGGGGGGCGGCGGTGGGGCTAGCTACACGGGCCGACGGCCCAATTTACGGCTTGCAGACGAACTGGGCCAGGCCAGAGAGCGCGCGCACGCGTGGTTATTCGCGTTTTAGCCCTGGAATTTCCTGTTTTTATGCGCATTATATTCCTGCAGTAATATTTCGCGTAGAAGCCCCCGGAACTGCTTGTTTCGCTAAAATATGCGTTTTTGGGCTTTAAAATGCCTCGGGAATTCAATTTTTGGGCTATTTCACGTAAGAAATGTGCTTAACATCCTATCTTTTGTAACATGTTTTTATTGTATGTTTTTACTACTGTAGATTAACTGTTTAGCACTCTTAATCACTAAGTAAATCATATAATAACATGTTTTAAATAATGGAACATCATTTTTATTGAATAAGTTTATCAACATCGCATTTGTGCAAAAGATTACCTGATGTAATCTCATGATTTTTGCATAAATTGCAGATGGCCGGAATCGTTCACAAGGAGTTTGCTGAGTTGGCCCAGACGGGGCTGAACTATCTGTCATGGGCCTCGGACTGTGAGATCTTTCTCCGGGGCAGAACCCTCCTAAGGGCGATCGGTAAGGGGACCCAGCTGTCCCCCACTGATCCCAAGTTCGAAACTGAGAATGCGCAGGCTCTGCATTTCCTCCGTCATCACCTGTCACCTACTCTAAAAGACGAGTATATGGCTGAGCGGAGTGCTTCTGGCCTTTGGACCGCTCTTAAGCAGCGGTTTGAGCGGCTGAAGTACACTGTTAAGCCACGTGCAGAGGCAGAGTGGATCCGTCTGAGGTTTGCGGACTTCAAGACGGTTGGGGAGTACAATTCGGCTCTGCACCGGATTTGTACGACTCTTCAGATGTGTGTTACTGAGATTACCGACACTCAGAAGATTGAGAAAACCATATGCACTTTCCACCTTGACGCGGTCCTGTCCGCACGAAACTACCGCCAGGGCAACTACACGAGGTGTTCAGAGTTGATTGACGTCCTCCAGGTGGCAGAGGCGCAGGACGAGGTTCTGAAAAAGAACTTTGTCGCGCAACCACTTGGGGAGAATTCTCGCCAGGAGGTGAATGCTCTCAAAGTCCGCAAGCCTCAACAGAAGAAGAGGGGCCGCAAGGGCAAGAAGAAGGGTCCTCAGCCCTCCGCCCCGGCTAAGCAGCAAAAGTCGGGCAAGGGGGGGGGGGCAGAGGCCTCAGGACTGCTTCTGGTGTGGCTCGGTGGAGCATTACTCCAGCCAGTGCCGCGCACCACAGGAGGTTGTTGATGCATATAAGGCTCGGAAGGCGCGTGAGGGAGCACCATGGCGGCACCCGTGATGATCTCTACGCCCCCTGCTGCGCCCATCGCGGCGACCCCCGTGGTGCCCATTGCGGCGGCTTTGGCGGTCTCTAGTGAAGCCAACGTTGCCATGGAGGTTGACCACATGGTCGCCTCGGCGCTGCCGCAACTAGATGTTGATGTTGCCTCCAAGATGATTTCTAAGGAGGATCAGCTCACTAGTATGGAGATTGCGGCTGAGGTCAATGGCTTCTTCACCGAGTCTACTTAGCATACCTCTTTGGTTATCATGATTCCGTGATTTGATACAATAAAATCGAATAAATTCGATTTGGTTGTAAGCTCTATAATAGCATAAACTTATTCTTTACTTTGGCGATTGGATGACATTCGTTCATTTATTCCATTATTTATACATGATAGTATGTTATGTTCTGAGATGTGTGCATTTATTTTTTAATGTAGTTTCTTCCTTATTACATTAATTAGATGTCATATTTTAGAAAGCGTGTGGCGCCCGAATGGACGAAACGTGCCTTGCCGATAGCGCCACCACTCATACCATTTCACGAGAAACTAAGTACTTTGAGTCCATTAAAAAATCTCCGGGAAGTATTATGACAATCACCGGCTGCGGTTCTCACATAGTTGGCTCCGGACGAGCCACTATTATACTTCCTATGGGAACAACTTTGATCATTAATGATGCGTTATTGTACCCGGAGTCGACTCGTACTCTTTTGAGCTTTAGAGACATTCGCGCTAATGGTTTCCATATTGAGACCGATGATGAAAACGGCAAGGAGTGCCTACTCATCACAAAGTGGGATGCAAGTGGTAAACATGTTATCGAAAGGCTTCCTTTGTTCGACACAGGGCTATACTACACTAAAATAGTAGCACCGCCCGTGTACACTACCCTCAAGACCGTTTTTAGAAGCTCTGAACTCTTCTGCCTCTGGCATGATAGGTTAGGTCACCCCGGACTTAGGATGATGAGAAATATAATAAACAACTCGCATGGTCATAATGTTAACGTGAAGAACTTCTCGAATCCTGATGATTTCGTGTGCTCCGCATGCGCTAAGGGGAAGTTAGTCATTAGACCATCGCCCCTCAAGGTGAGGGATGAAATCCCCGTGTTCTTGGAGCGTATCCAAGGTGACATATGCGGTCCAATTCAGCCCCTCACGGGGCCGTTTCGGTACTTCATGGTGCTCATTGATGCTTCCTCTAAATGGTCCAATGTTTGCCTGCTGTCAACACGGAACCATGCCTTTGCAAAGCTGATATCTCATATCATACAAATGAGGAATAATTTCCCTGCTTATCGTATAAAGTCTATTAGAATGGACAACGCCGAAGAATTTACTTCAAAGGCGTTCGATGATTATTTCATGGCAATGGGAATCAAAGTTGAGCACTCGGTACCGCATGTTCACACACAAAATGGACTTGCTGAGGCATTGATTAAAAGAATTAAATTCATTGCCCGACCGCTCCTTCAGAGTTGTAATTTACCAACTACATGTTGGGGCCACGCAGTGTTACACGCGGCCAATCTCATCAACTTTTGACCGTCGGCCTACAACATCCACTCTCCTGTTCAGCTTGCGCAAGGGTCGGCACCGAAAATTTCCCACCTTCGTAGGTTCGGTTGCCAAGTATATGTACCAATACCACCACCTCAGCGATCGGCGATGGGCACGCTCCGTAAGTCGGGGATATACGTTGGTTATGAGACTGTGTCCATAATCAGGTATCTGGACCCCATGACAGGTGACTATCACACGACTCGTTTTGCTGATTGCATTTTTTACGAGGTTTTTTCCCGACTTTAGGGGGAGAGAATCAACCCCTTGATGCTAAAAGTCGAGAAATCACGTGGCAAGCCACGGGAATCCACGCTCATGACCCGCGCACTACTGAGACTGAGAGAGAAGTCCAAAAGATAATAGATTTGCAGTCATTAGCAAATCAACTGCCTGACCACTTTAGTGACTTAAAGACTGTGACAAAATCGCATGTGCACGCGCGCAATGCACCGGAAAGGGTTGAAATACCGAAGAAAAATGATGGTATACCCGCTCCCGTCCAAAGGCCTAAAAGGACGAGAGATCCGGCTTCTCAAATCCCAAGTACTCGGGGACGCCCGACGAAAAAGGATAAGAGAGATTTATTACAGCCTGACGCCAAAGTACCCCAAAGTGAAAGGGGGAGCCAGTCGAGACCTGGCACAAGTACGGAAAATTCAGTGCACGAAATTCCGGACTTAAACTTTCCCATAGGGGAAACAACCAGCGGAGATGTGTGTGCACACGTCGGCGCGGGAAATCTAAAGGACCTTGCTCCCATAATGGGAAATTTGGTAGAGCGAGTGTTTGCGCCGGATGTGCTCCATGACGAAATGGCCATAAATTATATTTATACAGGAGAGTCCCTGAACCGAGCAACGGTGATTGTCGACATTAACTTTGCTATGAAAATTGCCTCAATCATAGATCTTGACCCTGAGCCTAACACGCTCGCTGATTGCAAGAAAAGGTCGGATTGGAAAGATTGGCAGCAGGCAATTACTGCCGAATTATTATCTCTCAACAAAAGGAAGATGTTCGGACCAGTTTGTCAAACTCCTCCCCACATTCACCTTGTTGGCCATAGGTGGTTTTTGTTCGAAAGAGAGATGAAAATAATAAGGTAGTACGGTACAAAGCAATGCTCGTCGCTCAAGGGTTCACTCAACGACCAGGTGTCGATTTTGAGGAGACTTATTCCTCGGTCATGGATGGAGTTACCTTTAGATACTTGATCTCGATGGCAGTAAACGTGGGCCTGAAAATGAAACTAATGGATGTTGTCACTGCTTACTTGTATGGTAACTTGGATTCGAACATATACATGAAGGTTCCAGAAGGTATCCCTGTTCCGAACCATGATAGAGCAAACAGGGGTCTATACAGTGTTCAACTTCAAAAGGCACTGTACGGACTCAGACAGTCTGGTAGAATGTGGTACAATCGCTTAAGTGATTTCCTTCATGAGAAGGGCTACACGAGAAATAAAGATTTCCCATGTGTTTTTATACGGCGATCCCAAGATGGATTCTGTATAATCTCGGTGTATGTGGACGATTTAAACATAATCGGTACGCCTGAGGATATTGAGGAAGCGAGTTCCTACCTGATGTCGGAATTCGAGATGAAGGATTTGGGTAAAACCAAGTTATGTCTAGGTATGCAACTTGAACATTCCCCTGATGGGATTCTAGTGCACCAGTCGGCCTACACCCAGAAGGTGTTGGAGAGATTTGGATTTGATAAGGCATATCCTTCTAAGACCCCGATGGTCGGAAAATCTTTACAGCCAGACAAAGACCCGTTCAGGCCAAAGGAAGAGGAGGAGGAAACTCTGGGACCAAAGGTTCCTTACCTGAGTATAGTTGGGGCACTCATGTACCTCGCAAATTGTACACGAGCAGAAATTGCGTTCGCCGTCAGTTTGCTTGCTCGGTACAGTTCTGAACCTACCAAGAGACATTGGAAAGGTGTCAAGGACGTCTTCCGTTACCTGCAAGGGACCAAAGATCTTGGCCTGTTTTATAAAAGAAATCAAGACCTATCTATTATATGCTATGCCGATGCTGGGTACCTATCGGACCCGCATGATTGCAAATCGCAGACTGGATATGTTTTCCTTTGTGGTGGAACTGCATTTTCCTGGAAATCGTCCAAGCAAACACTTGTGTCGACTTCCACGAACCACTTGGAATCATGGCACTATTCGAAGCGTCAAAAGAGTGTGTATCGCTTCGGCGGATGATCGGCCACATTCAGCAGACATGTGGGCTGAACACCGTACAAACCCCTACCATTACCTATGAAGATAATGCTGCTTGTGTTCCATAAGTTCAGATGGGTTATGTGAAGAGTAACCTCACAAAGCATATTAGTCCCAAGTTCTTCTATGCACATGAGCTGCAACAATTGAACGAGGTGAGAGTTTTGCATACTAAGTCATGTGCAATCTTGCTGATATGTTCACTAAATCATTACTGGCATCAACCTTAGAGAGGTGTGTGCGTGGAATCTGTATGATGAGACTTAGAGAGATGCAAGATTTAGGGGGAGAAACTTCACAAATTCGTCGTTAAAATCTCGATCCTGATGATCGAGTACTCAACTTGATGGTTGAGTGGATTGTACTTTTTTCCCTTGAGTGAGTTTTCCTGATGTTTCTCACACGAGTTTTTTGACGAGGCAATTCGTGCAATACAACAACGTATACTTTGTTCTCTTTCTCCATATTTTTTTACACTGGGTTTTTCAGAGTTTTGAGGCATGGATATACGGATAATTATTCAAGGAGGAGTGTTGGGAAACCGGCCCACCACGAGGGTGGCGGCGGCTAGCGCACGAAGCGCTCGGGATAGCCCCTCCCGGTTCCACACTTTACGTTAAGTGGGTACTTATACCTTGACCCTTTACCTCTATATAAAGAGACGAGGAGCAATCATTGTAACAGTTGATGATTGATTAATAAAGATAGTTTTCTCCATATTTCTTTGTGTCATCTACTTTTGCATATTCGACTACTTCGTCTACGACGCTCGCTCTCTCTCTGTAACCTTGGACAGGACTTGCCGGCGGAGTTGCAGAACACTAACAACCTACCCGCAAAAAAAACAACAACCTCTAACAACCTACTCCATTTTTCAGTTGTTGAAACCGATACCTTTGGGAATACGTAACAAAAAGATGGGAGTTGTTACGGAAATCACGGGAGGGTAGCAATCGCGGCTTGCCCTGCTCTTGTACGTACTACCCCTGTCCGTGCTCCAGCCTTTTTAATTTTGATCCGACGTACGGGCCACATAAGTATCATGCCCTAGTGAATTCTCTAGAGTAAAATAAAAAAAGAAGTCCATTTTTCACCCCCAAATGCAGTCTGAGGGACAAATAATCCCCTAAACTCAAATTTGGTACGATTATAGCCCCCAAATCCTTGAAACCGGGTAAATCTCACCCTTACATGGTTTCCGTTTGATTTTAGGCGGTTTTGGGAATAGATCGTTTGACGTGGCATGGTATTTGGATGCGTAGATAGACAGTAAAGCTCGCCTGCTCCTCATGCACATCGTCTCTGCCGCTCGTGGCGCCGCCTCCTGTACGCGGCGTCGTTCCCGCTGTTCCTCTCGCTCTACGCGCTCCTCGAGGGCACCGGCAATGGTGGCACACCCTTCACGGCCTACGAACCGATTGCCGCGCGGTGGGACGGGCTGCCGCCGCCGTCGATCTCGTTGCCGCCCTCGCACTCTACCACCAGTCGTTCGGTCGTTTCTTTCCCGCTGGCTGCCACTCCAATCCGTGGCTGCGGCGGGGCGGCTCATCCTCATCGTGGGGTTCACTTAGCCGCTCCAGCCGGTGCTTTGCAGCCCACTCGTGTTTGACCCGGCCACCGCGCCCGTGCCGCGCTGGTTGGTCGCCCCGCGCAGTTGCATGGCGGGCGCGGCGCGCGGCCGCCTGTTCGTGGCGAGAGGCATGGGCGCTAGCTACGACCATGCTGTCGCGCGCTCCGGGGCGATATGAGACCCCGGCAGGCCGTCCGCGCCGTGGGAGCCGCTCCCGCCACTGCGGGACGGGCGGTTCAGCCGGGACGCCGCGGATGCCGTCCGCGCGGGTGGAAAGTCTACATAGTCAACGTACACGGCAGCTGCGCCAAGGAGGGCGCCGTGTTCGACCTCGTGGCCGGCCGGTGGGAGGACATGCCGCCTGGCATGCTCGCTGGGTGGAAAGGTCCTGCCGCGGCGTCCTCGTGACAGTGGCCACACGATCTTTGTCGTGGACAAGAGCGGCGCGCTTAACGCTTCCGAACGAGGATTTGGATGAATAGGTAAAACATGTACGAGGAGAAAAGCCTGGTTGAGGACTTGGACGGCAGCTGTGGCGGCGTCCTCGTAGCCATGGTCTACAACGACATGCATTGTGAATTACAAAACAGTATAATGGAACCACCCACGCCTGCTCACAACGAATAGAGTTCGTCAGCCGTAGATGTCACTTCCAAACGTCCCAGATCTTCTTGTGTCCCGCGGTACCCTATTGGGCCTTTCTTGCCCCCCGTACCTGCATGCTAGCTGCCAGCCCAAAGTAATCGGGCTGCTGCTCCACAAATTGAGCTGGGAGTCTTCTCCTTATTCCACGCGGCCGCCCAGCGTACCTGCTTTCCCACGCCCGTCGCAGCCGCCCGGCATGTGTACGCCTTTGAGCTGTGTACGCCTTTGAGCTAGCGATGGCCAGGATCTATTCTTCCCGATGGTTAGTGAGTGATATAATGGTGCATGGCAGGGTGAGCTTACGAGCAAGAGGAAAACGAGAAAAGATTTGCTCTGCCCTTTTCTGATCTGATTTCAACCTGCGCCCACTACCCCATGTCACGGTTCCAATCAGAAAGTTGGAAAATCCGACTGTTGTTCTCCCATCATGTTCCAAATTATTCACTGAGGTAAGAAAGATGACCAAGTGCGGTTCTTTTTGTACATATATTTCATTCTATTTTCATTAATCTGTTTGTTGTTGGGATCGGAATGCCCTGTTGGGTTTGAGATATGACGTGTCTCCTTGAAGATCACAATTTGTGAACCTGACTAATTTTACCTAAATCTTAATGTTAGGAAGAACCTGCAAAAATGAACAATTCAAGAGTACTACTGAGTGCTAACTTACTGTTCAAGATGTTTTGATTTCTTGCTATTTCTGAGTTGCAGGTCTCTAAGCATCGCCATGTTACCTAAGGACTAAGGTAATGTATCTGCTTTGACCTTATTTGTGTCGGATTCATGTTTTATGTGGATATATTAGAGATTTTTCTCTAAATGATGGGTGTGTGTGAAAATAATATGTCATCTTGTGACGAATAAACCCATAGTGTCTTTCAGTTCTCTGTAGAAATAAAGCAGAAATGGCATTGGAGAAGACAAGCAGTCATGTTAAATATGCTTCAAGGCATCCGTATAGCACAAGCTAAGTTATGGGATAATATGCAGCCCACGGTGCAATTCTTTTCCTTGTGCTAACACAATTTCTGCACATATTTTTTTCAGCTGATTGACGAAGGAATTAATATACGGTGCACTATGGCAACAACCGATGATCTGATTCTGCTGTTTCGATGACTAAAGCACTTATTTTGGTAGCATTTCTTCTATTCGGAATATGTGATGTTAAATGCAGCGGTTGACATGTACTCCCTCCGCCCCAAAATATAAGAACGTTTTTAACACTAGCATAGTATCAAAAACGTTTGCTAGTGTTAAAAACGTTCTTATATTCTGAGACAGGGAGTACCATGGATTTCATACTAGCATGGCAGCTGTAGAAATTGTAAGGTCTTTCTTATGCCCACTACACCAATTGATATTTTGGTTTAGTTTTAGTTACTTCAGATTTGACTAGGCCATCCAAGAACTTAGATGATTAGGTGGAGGGAGTTTATCTTGCATAGGTACTGGTTATTTGTAATTTGGCCAAGTTAGGGGTGCAAACCATAATGTACAAAAACCATTATTTGTCTTCTACTTCCTCCTTCCTAAATATTTGTTTTTTTAGAAATTTCAAATGGACTGCCACATACGAATGTATATAGACATATTTTAGAGTGTAGATTCACTTATTTTGCTCTGTATTTAACCACTTGTTGAAATCTCTAAAAAGACAAATATTTAGAAATGGAGGAAGTATCTTACGAATCTTCTTAGCGCTGACTTTTACAAACATAATTGATGGCTGTTAGAACGGCCGTCTAAGGGTGTTATAAATATAACGTAGCACATGCTACAAATTGAGATTATGTTGTAATTAAAAAATTTATTTGATAATTATATTTTCCATTTGCATGAATGTCTATATTGTTCTAATATTCATAAAATTTAGCGGGCGCGGCAACGCGCGCATAGATGTTCTAGTGAAGGAAAAAAAATGAGCGAGGATGACTGGTCTGGTGCCACGTCAAAAGAGTCAAATGTTTAGCTTCTAATCCCTCCGTTCCTAAATATAAGTTTTTATAAAGATTCTACTATGAATTACATACGGATGTATACAAATGCGTTTTAAGTGTCATTCATTTTACTTAATGTAATTCACTTAATGAAATCTCTAGAAAGACTTATATTTAGAAACAGAGGGAGTAAGAAAATAGAGTCAAATGCCTAATCACCTTTTAAAACCGCCTAAAATCTGACAACTCAGCAGCAAAACGACCTAAGGGGGAGATTCATCCCGTTTTGAGGATTTGGGGGTTGAAATCGTACCAAATTCGAGTTGAGGGGAGTATTTGTCCGTCAAAACGCATTTTAGGGTGAAAATGGACTTTTTTCTAAAATAAATGAAAACAAATAATCCATGCATGCATTTTCTTCTTCTCTTGTCATACATCCCACAACTAGCACGATCGGCAATGAGGGAAGAAAAAACCAAAAAAGGACTAGGTTACTCTTCCTTTCATTCTCATTCTCATTACTTCATCCTTGGCTCCACTTTCTCAATTAGACTAATCCATGCATTTTTTTCGTGAAAAACTTCCAATCTATTCATCTTTAAACATGCTAGTACAACGAACACTAGAAATAATAAAAATTACATCAAGATCCGTAGACCACCAAGCGACGACTACAAGCACTGAAGCGAGCCGAAAGCGCGCCGCCGCCATCGCCCCTCCCTCGTAGGAGCCGGACAAACCTTGTTGCAGTACACAGTCGGGAAGTCGTCGTGCTAAGGCCCCATGGACCAGCGCACCAGAACGTGGATCATATGTCTTTCCGGGTGACCGGTGCTGGATTCTTCAGCGGCTTGTTTCAGACCATTTATGTGTGTCTGACCCGAGATTGGCTCAATTTGGTAAGTCCACATAGCTCTTTTCAGTTGTGTTCGCTAACCTGATCTAGAATGTATGTGGTTGTTTACCAATAATAACTCTCTATTTCTTCTGTACAATTGTATGCGCCTTACATCATTGAAGCTATCTCTGGCCTGTTGCAGTTAATGTTGTTCACCTGGGTGAAGGTCCACTACCCACAGTAGCTGCTTGTCTTATCAACCCCGGTTATTTTACATTCTTCGATGAACTACTATTACCTCTGTAGTGTTTGTTCCATTATTAAACTAGCATACTTGTGGCCTGTGTCTAATGCACTTGTATTATCGTAATTTTATTAATTTGATACAACTTTCTGTTCGGAAACACCTTTGACGACAGCATGTGCTCGCTTACGTTTAAGGAAGAAATTCACACCACTTTTTTATATTAATATTTTATACTTATTTTGAACTAATTATACCATGCATATTACAATCAGATTTAACCCCATAACAATGGTTTTAAATAATAAATATATTTTTTTGTTATGCATTTGTTATATTTAATTGTATTTTTTTATTCTCCAAAATTTAAATTGTATGATGCAACAAACTATATGTTTGTTGTTAAAAATATATTCTGAATACTTTATAATATTGCCTAAACTATATAGTGTGTACACATATATTTGTGTATATATTTATTCCATATCACACAAACTAAAAAATATCTTAATAGTGGTTCCTGCTGTATATTAGGTAAATATATTCATAGAAACTTCTAGGGCATGACAATTCCGATTTGTAAGTTGGGTTAAGTAATAGGTTACAACATGTTTATGATGTGTATTTATATTGAAATTTGCACTATTATTCTAATCATCAAATAACATAAAATGTTGTTGATTGTACTTTTGCATATTATTCGTTTATCTGACATGCTAATGTATAAATGAAAAAGATATGCATGTTTTATGTGGGGGTTTGAGATAGAATAAAGCTTAAGTAGTATAGAGAAAAAAAATCAGACTTTAGCCTAACATTACACAGGAGAAACATGAGACATTTATCATATGAACTGAAACATATTGCGAGCATAATATTTTCCTTCAGATGTCGATTATAGGGTAGCATTCATACACCCAAAAAACAAAATTTTAGATGTCCATACTTCACCTCTCTCCAATAAAAGTACAATTTTAGCCTCATATACCGTGAATTCATCATATGACAGTGCAACTTATAAATCGTATGACTCATGTTATAGGGTAGCATTCATACACCCAAAAAACAAAATTACCATATGTGTGCCAAGAGCTATACTGTTTGTCGATCTCTTTAAAACATTTTCAACAACGGGGCTCACTCCTGTTATATATGTCTCAACAAGTAAAAATAAGCAAATTAGGTGTCGAGACATCATACCTTCAGGAGCCGGGCAATGGAAACCTAATGGTGAAAGTACTCCATACGCGACATTGTCGTACGAAACTCATCTAATAATTCTGTCAAATTGTCAATCATTGCTCTGTAATGTTCCACATTCAATATCTTGTCACTAATAAGTAAATAAACATTCGTCAGACTACTTCAATCAGATTAGGGAATCAACTAATAACTATCGACTGTCAATGAATACACTCCCTCAAGCCAGAGAAGAAACATAAAAGAAAAAGGCGAGCCTCCTTGACAATCGTGGCAGCAACCACCAAACCCTTATAGGATCGATCAGATTGTTTATTTCCCTCAGGATTCAACCCAAACCAGGGCACTTTTATTTGAATGCTGAAATATAGTCAACCAGTGGGAAAAATATGTTAGATAATCCAGACATTATGCATCAACTATATTAAACATTCTCCGAAACTTATGCAGCAACTATATTAAACATTCTCTGAAACCGATACAACTTTCTAGAAACATTTTTTATGCAACTACTATATTTTCGATTCTCTAGCCCAAACCACTTCATAGCAATTCTTTCATTATGCCTCTAACACTCTATCATGTGTATAACAATTGGTTCTTTCTATACCCAGCATTGTGCGATAAGCCATCTCCTTGATGCACACCTGACTAAACCAAACACCCTAAACCTAAGATTATGACTCATCATTATTAGGTCCTGCATGCATATCTAAACTGAACTGACAAGTTATCCCATCGTCTACTAACCAAGCAACACCACAACAGTTTAATCTCCCAAGGGCAAAAATATGCAGCCCAGAGCATGCAGTCGCAAATGAATGATATGGAAGTAACCCTATACAATCTGCTATTTTTCACCGGCGTAATGATCACTCCATACTGCAAGCATTTATCTACAGCTCTAAATTCCCTAGCAGCACTAAGAACAAACCAGTTTCTAGCAGCAGCAAGATGAAACAAAAGATAAGGATGTTCTGATTGCATAGGCATTTCATTGAACAACTTGCAAGCAAGCAAGGGAAAAGTCACCCCACCTTCACTACCCCAAACAGGCTTTTTCCTGACGGCCAAATCCCGTCAGGAATGTGGCCAAATTGTCAGGAATGTGGGCACGCCGTCAGAAATCTCCCGCCAGCAACTGCGTGTCAGGAATAAGGTATGTTCCTGACGGTAACCGTCACGAATGTTATTCCTGACGGTGTTTCCTGACAGGCACAACAAAACCAACCAACCAAGATGCCCGACGGATGCACCGTCAGGAAAAGCCTTCAGGAATATGGCCGTCACGAATGTACTCTGTTCCCGAGAGTTTGGAGCAGGCCTTCAGGAATCTTACTATGTCATGAAAGACCAATCTGGCCTTCAGGAATGAACAAGCAGAGTGGCCCCTTCAAGCTGTAGCACCGTCAAGATTATACAACCCTCGTCAGGAATGATTATTCAATCCAAAGAAATTAAAATAATATTGAATTGCATAAATTCACTGCCAATAATGGTATATTCATTTATATTCATGCACAAACAAAGGTCACATGACCCAGTTTAAGATGACATCCCATTCGTGCACAATATATATCCATTAAATTGAAACCTCCATATTCAGCAGATTCACATAATCACAAAAACTCAACTTAGCACTAGTTATTACCAAGACCAAAAGACATATTCTAGAGTCCTATATTTCCATCAGTAGTAGCGATTCACAAATGAAAGGCTAAGCGCACCGTCGTTCCAAATATAAGAACTAATCATAAAAGTGGCATTCCTAAATGATTGTCATGTGTTGGAGTAGAACCATGATCGTCCATTTGAGTACCAGCATCAACATGGTTTTCAGCATGTGAAGGATCTGTCAAGGGAGTACCATCATCCTCTTGGGCTTGGGGTGTTTCACTCATCTGCAAAGGGGAAAATGTAATAGACTTCAGCAAAGTGAAAAGTAAAATGGCGATCACACACTGAAATAGAACTTGCACATTTTCAAGTAGATAGACATAGGGTCGGTTGTGTGTGTACTCAAAATATGCCATCACAAATTCCTATCCATTTGAGCACTTTGACAAATTTTGGACAAAAAAAATTATGCATAGACAAATGACAGCCAGTTCACACAAGCATTGTTCATGGCAGCATGTTTATGTAGATATATAGTGGATAGACATTTGTTCTTAAATAGAGGGGTTCAGTGTCATGACATACAAACCAGGTCACTGCAATCCATCAGCTCATCTTGATAAGCAAGATCTTCAGGTACTTCCCATCCTAGCTTGCCATAAAACCCCTAAAGTGCAATAAAGGATTAAGTTGATGTGCAAAAACATTAGCAAGATCTATAATGCAATCAAAGCCAATGTGTAAAAGATGTGCATTACCTCTACATGTTTGCTCAGAATAAAATTATTCTTGCAACGCTTTTTTAGTTGAGCATTTTCCTTCAACAAACAGTGCTACGATATGGAGTTCGATGGCCTTATGTCATTCTCTCTAGCTTTTGCTAGTGCCACTGATTTCTTTATAGCACCATCACCTATTGCTAGTCGACCATGGGGCATGCCACCACCAGAGGAGATTACATGATTTCTGGATCGAGATCACGATCCTCCCAATGTAGTGGATCTACTGTTTTCAAAGTTGTGTAGTAGGTGTTGTGAAACCAAGAAACTCGCTATTAATTTCAGATTAACAAGTGTTGAAGTTCAGAAGATAGGGCAAATAATAGCTTTTTTAGAATATGTCATGTTTATAAGATCTGCTGATTATGTCCTTATTTACTGAATATATGCTAGAAAGATGGAATTTTCTCAAAAATATTTGAAAGACAAAGTTCAGCAGAGCAAATGTCAGTTCTTTTTTCTTTGTATGCTGAGAAAGCTCTACACAGTCGAGCAATTTGATATTTATGATGCAAAGAGAACCCACAGATTAGTGGATCATTCTCACAAAGGATCTGCTTCAGAGCACATGGATAGAGGTAACACCCCAGCCAGATTTTTTTTCATGTATGCTACAGTACACTCCCTTTCTCGGTGCTGGCAGTGGAATGGAGCAAAAAACTACTGTATGTTGTGAGGTGAGAAAAACACAGAGTGTTGTGCATATTCCTGAATAATAAGAACACTAT
Source organism: Triticum dicoccoides (assembly GCF_002162155.2). Classification (NCBI taxonomy): domain Eukaryota; kingdom Viridiplantae; phylum Streptophyta; class Magnoliopsida; order Poales; family Poaceae; genus Triticum; species Triticum dicoccoides. Next base: position 595,315,979 of record NC_041386.1, on the reverse strand, counting down.
AGCAATGCGTAGAAACAACATGAACTGACATAATATTTTTATTTGAATTTTTATCTAAATGGTTTACCTAGAATCCTTTCTATGCTGGGTCTTTGATTTGTTTTTATTCCTTATTCAGGACATATTCATAAGCATGTTGCGCCTGACTTTGATTTCGCAGTTCAAGAGGGAAAGTGTAGTATTGAATCAGGAATAGCACATAAAGCTCCAGACTATACCATACTAGTGTGCATGAACTTACAAGACACTCTGTGACCTTAATGTTGTTGATGGGGCCACTTTCTCCATTCTCGGTGCAATTCTTAACTCCTGCCTTCATGCACTTGTAAGAGAAGATGCCCTTTCAACAAACAACCCATACTCACAAGTCATATTAAACTGAATGTGACATACCAACATGCTTTGGGTCTGAACAAATGATCGTGAACCACCCCGGTTCTGTGCAATATCCTCCGACTTGAAGCGTGACTCTCGGCCCAGATTCCGCAACCCCTCGAATTTAGAGGAGCACCAATAGTCACATATGCTTTCCCACACTTCATGATTAGTGCACCAATAAAGCTGAGCTTGCATGTATTGGTTTTTGGTAAGTTCTTTTTGACATGCTTCGTGATCTTTGATGGGCTCCTTAACAGTATCCTTATAGTACAATTTGACAACTTCCTTACGAGCTTGGTACCACATCTGCCTAAATTGTCTCTTTGCAGAATTTTCAAGAATACGATCAGCTTCTATTATTTGGGTAGGAGAATCATCAACTAGTTTGTATATACTCTACACAGACAAAAAACATAGGTTAAATATGTGGTTACTATTGGTTTTGAAAGTATGCAATGATGTACAGAAATTAGTATGTCAATATTGGTTTCCAAATGCATTGGCCCGAGAGTCAACAAAAAGATACTACACTCCAGCATATTAAAAAGGGAACTTCATTTAGCTTGCATTAGTACTTACCCAAAACTCTAGCATCAAACGATGTGCAGCTGTTTCCCCAATATTTTCACCTTCAGTAACTTTGTTAATGTAATAATCTTCCCAAGAAGATGCATGCCGCTTGATTTCCACACCTTCCTTATTCTTCTCCTTGATAATGGATGGGTATTCACGTTTGAGAAGTGCAGTAATCTGGCCACCTATCCCCTTATCTCCTGCAAAGTGACTGTCGCCTTTGGGTTGAATTTCAATGCGAATTCCATTTGGTGGCCTTTTTAGTTGGGTGCGTGTCCGCCCCTTCCTTTTCCTAGTTGTTACACCACTATCATTGTTGGAGGTACTCCCATTGTTGCAGGAGGGACCATTCTCATTGTTGTTCCCTTGAGTCTCATCACTTGGTTGATGAGCTTGTGCGACTATTCTTTTAGGTCGGTGGCGATGTCCTGCTATGTCCTGCAACATGTTATCACAAATTATAAGTATTTATAAAGACAATAGGTTAGATCCATAGCAAACTGATCACAACTACAAGATTATTAAAAGAAGAAAAAACAGCATAATTTAAGTACAAAACGAAATGGCAAACTCAAAAACAAATTTGAAAACTAAATGAACATCAGTGATGTAGAAAATGGTACTGCAGGCAGATTTGCAAAATAATTGCAATCCTAAATAGCAACAGATAAGAGTACAACATATATTTTCTTATAAGTCTGCTTAGCATTCAGATAAACTCTTCGTTTTCTTTCTCCTTTTCCTTCTATCTTCCTCTTCTTCCTCTTGGCATTCAGATACACTCTTCATTTTCTTTCTCTTGTTCAATTCATCTTCCTCTTGGCATTCAGATACACTCTTTATTTTCCTTCTCTTTCTCCTTATATCTTCTTCCTCTTCTTCTTCTTCTTCTTCTTCTTCTTCTTCTTCTTCTTCTTCTTCTTCTTCTTCTTCCTCTTCTTCTTCTTCTTCTTCTTCTTCTTTAAGCATGCGGACCCTACGGGTTTGAGAACTATGTAGACATGACCGAGACACGTCTCCGGTCAATAACCAATAGCGGAACCTAGATGCTCATATTGGCTCTCACATATTCTACGAAGATCTTTATCGGTTAGACCGCATAACAACATATGTTGTTCCCTTTGTCATCAGTATGTTACTTGTCCAAGATTCGATCATCGGTATCTCAATACCTAGTTCAATCTCGTTACCGGCAAGTCTCTTTACTCGTTCTGTAATACATCATCCCGCAACTAACTCATTAGTTGCAATGCTTGCAAGGCTTAAGTGATGTGCATTACCGAGTGGGCCCAGAGATACCTCTCCGACAACCGGAGTGACAAATCCTAATACCGAAATACGCCAACCCAACAAGTACCTTCGGAGACACCTGTAGAGCACATTTACAATCACCCAGTTACGTTGTGACGTTTGGTAGCACACAAAGTGTTCCTCCGGTAAATGGGAGTTGCATAATCTCATAGTCATAGGAACATGTATAAGTCATGAAGAAAGCAATAGCAGAATACTAAACGATCGTGTGCTAAGCTAATGGAATGGGTCAAGTCAATCACATCATTCTCCTAATGATGTGATCCCGTTAATCAAATGACAACTCATGTTAATGGTTAGGAAACATAACCATCTTTGATCAACGAGCTAGTCAAGTAGATGCATACTAGTGACACTCTGTTTGTCTATGTATTCACACAAGTATTATGTTTCCGGTTAATTTCTAAAAAGAACAACAAACGCACATAGATGTTCTAATCGACCATGAACTTTGGATCAATCAGCGAACTAGCACCTTAAAAATCATCGTGGCGAACCTATCTACGAGTCTCCCACGTCCCCTTGTGTTTTCGACCACGTGGTAGTACTCGTGAAAGAAAAGTACCAAAGCACTATACAGGCCCAGGCAACACCTATGCCTATGCCCCCCGCGACCGACGCACCATGGTCGAGCTTGGTCCTATGATAGTTTCTCTGGAAGAACGCCTTGAGGCCGATTGACATGAGGTGTAGCGCGATAGCGAAGAAGAGCAGCATCCACGTGCACGCGAAATCAACGTGGAATCCACTAAAAAAAGAAACAAACAAAATCAACATGGAATTGGACGAACCTATCTACGAGTCTCCCACGTCCCCTTGTATTTTGGACGACGGGATAGTACTCGTGAAAGAATAGCACACACGGGTCTGAAAGATTCAGACCCGTTGACTATAACATCTCTCACAAGCATAACATGATCAAACCCAGAACTCATCGAGTGTTAATCACATGGTAATGTGAACTAGATTATTGACTCTAGTAAACTCTTTGGGTGTTAGTCACATGGGGATGTGACCGTGAGTGTTAATCACATGGCGATGTGAACTAGATTATTGACTCTAGTGCAAGTGGGAGACTGTTGGAAATATGCCCTAGAGGCAATAATAAATTAGTTATTATTATATTTCCTTGTTCATGATAATTGTTTATTATCCATGCTAGAATTGTATTGATAGGAAACTCAGATACATGTGTGGATACATAGACAAACACCATATCCCTAGTAAGCCTCTAGTTTACTAGCTCGTTGATCAATAGATGGTTATGGTTTCCTGACCATGGACATTGGATGTCATTGATAACGGGATCACATCATTAGAAGAATGATGTGATGGACAAGACCCAATCCTAAGCCTAGCACAAGATCGTATAGTTCGTATGCTAAAGCTTTTCTAATGTCAAGTATCATTTCCTTCGACCATGAGATTGTGCAACTCCCGGATGCCGTAGGAATACTTTGGGTGTGCCAAACGTCACAACGTAACTGGGTGGCTATAAAGGTGCACTATGGGTATCTCCGAAAGTGTCTGTTGGGTTGGCACGAATCGAGACTGGGATTTTTCACTCCGTGTGACGAAGAGGTATCTCTGGGCCCACTCGGTAGGACATCATCATAATGTGCACAATGTGACCAAGGAGTTGATCACGGGATGATGTGTTACGGAATGAGTAAAGAGACTTGCCGGTAACGATATTGAACAAGGTATCGGGATACCGACGATCGAATCTCGGGCAAGTATCGTAGCGATGGACAAAGGGAATTGCATACGGGATTGATTAAGTCCTTGACATCGTGGTTCATCCGATGAGATCATCGTGGAACATGTGGGAGCCAACGTGGGTATCCAGATCCCACTGTTGGTTATTGACCGGAGAGTCATCTCGGTCATGTCTGCATGTCTCCCGAACCCGTAGGGTCTACACACTTAAGGTCCGATGACGCTAGGGTTATAAAGAAATTTTGTATGTGGTTACCGAATGTTGTTCGGAGTCCCGGATGAGATCCCGGACATCACGAGGAGTTCCGGAATGGTCCGGAGGTAAAGATTTATATATGGGAAGTCCTGTTTTGGTCACCGAAAAAGTTTCAGGTTTTATCGATAACGTACCGGGACCACCGGGAGGGTCCCGCGGGTCCACCAAGTGGGGCCACAAGCCCCGGAGGGCTTCATGGGCTAAGTGTGGGAGGGGACCAGCCCCAGGTGGGCTGGTGCGCCCCCCCACCAAGGCCCAAGGCGCAAGGAAGAGGGGAAGGGGGCAAACCCTAGGGCAGATGGGCCCTAAGGCCCACCCTGGTGCGCCTCCCCCTCTCCCCTCCCCTTGGCCGCCCCTAGATGGGATCTAGGGGGCTGCCGCCACCCCTAGGGAGGGAACCCTAGGTGGGGGCGCAGCCCCTCCCCTTCCCCGATATATAGTTGAGGTTTGGGCTGCCCAATACACACAGTTGCTCTCCTTCTTGGCGCAGCCTTACCCCTCTCCTTCCTCGTCTCTTGCGGTGCTTGGCGAAGCCCTGCTGGAGTACCACGCTCCTCCACCACCACCACGCCGTTGTGCTGCTGCTGGATGGAGTCTTCCTCAACCTCTCCCTCTCTCCTTGCTGGATCAAGGCATGGGAGACGTCACCAGGCTGTCCGTGTGTTGAACGCGGAGGTGCCGTCCGTTCGGCACTAGGATCTCCGGTGATTTGGATCACGACGAGTACGACTCCTTCAACCCCGTTCTCTTGAACGCTTCCGCATAGCGATCTACAAGGGTATGTAGATGCACTCTCCTTCCCCTCGTTGCTGGTTTCTCCATAAATAGATCTTGGTGACACGTAGGAAAATTTTGAATTTCTGCTACGTTCCCCAACAGGCGCGTCGGGTTCCAGTACATCGCATGGCAGGCAGCCAAACTCACTCAGTTCACAAGCAATACGATAAAATCAAATCAAAAGGTTTGTGGTAGGCAATTCAAACTAATCAATATATATATATATATATATATATATATATATATATATATATATATATATATATATATATATATATATATATATATATATATCACAAGGTTTGTCACGCGTGCACCCTGAACCAACGTAAACTATTTTTGCCCTCTCTTCTATTTTTTTTGCCAACATATAAATGTCTACTGGTTTTGTTCTTCTTTTTTACTAGTTACATTATTGATACTCTCGTCGTTCCTAAATATAAGACCTTTAAGAGTTTAGAGATTTTATTATGGACTACATACAAAACAAAATGAGTGAATCTACACTATAAAAATATGTGTATATACATTTGTATGTAGTCCACATTGAAATATGTAAAAGGGCTTATATTTAGAAACAGAGGGAGTAGAATGTACAAGAGATGGCAGCTAGCTATAGTTTGTGGATGCGCACCTTCTTTCAGTCCATGCCATTCCATCCAGCCTCTTTTTTCTGCCAATCAACCAAACAATGGGACGTGTCGCACTTCCCTCTTCTCTACTCGCCGCCATCGTCATCCATAACGAACTGCTTGCTCACGTACCTCATTCTCGCCGCCATCGCAATCCCCACCCATGGCCAGCTTGAGCGACCTCTCTCTCTCTCTCTCTCTCTCATATCCAATTATGAGACCGGGCTCATCTGCACCCGGTGAATAGTAAATTCAATAATACTACTAAACATTTAAAAAAATCTGAATTTTTGTGTGCAGAAAGATGACTGAGTGCGTGAGGTACCCGCCAAATTTCAAAGCATTTGGACATCTGAGTAGCCTTTAGTAAAAAGGCAAAATCGGGTCCAAACAGTGCAGGGACGGGCATTCTTGGTCTCAAGCACACTACACAGTTCTACAGAACTCTACCTTGGTGACCCCGTATGTCGATGAACACAAGAACAGTCTGCGCTCCAAACACCCGAAGTAGTGCGACGACTGGATTACATGTGAACACATTAGGACTTTCAACAGTTGGTTGGAAGCACGTCTCAGAGGTGACAACACTGTTTGTGATGAGTTGTACTTGTTGTCCAGGGGACCATCTATGACTGTATTGATTTATAAAGGATACGAGATAAATGGGAATACATTTTACACGATTGACCAAGATCAAAAGAGCACCAACCAAAACAGCGGTGTCCACTTTGATGCAACAACCGAGAAGGGAAATGACACATATTATGGTTACATAGTGGACATATGGGAACTTGACTACGGACAAGATTTTAAGGTCCCTTTGTTTAAGTGCAAATGGGTCAATCTGTCAGGAGGCGGGGTACATGTAGACCCACAGTACGGAATGACAACAGTCGATTTGAAAAATCTTGCGTACACTGACGAACCGTTCGTCCTAGCCAATGATGTGGCACAGGTTATCTATGTGAAGGACATGTCTACCAGACCGAGAAAAAGAAAAGATAAGGAAACAAATACATCATATGATGAGCCAAAGCACCACATAGTTTTTTCAGGAAAAAGGGACATCCTGGGAGTGGAGGGCAAGACAGACATGTCTGAAGATTATTAAAAGTTTCATGAAATTCCTCCCTTCAATGTCAAGGCTGACCCAAGCATCCTAATAAACGATGAAGATTATCCATGGTTACTGCACAATAAGAAAATGACACAAGCAAAGAAAAAGTGAAGACTTTCTCCCGCAACTATTATGATGATACCATGCCAAATTTGTAACAGACAAGTATGCTATGCCAACTTTTTCAGAGTTCATTTGAAAACTATGAATTTAGGTCGAATTTTCTCTATAGGTGCATCTATGTTCATTTTTTTAGTAAAGTTAATCACAAACTTGTGATTCACACAAATTTCAAAGAATTCAAATTTTAACTATTCAAATTTGAAAACTAATGGCACTAACAGAAAGTTTATAATTTTTCTAAAACTAATGGCACAAACAGAAAGTTTATAATTTTGCTGACCTAAAAGTAAAAAGAATTAAAAAATAAAGCAAGAAACAAAAGAAAATAAATAATACAGAAAACAAAACAAAAAACTGGAAAAAAATGAAAATAGCAACAATAAGTATTTTGTTGTAAGTAGAAACAAATAAAATAAATAAATCAACAAAGAAAACAAAAAAACTAAAAAAGTGTTTTCAAATTTGAAAACTAATGGCACTAACAGAAAGTTTATAATTTTTCTAAAACTAAAAGAAAAAAGAATTAAAAAATAAAGCAAAAAACAAAAGGAAATAAATAATGCAGAAAACAAAACAAAAAAAACTGGAAAAAAATAAGGCTCGCCCCTGGCCCATGACCATTAGTCCCGGTTTGTGCCACAAACCGGGACTAAAGGGTTGGCCCTCGTTGTACCTGGAGTTTAGTCCCACCTCGCCAACCGAAGGGCGCCCACACCTGTTTATAAGCCCATCCCTCTCTGCGTTGTTGAGCTCCTCTCAAAGTGAAAATAGATGCCCCTATACAGGAAATTGGACCTAAATTCATAATGAATTTCTCTGAAATTCATAGAAATTGATTATGAATTTAGGTTTAATTTTCTCTATAGGTGCATCTATGTTCACTAACAGAAAAGTTTATAATTTTTGTGACCTAAAAGAAAAAAGAAATCACTAAAAAACTATAAGTATTTAGTTCTAAGTAGAAATGAAAAAATAAATAGCAAAAAAGAAAAAAATGCCTATAATATTTGTTATGACTAACTAAAATTACCAAATTGAGTATAATGATAAAACACAATAATATTAAATAGCAGGAAAAAGATTGACTCAAAAATCAATTTTTATAGTAAAGTTATTCATAAACTAGTGATTCACACATATTTTAAAAAATTCAAATTTAAACTATTCAAATTTTAAAACTAATGGCACAAACAGAAAGTTTATAATTTTTGTGACCTAAAATAAAAAAGAAATCACTACAAAACTATAAGTATTTAGTTCTAAGTAGAAATGAAAAAATAAATAGCAAAAAAGAAAAAAAATGCCACCTACTGGGCCACCACGGCCTGAATACGACTAGAAACCCAACCATGGGCCAGGATTCAGGCCCGCAGCAGGCCCAGTAGGCCCACAGGCATTGCACTGGCAGATTAGGCCCGAAAGCCTGTAGTTGAGAGGAGCTCGAGAGGGTGGGCGCAGCAGCGCTTATAAACCACTCCCGAGCCCTCTCAACTAGCGAGGTGGGACTAAACTTTTGGGCGCGGGGCAGCACAAGGCCATTGGTCCCGGTTGGTGCGACGAACCGGGACCAAAGGGTGGCATTGGTCCCGGTTTGTGCCACGAACCGGGACCAATGCCCCCCTTTAGTCCCGGTTGGTGCCACCAACCGGGACCAAAGGACGCCGCTTCCCGCCCTTTGGGCTGCTGAA
>NC_041386.1:595287672-595307293 GCF_002162155.2 Triticum dicoccoides | reverse complement strand
ACCAAAGGCCTGGGTATATAAGTAGCACTTAGGAAAATTTGACGAAGTCATCGCTAGTTGCCCCCCGGCCCGCCCGACGACGCTGAGCTCATCGACGCCGCCAGGCTGCCCAGATCGACGACGTCCGCTGCCCCGACGCCACCCGCCGCCCAGGCGCCGTCCGCGCGCCGCCCTGACACCGTCCGCGCGCCCCCGTCGTCGCCCCTGCCCCGTCGCCGCTAGGCTGCCCCGAAGCCGCCCGCGCCGCCCCCGCCGACGCCGTCATCGTCGCCCGCGCCCGTCGTCGCCGTCGCCGTCGCCCGCGCTCGTCGTCGCCGTCGCTGCGGGGAAGCACCACGCCGGGTCCCGCGACCCGTCCCCGAGGCCGTTCGTCCGCCGCCGCACCGATTCCGGCCGGCGACCTCGACCGCTCCCCGCGCTGTGAGCCCCTGCCTCCTCCCCTTTCCTTCTCATTGCCGTCCCCGCACGTCATCCGTAAGCGTGCGCCACCGCCAACCATCGTCGCTGTCGCCGTATAATGCTCTGTATATGCTCACTGTATGTATGTATGTATGTATGTATGTATGTTCACTGTATAATGCTCTGTATATGCTGTATAATGCTCATTTTTGCTTTTTTTTTGTTACCAAGAAAAAGGTCTAATTTTTGGTGATATGTATGTTCATATGCTCATTAATATTTAAAAAATGTTCATATGCAAAGAATTATTTTTGGATGAAATGAGATGAGATGACATGTGTTTTGTGTTGGAGAAGAAAAGAGGAAGAAGGAAGAAGGAAGAAGAAGGAAAAGAGGGTCGAGGGGGGGTCGATATACCCCCTCCCCGATAACATTTTTTTCCATGTATATATGCAAAAGTTACATTTTTAATTTAGAAAAGTTTTATATATCTACCTAGGAAAGGAAGAAGAAGAAAAAGAATGAGAGGAAAAAGGAAATAAGAAGAGGAAGAAAGGAGAAGAAGAGAAGAGGAAGAAGAGGAGAAATAAATAAGAAGAAGAAAAAAGAAGAAAAAGAAGAGGAGAAGAAGAAAGGAATAGAGGAGAAGAAGAGAAAATAGACTTCCTTTCTTCTTCTCCTCTTCTTTTTTCTTCTTTTTTTCTTCGATCTTCTCCTCTATTCCTTTCTTCTTCTCCTCTATTCCTTCTCCCGATAACTTCAACACGAGGGGGGGTCGATATACCCCTCGGATAACTTCGACATGAGGGGCGGTCGATATATATACCCCCTCTCGACTGTGATAACTTATACCGCGGGAGCACCCCCCGACCCTCTCGCTCGACAAAAACTCTCAAGGACACCCAAACCCTAGAAAACAACGATGTCGGTCTCCTACCCCCTCCCGCCGCGCCCCTACCCGACAAACTCTCTCGAGGCCACCCCAAACCCTTGAAGCGTTGTCGTGGCCACCCCAAACCCTAGAGAAGCAGCGTCGAGGCCACTAATTAATATATATGATTCCTTACTATGATTAGCTAGCTAGTTCTACGTTTGCCACTAATATATCCATCTGTCATGTTTGAATAATAATTGCCATGTTGTAAATATTTGTAGAAACTATGGGCACCGCCCGAGACGAAGCAAAATAAGTGTTGTTGAGGGACATAATCGCAGAAGGAAGTGATGCCGTCTCGTTGTTTCTCAACGATACCGATGGTCTGGAAGGAGAGGGTGAAGAAGCTGGCTCCGGTGACCTAATGCCGGTGCAAAAAGAAGAACATGAGGGCGGCTCCGGTGACCCAATGCCGGTGCAAGAAGGAGACCGTGATGACGGCTTCGGTGACCGAACCGAGTCTGGCCAGGTATATATATTAGTTAAGCCTGTGCTGACTAGCTAATTGATGCATTCATTGTTTTGGTATGTACACATATTAATTAAGTCTTTGTTCTTTTTTCTAGCCCTCCGGATCAAGCACAACTGAGGTAAAGAGACGAGGCCCGAAGAAAAAATTGAGCTCGGATGAAAGGTTTGAGATCATAGCAATCGCGCCCGACGGCCAACCGATTGAACCCATCCGAACAAAGAACGCATTTGTTGCCCAGTGCGGGGTTCTGGTTAGGGACAAGATCCCGATCAGCATCCAGCAATGGTTAAAGCCGGCTACAGAAGACCCTAAGGTGTCTTACGTCAATGATATGCAGAAAAATGATCTTTGGACTGAGCTGAAGTCAAATTTCACCCTACTGCCAGAGGATGATCCGGAGAAGCCAGTTAAAGAGCAATTAATCAAGTCTTTTGCTCTTAAGAGGATGGCAGACCTATTCAGGAGGTGGAAGAAAGAGCTGAATAGGTTTGTCGATAAAAAAGAGACACAAGAATTCAAGGGCAGATATGAGAAGATCGGAGATCACTGGCCCGCATTTGTGGCCAACAAGACATCGGAAAAGAGTAAGAAGATGTCGGCGACAAACAAGCAAAATGCTGCGAAGAAGAAGCATCACTATCGCACGGGGTCAGGTGGCTACCTCGTAGCCCGGCCTAAGTGGGCCAAGGCTGAGAATGATCTGGTTGAAAAAGGGATCGAACCAGAGACAATGAACTGGCCAGACCGTTGCCGGACTTGTGCATTTGGACGGACGAGCAACTTGACATACCCTTGAAGAAGCTGCTGGATGTGGCGGCGGCTGGATGTGGCTGCGAGCTCGGGTGAGGCGACGACAGGTGATGGCAAAGGTGTGGCGGCGTGCGCGGGCAGTTGGATGTGGTTGCGTGCTCGGGTGAGGCGGCGGTAGGCGATTGCAAAGGTGCGGCGGCGTGCGCGGGCAGCTGGGGTGCGGCTGCGTGCTCGGGTGAGGCGGAGGCAGGGGTGCATTGGCGGGCAGCTGGGGTGCGGCTGCGTGCTCGGGTGAGGCGGAGGCAGGGGTGCATTGGCGGGCGGTGGCAAGGGCGTGACAGCGTGTAGCAGGGCCATGGCGGCGGGCAGAGGCGGAGTGCGTGGGCGGCGTCACAAGTGTGGCGGTTGATGAAACTTCAGCCCATTAAAAAGTGACGGGAAGGTCATCTTCCCATTTACGGGACTGTTGGAGAGAGTTTTTTATGCCAACTTTCCATAAACGGCAGTTATTTTAGAGTCAGGGGACCGTTGAAGTTGCTGTTAATAAGTTCCAAAAATATATGCGGTTCCTCATGTTTATTCGATATATTGAATTGAAAAGTAAGTAATTTGGGTTGAAACAAACCCATTTCGAATCAACTCGACCAACGCGGAAGATATCACATCAACAGAATAAAAAAAGAGTTACAGAATAAAATTATAAGGAACAGGGCACACATAGATGTTCGTGGTCGATCACAGAACTTTTTTAGGGCAAGCATCAAGCTTTATTACGAAACAGTCTGAGCTAAATCACCCATTACAGATTCAGCAACACAAGCTGGAACATTATTGTCTAAAACAAGAACTTCTCCACTAGGGATAAACAAAGTTTAGCTAGGCACTGGATAGATCAGCAAACTATCACATTAAAAAAATAAACGTAGAATTGGACGAACCTATGTAGGAGGAGTCTCAGCTGGCATCAAAGAGAATATACAAGCCCAGGCAACACACATGCATATGATCCCCACGACCGACACAACGACGTCCATCTTGGTCCCAGGATAGTTGATCGCGAAGAAGAACATGAGGCTGGCCGAGATGATGAGTAACGCGATACCAAAGGAGAGCCGCATGCACCTGCACGCGAACCCGATGTACTCGCTCGGCTCCGCCACCATCGCCGCGAGCTCGTCGTCGTCCTTCTTGGGACCTGCAGGATTCTCGACGTCGGCCATCGGAGGTACCTCCTTCTTTTGCTAGGCAGGGGCCGGCGTCGATGATGAGATGAGCTGCGATCGTTGAAAAAGAGAAGAGGTAGCCTAAGTCCTACATATATATATATCCCTAACAACCTGTATTTATCTTCCCGCAAAAAAAAAACCTGTATTTATCCGTTGCTTAAACCGATACCTTTGGTAACACGTAATAACTACTTAAAAGGCAGGAGTTGTTACGGAGATCACGCGCGCGAGGGCAGTGTGCTGCAGCCGTCTGTTGGAGTCCTTCCATTGGATATACGGACGAGGCGCAGTCCCTGGATGGTGCACTCGAGTGAGTCGTGTGTTTGCCTCTGGAAGAAACTCGCTAGCTAATTAGCTTATGGACGTATGCTACAGAGGTGTGTTAATTTGCTATGTTCGTGAACAAATCGATCCAGTTGACTCACATTGACTTGACTGATCCAGTCGAGTGATTCGATTCGATTCGGTTCCAGCACGGACGGCCCTCCCTCCTCCTGTTGACTTGACTCATGTTGCCCCGATGAAGAAAAACACTTGACTGATGTTGACTTACGTTTGATTGGGGAGGCAGCCAAACTCACTCAGATCACAAGCAAAACGACAAAATCAAATCAATCAAGGTTTCTCACGCGCGCGCGCCCTGACCCAACGTAAACTATTTTTTCCCCTCTCTTTTTTTACCAACATATAAATGTCTACTGGTTTTCTTCGTCTCTTTTACTAGTTACATTATTGATACTCCCTTCATTCCTAAATATAAGACCTTTTAGAAATTTTAATATGGACTACATGCGAAGCAAAATGAGTGAATCTACATTCTAAAATATAATTATATAGACATATATGTAGTCCGTATAGAAATATCTAAAAGGACTTATATTTAGAAACGGAGGGAGTGGAACAAACGAGAGATGGCAGCTAGCTCTCGTTTGTGGATGCGCATCTTCTTTCATTCCATTCCATTCCATCCCGACCAGTTTTTTTTCTGCCAACCATCCAAACAACGCGACGCATCACACTTCTCTCTTCTCTTCTCGTCGCCATCGTCATCCATGACGAACAACACCTTCTCACCCTACCCCAACTTCTCGCCGCCATGACCGAGGCCAACTTTCGTGACCTAGCGCTCCAGCTGAGTTACCCGGTTTACCGAACAAGTGGTAATCAAATATCACACGGAAGATGTCGATCTGTGAGTGAATTGCAGAAACATCGACATTGAAGGCTAGGGTTGCAGAAACCACAATTCTACAGTCTTGTGCCAAAAATCACTAATTCTGAGCCTAATTGTTTTTGCAAAAAACACTAGTTGGCGACCTGGCCATTTCAACCACGATTATGATAGGTGGGTCCCGCTTTTGCTGACGTGGCAGAACTATTCGCGTGAGACAGCGTTAGTTCTAAATTTACCGAAGAGTCCCTGACTTTTTGCTTAGAGAACCTTCAATCAAAAATAGAAAAAGCAATCAACCCCATCCGCAGGGGAGGCGTGGTGAGATGTTGCTGCTCGTGCCCCGACCAGCACAAGGAGGCGCGGTGAGCTGCTGCTACTCGTGCCCCGGCCGGCGCAAGGAGGCGCAGTGGAGCTGCTGTTGCTCGTGCCCCAGACGACGCAGGGAGGCGCGGTGAAGCTGCTGTTGGCGCGCACACCGGCGCGCTCGACATCCACCAAGACGGGAGCGCCTGATGATGTTGGGCTGTGGTAGTGTGGTATGGCTGGAGCAAGGCGTACGAGCCGCGAACGCCGCTCATGGTGGCGGCCACGTACGGCAGCGCGCGAGTCATCTTGCTGCTGTGCGGGCGCACCGACTGGGTCGATGTAGCTCGTCGGCCTGGCGACGACGGCTTCACCCCACGCAGTTGCAAAGGAAAGAGGCGGGAGCCGCAGCGGGAACCAGGTGCTCAAGGCCCGCTGTCGTGGGATGCCGTGGAAGGGAGCCGCGGCAGCCGCGCGAGGGTGGATCTACGTCCCTCCCTGGCGGCCACGTAGCGGAGGTTGTCCATCTCGACGTGCACTCGACGGCCACATGGAAGACGGCCACGAAAGCGCCCGATAGGAAGGGGGCGGCGAGCACCTATGGCCAGGCCGCGTCGGCGGTACTGTTGGGCGTGCGGGTACACCGCTGGTGATCCGCCGGTGACGACGTTAGAAGACACGAGGTCAATGGTGTGCCGGGAACGACGACATCCCGACCCTTGGCAGGGGAGGGAGATATTGCTAGGGGGGACGAGTTTTTTAGAAAAATACCGAGTCTAACGTCATCTATCGTGAATCGGTACGCCACTTCAGCAAAATGTGTGTTCCGTTTGTCATAATTGTCATCAAAACACGCAAAGAGGCCAACTAGTGTTATTTGCAAAAAATTAGGCTCAGAATTAGTGATTTTTGGTACAAAACTGTAGATTTGTGATTTCTACAACTCTAACCTTCAATGTCGATGTTTTTTGCAATTCACTCATCGATCTGTTCACTAGTGATAGTTGCGGCAGTGGTGGGTAGAGTAGAGCGCCCGCCAGAAAGCTTATGCATGCAAATTTAAAATTTTGCAGCCTTTGTGTTGTCATGGCCGAGTTTTGCACAAAAACCATCTAAGAGGTTGCATCCACAACAGCACTTCTTCTGTCTTCTAAGGCATCAAAGCTTTGTTGGAATTTTCAATTGCTATAGATAGCTTTGAGATTTTTTTAAAACGGAAGCAAAAGTTTTTGCCTCATCTCATTAATTAAGGACTAAGACATAGTTTTAAGGTTACAAAACCACCCAAGTCCGAAAAAAAGGGATCACTCTCCTGAAATTAAGTTTCCCAATAATTGACCACTGCAGAAGGTAATATCACATCAACTGAATTAAAAAAGAGTAACAGAATAAAATTTCATGGCATGCATTGGACAGAGTTAAGGAATAGCTGTGCTAAATTAAATCTGAAAGGAATAGCGCACACATATATAGAAGTTCGTGATCGAACACGAGCGTCGGATAAATTAGTTGGTCGATCGATCAGCAAACTACCACCTTACAAAAATCAACGTAGAATCCCCTAAAAAAAAGAGAAAAAAAATCAACGTGGAATTGACGAACCTATCTACGAGTCTCCCACGTCCCCTTGTATTTTGGACGACGGGATAGTACTCGTGAAAGAATAGTACCAAATCATTACACAGGCCCAGCCAACACAGATGCATATGGCCGCTGCGACGGACGCGCCATGGTAGAGCTTGGTCCCATGATAGTTTTCCTGGAAGAACGCCATGAGGCCGATTGAGATGAGGAGTAACGCGGTACCGAAGGAGAGCAGTATCCACATGCACGCGAACCCGATGTACTCGCTCGGCTCCGCCACCATCGCCGCGAGCTCGTCGTCGTCCTTCTTGGGACCTGCAGGATTCTCGACGTCGGCCATCGGAGGTACCTCCTTCTTTTGCTAGGCTGACCCTCGGTGGACGATCGATCGAGCTACTCCAGTAGGCAGGGGCGTCGATGAGACGAGATGCGATCGTTGAAAAAGAGAAGAGGTAGCCTGCGTCCTAGGCTTCTTTCGGTTTATATATTCACAAGCGAAGAGGTAGCCTGCGTCCTACCAACGTGTATTAATCTGTTGCTTAAGCCGATACCTTTGGGAACACGTAACTTAAAGGCAGTAGTTGTTACGGAGATCACGCGAGAGCAGAGACCTGCTCTTGTACGTGCAGTGTGCTACTCCTGTCCGTGCTCTGCTGCAGCCGCCGAATTTTGGTCCCAGTTGGAGTCCTGTACGTTGACTTGGCTGATCCAGTCGAGTGGTTCGATTCGGTTCCAGCACGGACGGCCCTCCCTCCCCCTGTTGACTTACGGTCATATTTTTCTTTTCTTTTGCGGAATGATGTTTTATCTGAAATAAACATCACACTTTATTGATTAGAAATAACAGTTACATTGTCAAAAAGAAAAGATACGATGTCATCCATAGGCTCCTCACACCAATCCCTAGTCTCGGAAAATTTCGCAAACCTAGCAAGTTCATGAGCAACCTTATTTGCATCCCCATTACAACGGGCGGCACTACACGCCGGTGCGCCGGCCCAAATTTGGGCCGGTTCGCACGCAGCCGTACGATCTAGCATACAACAGCCGTTCGATGCCCCACGTCATCATCTTCTTCCCCGTCTCTGCATACAAAGAAAAAAAAACAGAACGCGGTGCCTGCGCAGGCGTCGCCCCCCTGCCGCAGCTTGTAGAAGGAGCCAAAAGAGGGCGTCGTTCATGGTGCCCCCGCTCACAACGGCAGGCCTGCCCCGTCGTCTCCGCTGTGCTCACTGGAGAACCGCCCCTTGTCATCGATGTCAGTTGGAGATCTCGTCGACGACCCCTGGTCGAAACTTCCCACTCGACCGGTTGCAACTCTGGTCGTTGATGCCCCATGGTTGCAGTGCTACGGCGCCGTGCCCGCCGGCCCCCGCTGTTGACGCGTGAGTTTCTGCCAACGACGGCCAGTTGGCCACCGGTCACGACGTGAATGGGATGTAGCAAAAAAAACATCGGTAGTAACAAAAAGAGAAGGCGGTTGCAGCAAAAATCATCGTCGTCCACAGCTCTGCCGTGGATGGATGTAGCAAATCATCCCGCCAGTCGTAACAAAAAGAGATTGCGGTTGTACCAAAATCATCATCGCCAATTGTAGTAGAAAACAGAGTAGCACTCTCCATGGTAATGGTTGCAACTCCGACACCGGCTGGTTCCAGCCCACTGTGACCACGGTTGCAACATCAGTAGTCTTGCCGCCTCCGACTCGCCACGGGTTGGAGTGCCAAGCAACAAAAAACTTTCATTTGTCGGTTGAAGCAAAAAATCACTAGGTTCCAGGAAAAACTAAAGATGGTTCCAACAAAACATAGTCGGCCGGTAAAACTCCCAGTGGGTAACAAAACAATAGCTAGTTCCAGCAAAAACACACACTGGTTTCAACAAAAAAGGTTGCCGTCGGCGGCGAGGGCGCGTCGGGTTCCAGTACATCGCATGGCAGGCAGCCAAACTCACTCAGTTGACAAGCAATATGATAAAATCAAATCACAAGGTTTGTGGTAAGCAATTCAAACTAATCAAAATATATATATATCACAAGGTTTGTCACGCGTGCACCCTGAACCAACGTAAACTATTTTTTCCCTCTCTTCTATTTTTTTTTGCCAACATATAAATGTCTACTGGTTTTGTTCTTCTTTTTTACTAGTTATATTATTGATACTCTCGTCGTTCCTAAATATAAGACCTTTAAGAGTTTAGAGATTTTATTATGGACTACATACAAAACAAAATGAGTGAATCTACACTATAAAAATATGTGTATATACATTTGTATGTAGTCCACATTAAAATATGTAAAAGGGCTTATATTTAGAAACAGAGAGAGTAGAATGTACAAGAGATGGCAGCTAGCTATAGTTTGTTGATGCGCACCTTCTTTCAGTCCATGTCATTCCATCCCGCCTCTTTTTTCTGCCAATCAACCAAACAATGGGATGCGTTGCACTTCCCTCTTCTCTACTCGCCGCCATCGTCATCCATAATGAACCGTTTGCTCACGTACCCCATTCTCGCCGCCATCGCAATCCCCGCCCATGGCCAGCTTCAGCGACCTCTCTCTCTCTCTCATATCCAATTATGAGACCGGGCTCATCTGCACCCGGTGAATAGTAAATTCAATAATACTACTAAACATTAAAAAAATCTGAATTTTTGTGTGGAGAAAGATGACTGAGTGCGTGAGGTACCCGCCAAATTTCAAAGCATTTGGACATCTGAGTAGCCTTTAGTAAAAAGGCAAAATCGGGTCCAAACAGTGCACAAACTTTTTCATAGACCTCAATTTTGTATTTTTTTTGCTGAGAGCTACTCAGACATCCAAATGCCCTGAAATTTGACACAGACATCACACACTCAGTCATCTTTCTCCACAATTTTTTTGGAATTGTTTTGAATTTATTTAGTATTTTTGACAAAAAAAAAATTCACCCCCGGGCTCATCTGAGCTAAGGAGCCAAAATGCCTCTCTCGTTAAGATTTTAGATTTTTCTACACATCAATTCTCTTCACCGGCGACCGATGCATAGCCGCCTTGATCGTGTCCCAATCCTTTCCGGTGAGGGTACTGCCGAGGCACAAAATAGTAGACCAGAATAGTATATTTGCATGAACAGTAACCCATGGGAAAATTAAGTCCTTGGTTGATATTACTGTCCTTTTTTAACACCACGACATTAGTGAATAGTGCACCAACAATTACCCGAACAAATACCGGAACACTATCCAAATAAACCCAAAATCGTTAACCAAAACCATACCCCAAATAAACCAAAATGGGCAAACAATAACACGGAACGGTAAAACCAGTGAAACAGAACAACACTTGAATAAACCGAAAACATTAACCCATCCGAACCATAAACCGTAACCGAATTGTAACCCAGAGCAATACAGCCAAACAAATCGGAACAGCAAGAATAGTGAATCAGCACTATGGATTCACATGAGGAGTAATCCAGAAGAAATACCAAAAAAATTGAGACTCCTTCACCCTCGGTGCATTCACCTACACAAGGAGAATAGCCGATGTTGTTGTTGTACCTCGCCTTTCTCCTTCCCTATGGCCAACCAGATCGAGGCTTCAACCACAATGCAGACACTGAAGCCACCTCTAAGACGTGCTCCATCACAGCAGTGTAGAACATGAACATTTGGGAAGGTGATTTAACAACATGAAGAAAATTTAAAAGAAATGCAGAATAAACAAGTTCATAAACAAAAATTTCAACTGATGAAATTGGCACCAGAAATGTTAAGCTAATGTCAGTTGTATTAGAAACCTTTGTCAAATCAGAAGGGAACACATCAATCGCCATCTATTGACAATGCAACTAACCACTTTCAAATCTAGCTTGGCATTTCAAAGCTACTAGTACAACAATATTATGTCCTTACACATCTTTATGTACAAAAATCATAAATGCTTTCTGAATAGTACCCAAGACAGTACACATAAATCTACCATGAAGCACATAACAAGAGTTGCAACCCAAATGCAATTTATAGATCAAGATTGCATGTACACATATATAGCACCAACATATTCAACTAGGTGTTGTACTTGTAGTAGAACTCTCCAGCATTGGAATTAGGTTCGTATAGCACATGAACGAGCGGATTGACAACCCTCTTGCCAAGTTGGGTGCAAGCATTTATTTTGTTTGTGTGTAGATGTTGCTTTTCTTGTTTGCTTGGAGACTCCTACTTCGATTAAACCTTGGTTCTTAACTGGAAAAATACTTTCTATTGTCGTGCTACATCATCCTTCCTCTTTGGGGAAATCCAACAACTCCTACAGGAGTAGCAGCGTGGCAGACGTATTGAGTTGACCGCTTTGACGTTTGTTGTTAGGGCTTTGCATGTGTTGCAACTAGCCACCTACACTCACCACCGGTTGTGTGATATGACCTAGCAGTCCATCGCACCGTGTTCCTCCTGCACACCCAGATGCCATTAGAGGCAGTGCACTTGCATCATTTCGGTGAACTTGTTTGTGCGATCCGGTGATCGTCTATGAGGGAGATCGACGAGGAGGAGATGGCCCCAGAGAAGCGTTGCCCCAACTCTTCTTCCGCTGGCACTGCGCGTCTAGTGGTATTGATCTCGTGATTCATCCTCAATTAGCATGTTCTTGGTTGATCTGCGTGTAGAATCTTTTATATATTGCAGTCGATGCACCTAGAATGGCCCAACACAAGGGTAGTGCCAAGAGGAGGACATGGAGGAGTAGGTCACCACCATTGGGACAGGGTGGGGGCTCAGTCTTCATCCATGGGGGAGAAAGGGAAGGAGTAGGGGTGGCGCCATGGGGAGGACGGGGAGGAGCAGGGCGGCGACATGTGAATAGGGTAACGGTGAGGTCTCCATCCATGGTGCTGGCGACGAGATCGGCGCGGGCGATCAGTGACGGTGAAGACGGGATGGAACGTGACGGACCGCTAAACCTAGACAAATCTTGAGGAAAATAGAACTTGGAGGTCGAGCTTGGACAGGAGAACGCTTAAGTAGTGTGCATAGGAGGTGAGCTAGAGCACCACAAAGCTCTCCCCTCGCCGGCCAGAAAAACAGAGCAGTGGAGTGCTCTGCTCGTGGGTGATGGTATATATAGCCACCTCATTGATCCCGGTTCGTGGCTGGAACCGGGACCAAAGGACCCCCTTTGGTCCCGGTTCCAGCCACGAACAGGGGTCCCGGTTCCAGCCACGAACCGGGACCAATGGTTGTGGGCCAGGAGCGAGGCCCATTGGTCCCGGTTCGTGTCTGGAATCAGGACCAAAGGGGACAGATGAACCGGGACCAATGCCCCACAAGGCCCGGCCGGCCCCCTGGGCTCACGAACCGGGACCTATGCCCCCATGGGTCCCGGTTCGTGACTGAACCAGGACTAATGGGCTGGCCAGGCCTGGACCAAGGCCCTGTTTTCCACTAGTATGGTCGTACAAATAGATGAAGTTTTGCATTGCATGGGTTCAAATTTTCATTCTACATCACACAATAGAG
This sequence comes from Triticum dicoccoides, assembly GCF_002162155.2. Lineage (NCBI taxonomy): Eukaryota > Viridiplantae > Streptophyta > Magnoliopsida > Poales > Poaceae > Triticum > Triticum dicoccoides. The sequence goes on along the minus strand of NC_041386.1, from coordinate 595,294,952 downwards.
CAACACATCACAAAGTAAATCTCAATTCCCAACACATAGAAGAAGGTTTCATGGTTTGGTGTCTCCTGCAGTTACCTTTTTTATCATTGGGTGAAGCTCAATCATTTCAGATTCTAATTTACACATGAATTGTTTCTATTGTGCTATATATACAGGCCTATGCAGGCCTACGCCTTCTCATTTCCTTGCTCCTTCACAGTGCACCACTTCTCCCCCTGTTCTGCAACATGGATAGCAGTCAACCAGTTGCTGAAGCTAGTATCATCGATCCTTCCTCCGTCTACATGCTAGATCACTACCTTGTCCAAATGGATATGTTATACTGGTTCAGGAAGGAGATCGCAACATAATAAGTGAAGGAAAGCCTCAAAGGTCAAGCAAGATCAAGCATAAGGTCGTGCTGGAAAATCACTGAAGCTGCAACGCAACACGCGTGCTGCTTTGAGCCGGATCCCGCCGCTGCTGGAGCTACAATGCAGCATCGTTCATGGTGGTGACCGCAGGGCTGCAACATGAAGGTATCGCGATGACTGCGGATGCTGCAACGCAGCATCACTCGATAGCCCGCGCTGCAACCGCAGGATGCCGTCGCCGGTGGGCGCTGCAAAGCAACGAGCGTGGTACTTCAACTCAAAGATGTCGTCGGCGACACATGTTTTAATGCAACGGTGACAAAGCTGGAAAGTAGCACCCATGGAGGCACACCGGCAACAGTGGGGGTGGCCAGCGTCACCCTCTGGCTTGTTTTGCCGTAATCAATCCTGCTGCGTAGCAACTGATGAAACGAATAGTGGCCGGTGTCGTTGCACCTCAACGGCGCTGCGCTCGTCGAGGTGTCATGTTGCTACAAGTCCGTCGGGCCGGTGCAGCGACAGGGCGTCGTGCTGCAAGGCATCATTCGTCGTCGTGCAGTGTCCGAACGTCGTGTTGTTGTCTATGCTTGGGAGCGGTGGATGCGAGACTAAGGGAGGAAGGAAGCTGCCTCATACGAGGATCGAACGACCACGGCACCAGATCAGAGGGCTGGCTAGGCGGATGTGATTGATTCCTAGCAACCGCCTTAGAAAATTGACATGTACCATGGCGTACGGTACATCTTTCGCAAAAAAAAGGTGGATACAGTACATGCAACATGATGGAATCGACCAAAGGAGAAGACATCACATCAACAAAATAAATAAAAAGGGTAGCACAATAAATCTCGGGTCCAAAACAAGTGTTTTGGTATTGATGACATATGAATTCGACACACTTAAGGAATGATATTAAATGAAATCTAGAACGAACTCGCACATATAGATGTTCTGATCGACCACGAACTATGGATCGATCAACAAACTATCAGCTTAAAAAAAGGACGCCGATAACTGCCACACGTGTGGGCGTTAAGTAATCTGCCCACACGTTTTGTGTGGCGCCTAAGAGGATCAGCCCACACGTCTGTGTGGGCAAAACAACTAGCACCCACACGCCTCTTTTTTTCCTTCCCGGTCCTTCTTACACGCGTGCGTGTGGGCGAAATAGATAACGCCCACACGCCCGGTACGTCAGGCCTCGTACCTCGTGGTCCCGCACGCCCCATTTGACACTTTACCGCGCGCCCGCAGTTGCCATGGGTCGGACCCTCGTCCATGTTCGTTTAAGTGCAGTTGCCATGTCGCTGAACTACGGTTGCCATGTCGGACAACTACAGTTGCCATGTTTGCTCAACTGCAGTTGCCATCTCAGGTCAAAGTTCCAGATTGCCATTTTTTGGACAACTACAGCTGTTGCCATATGTGGTCTGGTCTACTGCAGTTGCCATGATCAGACGCCGCCCCCCAATCCACCTCCGGCAAAGAAGCAGAAGCAGTCCTGGATTATTAACCCGGACCCTTATGTACCTAAGACCACAAAGGTACCGGAGCCATCACTGAAGCCTCTCCCCACAAGGCCTTGGGAACGTAGTGCCGAGGAAACTGCCGTGGCCGCGGCTGCTGATCATGAGAAATGGAAGGCGGACTGCAAGAAGAAAAGAGAGCCCGAGCCCAAGCCAGTATTTTCTGATGAGCAAAAGAAGTGGGCTAAGTCATTTTTGAGCACACCATCCCAAGCCGCGAAGAATCTGCCTGACGACTATGCACGTGAACTTCGTAGGCAGGCACTCATGTTGAAGGAGAAGAAAGAGTGGGCGGAGAACCAGGAGAACAAAGCCTTGGAGGAGGCCGAGAAAACGGAATTAGAAAGTAAAAAAAGCGGGAAACAAGTTGCCCAGCTCGGGGAACAAAGTAAACAATCGATTGCCCCGCTTATAGTGAAAGTCGCCGGTCCGGATAACCCCGATATCATAGCAGCTGCGGCAGCACATGGATTGACTGTAACGAGTGCCAGAGAACAAGCGGCCAACTTAGGTATTACTCTTCGTGAACTGTTAGGCCTTGATGAGGCGCCAGTGAAGGAGGTAGTAATTACATATGTGAAGAATGGGCCTCTCGTCGAGCCTGCGCAGGAAGAGGATCTACCTCCACAAATGAAAGGTCTGCTGAAATGGTACAAGGGTTACATAAAAAATAAAAACGCCAAAGAATATATTTATGCGGAAGTTAGATATGAGCATCACTTCAAACATTACTATGTACAAATTCATCTGAGTGAATTGTTCCAGCTTTTCAATCTGCGCGAGCTCGACAAATCTATCATCAGTTGCTACGTTCTGTAAGTGATTTATTTCTACCCCATCTCATTCATATTGCCTGCACTATATATATGTCCTAACTATATTGTTGTGTCTGCTATTATACATGCAGAATAAAGATTAAGGAATGCAGAGTAAGGAACATCCATGATGTTGGGTTCATTGACCCACACATCGTTAATGGATATGTGTTGGAGCATCACCCCGCCGACATGGAGGCAGACCTGTGGCAGTTTCTTACAAAGCAGGAACTCAAAAGTGATATTCTATTTCCTTACCATTTTGGGTGAGTGTTTCTGTCTTGAGCACATTCTCTTTTGTTTACTCCATGCATGGTATGTGGCCGGCTAAACGATGAGTTATGCATGACGTACTGTGCATGTATCGTGTCCGCAGGTTCCACTGGATTCTGCTAGTAATTAAAGTTGACACCTCAGAATGTCTCGTCCACGACTCTCTGGATAAGGATCCAAAGCTTTGGGGCGGCATGAGAAGAATGCTGCAGAAGTAATTATTTTCATTCATTTGCGCTCTATATCGATCGGCCTATTTCGTTCATTTCCTAATATCAAGTAACTAATAACTCTCTTGTTCATTTAATTTTCTTTGCCTCGTAGGGTTTGGAGACGGTTCGTAGATACAAAGGTCGGTGAATTCAAAAAAGAGCTAGAATTCAAAAGGTCAAAGGCTAAGAATGGTGAGGATATTCAGCCAGCGGGGACCAATCTATGTGGATACTATGTCTGTGAGATGATCCGGAGATACACCTCTGAGCGGGTTCCGAGTGATACCAATGCTCAGAGGAATAACCTCCGGATGATGCTTAGTCCAGAAGCTCGCTTCCGACCACTTCAAGAGGAACTAGCTGGATGGTTCAGGAGGGAAGTCCTCCATCCTAAAGGAGAACACCATTACGAGGACGTAGAACTTTATATGCATTAAATTATGTATGGAAACTTGTTCAAAATTGTATATGGTCATCCGATGATATTGCATATATATTGTATATTCCTCTTGAATTCTTTTTGGTTCTAATTTCAAATTTGTTTGAAATTGTACATTCATATGCATGTATGTAGTACCGTAGAATATGTGAAACTCCTTCAAAATTAAAATAAAGCACAAAAGAAATAAAACAATACAAATTAAACAGAAAACAGGTTTAGGGGGGGGCTAAAACCCTAAACCTACGGCGGCCTTTAGTCGCGGTTGGCCAAAAGAACCGCGACTAAAGGTCCTCCGCCCCGACGGCCGCCTGGCGCCCACGTGGACGGGCCTTTAGTCGCGGTTCTTAAGCAACCGCGACTAAAGGGGGGGCCTTTAGTCGCGCCTATTTGGTCGCGGTTGCGCAACCGCGACTAATGGCAGTTGCGAACCGCGACCAAAGGCCCTTTTTCCACCAGTGCTCCCACGTCCCTGTGCATCTTCGACGTCAAGGACACGGTAGACGAGCAATATCCAAGTCCAGGTAACAGCCATGCCTATGATCCCCGCGACAAACGCAACGACGGCGAGCTTGGTCCCAAGATAGGCATTATCGAAGAGTATGAACAGGAGGATCGAGATGAATAGTAACGCCAATCAAAAGAAGAGCACCATGCACATGGCCGCGATACGGACGAACTTGCTCCACTCCGCCACCATCACCACGAGGCCGTAGCCGTCCTTCTTGGGAACAGAATTCCCGAACCCGATGCACTCGCTCGGCTCCGCCACCACGAGCTCGTCGTCGTTCTTCATAGGACCTGCAGGATTCTCGACGTCGGCCATCGACGTATACCTCCTTAGAACTTGCTAGGCTGACCCTCGATGGGGTAGGTCGTGGCGTCGATGATGAGGTGCGATCGATAATGAAGCCTTCGTCCTCGCCCAATATATATCCATTCACAAGCGAAGAAAAGAATGTCCCTAACAACCTACCCCATTTTTCTGTTGTTGAAACCGATACCTTCGGGAATACGTAACTAAAATACGGGAGCTGTTACGGAAATCACGCGAGGGTAGCAATCGCAGCTTGCCCTCTTCTAGGTACTACTCCCGTCCGTTCTCCAGCCGCTTAATTTTGATCCAACGACCACATAAGTTTCCTGCCCTAGTGAATTCTCTAGAGCAAAATAAATGAAAACAAATAATCCATGCATGCATTTTCCTCTCTTGTCATACATCCCACGACTAGCACGATCGGCAATGAGGGAAGAAAAAACAGAAAAAGGACCAGGTTACTCTTCTTTGATTCTTTCTCATTCTTTGTTTTTGAGATAGCTTACCACACATGTCAAGTGGTAATTCTTTCTCATTCTCATTACTTCATCCTTGGCTTCACTTTCACAATTAGACTAATCCATGCATTTTTTCACGAAAAACTTTCAATCTATTCGTCTTCAAACATGGTAGTACAACAAACATTAGAAATAACAAAAATTACATCCAGATCCGTAGACCATCTAGTGACGACTACAAGCATTGAAGCGAGTGATATGTCTTCGTTGTATCTACTTTTTCAAACTCTTTTGCCCTTATTTTGGACTCTAATTTGCATGATTTGAATGAAACTAACCCGGACTGACGTTATTTTCAGCAGAATTGCCATGGTGTGCAGAAATAAAAGTTCTCGAATGACCTGAAACTTCACGAAGATTATTTTGGAATAAATAAAAAATATTGGCGAAATAATCAACCAGAGGGGCGCGCCCTCCTGTCTTGTGGGTCCCACGAGGCTCCACCGACCTCAACTCCAACTCCATATATTCACGTTCGGGGAGAAAAAAATCAGAGAGAAGGATTCATCGCGTTTTAAGATACATAGCCGCCGCTACCTCCTATTCTATCTCGGGAGGGCAGATCTGGAGACCTTTTTGGGCTCTGGAGAGGGGAAATCGACGCCATCATCATCATCAACCATCCTACATCATCAATTTCATGATGCTCACCGCCGTGCGTGAATAATTCCATTGTACGCTTGTTGGACGGTTGTGTGTTGGATGAGATTTATCATGTAATCGAATTAGTTTTCTTAGGGTTTAATCCCTAGTATCCACTATGTTCTAAGATTTGTTTTGCTATGACTTTGCTATGCTTAACATGTGTCACTAGGGCCCGATGGCCATAATTTTAGATCTGAACCTATTATGTTTTCATGAATATATTTGTGTTCTTTATTCTATCTTGCAAGTTATAGTCTCCTACTACGTGTTATGATCCGGCAACCCCGGAGTGACAATAGTCGGGACACTTTCTGGTGATGACCGTAGTTTGAGGAGTTCATGTATTCACTCAGTGCTAATACTTTGGTCCAGTTCTCTGTTAAAAGGAGGTCTTAATATCCCTTAGTTTCCAATAGGTGAAGGAAATATGCCCTAGAGGCAATAATAAAGTTATTATTTATTTCCTTATTTCATGATAAATGTTTATTATTCATGCTAGAATTGTATTAACCAGAAACATAATACATGTGTGAATACATAGACAAACAGAGTGTCACTAGTATGCCTCTACTTGACTAGCTTGTTAATCAAAGATGGTTATGTTTCCTAACCATGGACAAAGAGTTGTTATTTGATTAACGGGATCACATCATTAGATGAATGATCTGATTGACATGACTCATTCCATTAGCTTAGCACCCGATCGTTTAGTATGTTGCTATTGCTTTCTTCATGACTTATACATGTTCCTATGACTATGAGATTATGCAACTCCCGTTTGCCGGAGGAACACGTTGTGTGCTACCAAACGTCACAACGTAACTGGGTGATTATAAAGGAGCTGCTCTACAGGTGTCTCCAAAGGTACATGTTGGGTTGGCGTATTTCGAGATTAGGATTAGTCACTCCGATTGTCGGAGAGGTATCTCTGGGCCCTCTCGGTAATGCACATCACTTAAGCCTTGCAAGCAATGCAACTAATGAGTTAGTTGTGAGATGATGTATTACAAAACGAGTAAAGAGACTTTCCGGTAATGAGATTGAACTAAGTATTGGATACCGACGATCGAATCTCGGGCAAGTAACATACCGATGACAAAGGGAACAACGTATGTTGTTATGCGGTCTGACCAATAAAGATCTTCGAAGAATATGTAGGAGCCAATATGAGCATCCAGGTCCCGCTATTGGTTATTGACCGGAGACGTGTCTCGGTCATGTCTACATTGTTCTCGAACCCGTAGGGTCCGCACACTTAAGGTTTCGATGACAGTTATATTATGAGTTTATACGTTTTGATGTACCGAAGGTTATTTGGAGTCCCGGATGTGATCACAGACATGACGAGGAGTCTCGAAATGGTCGAGACAAGAAGATTGATATATTGGAAGCCTATGTTTGGATATCGGAAGTGTTCCGGGTGAAATCGGGATTTTACCGGAGTACTGGGAGGTTACCGGAACCCCCCGGGAGCTATATGGGCCTTAGTGGGCTTTAGTGGAAAAGAGAAGGGGCAGCCCAAGATGGGCCGCACGCCTCCCCCCTCCCCTAGTCCTATTAGGACAAGGAGAGGTGGCCGGCCCCCCTCTCTCTTTTCCCCCCTCCGCGAATCCTATTCCAACTAGCATTGGGGGGATCCTACTCCCAGAGGGAGTAGGACTCCTCCTGGCGCGCCTCCCCTT
>NC_041386.1:595281245-595287217 GCF_002162155.2 Triticum dicoccoides | reverse complement strand
TCCTTTATATACGGAGGCAGGGGAACCCTAGAAACACACAAGTTGATCCACGTGATCTTATTCTTAGCCGTGTGCGGCGCCCCCAGCCACCATAGTACTCGATGATATTGTAGCGGTGCTTAGGCAAAGCCCTGCGACAGTAGTACATCAAGATCGTCACCACGCCGTCGTGCTGACGGAACTCTTCCCCGACACTTTGCTGGATCGGAGTCCGGGGATCGTCATCGAGCTGAACGTGTGCTAAAACTCGGAGGTGCCGTAGTTTCGGTGCTTGATCGGTCGGGCCGTGAAGACGTACGACTACATCAACCAAACGCTTCCGTTGTCGATCTACTAGGGTACGTAGATCACACTCTCCCCTCGTTGCTATGCATCACCATGATCTTGCGTGTGCGTAGGAAATTTTTGAAATTACTACGTTCCCCAACAGTGGCATCCGAGCCTAGGTTTTATGTGTTGATGTTATTTGCACGAGTAGAACACAAGTGAGTTGTGGGCGATATAAGTCATACTGCTTACCAGCATGTCATACTTTGGTTCGGCGGTATTGTTGGACGAAGCGGCCCAGACCGACATTACGCGTACGCTTACACGAGACCGGTTCTCCCGACGTGCTTTGCACATAGGTGGCTTGCGGGTGACAGTTTCTCCAACTTTAGTTGAACTGAGTGTGGCTACGCCCGGTCCTTGCGAAGGTTAAAACAGCACCAACTTGACAAACTATCGTTGTGGTTTTGATGCGTAGGTAAGATTGGTTCTTGCTTAAGCCCGTAGCAGCCACGTAAAACTTGCAACAACAAAGTAGATGACGTCTAACTTTTTTTTGCAGGGCATGTTGTGATGTGATATGGTCAAGACATGATGCTGATTTTATTGTATGAGATGGTCATGTTTTGTAACTGAGTTATCGGCAACTGGCAGGAGCCATATGGTTGTCGCTTTATTGTATGCAATGCAATCGCCCTGTAATGCTTTACTTTATCACTAAGTGGTAGCAATAGTCGTAGAAGCATAAGATTGGCGAGACGACAACGATGCTACGATGGAGATCAAGGTGTCGCGTCGGTGACGATGGTGATCATGACGGTGCTTCGGAGATGGAGATCACAAGCACAAGATGATGATGGCCATATCATACCACTTATATTGATTACATGTGATGTTTATCTTTTATGCATCTTATCTTGCTTTGATTGACGGTAGCATTATAAGATGATCTCTCACTAAATTATCAAGAAGTGTTCTCCCTGAGTATGCACCGTTGCCAAAGTTCGTCGTGCCCAGACACCACGTGATGATCGGGTGTGATAAGCTCTACGTCCATCTACAACGGGTGCAAGCCAGTTTTGCACACGCAGAATACTCAGGTTAAACTTGACGAGCCTAGCATATGCAGATATGGCCTCGGAACACGGAGACCGAAAGGTCGAGCGTGAATCATATAGTAGATATGATCAACATAATAATGTTCACCATTGAAAACTAATCCATTTCACGTGATGATCGGTTATGGTTTAGTTGATTTGGATCACGTGATCACTTAGAGGATTAGAGGGATGTCTATCTAAGTGGGAGTTCTTAAGTAATATGATTAAATTGAACTTAAATTTATCATGAACTTGGTCCTGGTAAGATTTTGCAAATTATGTTGTAGATCAATAGCTCGCGTTGTTGCTTCCCTGTGTTTATTTTGATATGTTCCTAGAGAAAATTGAGTTGAAAGATGATGGTAGCAATTACACGGACTGGGTCGTAACTTGAGGATTATCCTCATTGCTGGACAGAAGAATTACGTCCTGGAAGCACCGCTGGGTGCCAGGCCTGCTGCTGGAGCAACACCAGATGTTATGAACGTCTGGCAGAGCAAAGCTACGGATTAGGCGAACACTGGCAAAGGACGAGGTGACGATGCGCGTGGGAAATGGTTCCAAAGTCGATGTGATCACGGTCGGCACGCTACCTCTACATCTACCTTCAGGATTAGTATTAGACCTAAATAATTGTTATTTGGTGCCAGCGTTGAGCATGAACATTATATCTGGATCTTGTTTGATGCGAGACGGTTATTCATTTAAATCAGAGAATAATGGTTGTTCTATTTATATGAGTAATATCTTTTATGGTCATGCACCTTTGAAGAGTGGTCTATTTTTGATGAATCTCGATAGTAGTAACACACATATTCATAATGTTGAAGCCAAAAGATGCAGAGTTGATAATGATAGTGTAACTTATTTGTGGCACTGCCGTTTAGGTCATATCGGTATAAAACGCATGAAGAAACTCCATACTGATGGACTTTTGGAACCACTTGATTATGAATCACTTGGTACTTGCGAACCGTGCCTCATGGGCAAGATGACTAAAACACCGTTCTCCGGTACTATGGAGAGAGCAACAGATTTGTTGGAAATCATACATACCGATGTATGTGGTCCGATGAATATTGAGGCTCGTGGCGGATATCGTTATTTTCTCACCTTCACAGATGACTTAAGCAGATATGGGTATATCTACTTAATGAAACACAAGTCTGAAACATTTGAAAAGTTCAAAGAATTTCAGAGTGAAGTTGAAAATCATCGTAACAAGAAAATAAAGTTTCTACGATCTGATCGTGGTGGAGAATATTTGAGTTACGAGTTTGGTATACATTTGAAACAATGCGGAATAGTTTCGCAACTCACGCCACCCGGAACACCACAGCGTAATGGTGTGTTCGAACGTCGTAATCGTACTTTACTAGATATGGTGCGATCTATGATGTCTCTTACTGATTTACCACTATCGTTTTGGGGTTATGCTTTAGAGACGGCCGCATTCACGTTAAATAGGGCACCATCAAAATCCATTGAGACGACACCTTATGAACCATGGTTTGGCAAGAAACCAAAATTGTCGTTTCTTAAAGTTTGGGGCTGCGATGCTTATGTGAAAAAGTTTCAACCTGATAAGCTCGAACCCAAATCGGAGAAATGTGTCTTCATAGGATACCCAAAGGAGACTGTTGGGTACACCTTCTATCACAGATCCGAAGGCAAGACATTCGTTGCTAAGAATGGATCCTTTCTAGAGAAGGAGTTTCTCTCGAAAGAAGTGAGTGGGAGGAAAGTAGAACTTGACAAGGTAACTGTACCTACTCCCTTATTGGAAAGTAGTACATCACAGAAACCTGTTTCTGTGACACCTACACCAATTAGTGAGGAAGCTAATGATGATGATCATGAAACTTCAGATCAAGTTACTACCGAATCTCGTAGGTAAACTAGAGTGAGATCCGCACCAGAGTGGTACGGTAATCCTGTTCTGGAAGTCATGCTACTAGATCATGATGAACCTACGAACTATGAAGAAGCGATGGTGAGCCCAGATTCCGAAAAATGGCTTGAAGCCATGAAATCTGAGATGGGATCCATGTATGAGAACAAAGTATGGACTTTGATGGATTTGCCCGATGATCGGCAAGCCATAGAAAATAAATGGATCTTCAAGAGGAAGATGGACGCTGATAGTAGTGTTACTATCTACAAAGCTAGAATTGTCGCAAAAGGTTTTCGACAAGTTCAAGGTGTTGACTGTGATGAGAGTTTCTCACTCGTATGTATGCTTAAGTCTGTTCGAATCATGTTAGCAATTGCCACATTTTATGAAATCTGGCAAATGGATAAACAAAACTGCATTCCTTAATGGATTTATTAAAGAAGAGTTGTATACGATACAACTAGAAGGTTTTGTCGATCCTAAAGGTGTTAACAAAATATGCAAGCTCCAGCAATCCATCTATGGACTGGTACAAGCATCTCGGAGTTGGAATATACGCTTTGATGAGTTGATCAAAGCATATAGTTTTATACAGACTTGCGGTGAAGCCTGTATTTACAAGAAAGTGAGTGGGAGCACTATAGCATTTCTGATAAGTATATGTGAATGACATATTGTTGATCGGAAATAATGTAGAATTATTCTGTAAAGCATAAAGGAGTGTTTGAAAGGAGTTTTTTCAAAGAAAGACTTCGGTGAAGCTGCTTACATATTGAGCTTCAAGATCTAGAAATAGATCAAGATGCTTGATAAGTTTTTTCAATGAGTACATACCTTGACAAGATTTTGAAGTAGTTCAAAATGGAGCAGTCAAAGAAAGAGTTATTGCCTGTATTACAAGGTGTGAAGTTGAGTAAGACTCAAAGCCCGACCACGGCTGAAGATAGAAAGAGAATGAAAGTCATTCCTATGCCTTGGCCATAGGTTCTATAAAGTATGTCATGCTGTATACCAGATCTATTGTATACCCTACACTGATTTGGCAAGGGAGTACAATAGTGATCTAGGAGTAGATCACTGGACAACGGTCAGAATTATCCTTAGTAAAATAAGGATATGTTGCTTGATTATGGACGTGACAAAAAGGTTCGTCGTAAAGGGTTACGTCGATGCAAGTTTTTGACACTGATCCAGATGATTCTAAGTCTCAATCTGGATACATATTGAAAGTGGGAGCAGCTAGCTAGAGTAGCTCCGTGCAGAGCATTGTAGACATAGAATTTTGCAAAATACATACGGATCTGAATTTGGCAGGCCCGTTGACTAAATTTCTCTCACAAGCAAAACATGATCACTCTTTGGGTGTTAATCACATAGCGATGTGAACTAGATTATTGAATCTAGTAAACCCTTTGGGTGTTAGTCACATGGAGATGTGAACCAATCACATAAAGATGTGAACTATTGGTATTAATCACATAGCGATGTGAACTAGATTATTGACTCTAGTGCAAGTGGGAGACTAAAGGAAATACGCCCTAAAGGCAATAATAAAGTTATTATTTATTTCCTTATTTCATGATAAATGTTTATTATTCATGCTAGAATTGTATTAACCGGAAACATAATACATGTGTGAATACATAGACAAACAGAGTGTCACTAGTATGCCTCTACTTGACTAGCTCGTTAATCAAAGATGGTTATGTTTCCTAACCATGGACAAAGAGTTGTTATTTGATTAACGGGATCACATCATTAGATGAATGATCTGATTGACATGACCCATTCCATTAGCTTAGCACCCGATCGTTTAGTATGTTGCTATTGCTTTCTTCATGACTTATACATGTTCCTATGACTATAAGATTATGCAACTCCCGTTTGTCGGAGGAACACTTTGTGTGCTACCAAACGTCACAACGTAACTGGGTGATTATAAAGGAGCTCTACAGGTGTCTCCAAAGGTACATGTTGGGTTGGCGTATTTCGAGATTAGGATTTGTCACTCCGATTGTCGGAGAGGTATCTCTGGGCCCTCTCGGTAATGCATATCACTTAAGCCTTGCAAGCAATGCAACTAATGAGTTAGTTGTGAGATGATGTATTACAAAACGAGTAAAGAGACTTGCCGGTAACGAGATTGAACTAAGTATTGGATACCCACGATCGAATCTCGGGCAAGTAACATACCGATGACAAAGGGAACAACGTATGTTGTTATGCGGTCTGACAGATAAAGATCTTCGAAGAATATGTAGGAGCCAATATGAGCATCCAGGTCCCGCTATTGGTTATTGACCGGAGACGTGTCTCGTTCATGTCTACATTGTTCTCGAACCTGTAGGGTCCGCACGCTTAAGGTTTCGATGACAGTTATATTATGAGTTTATACGTTTCGATGTACCGCAGGTTGTTCGGAGTCCCGGATGTGATCACGGACATGACGAGGAGTCTCGAAATGGTCGAGACATAAAGATTGATATATTGGAAGCCTATGTTTGGATATCGGAAGTGTTCCGGGTGAAATCTGGATTTTACCGGAGTACTGGGAGGTTACCGGAACCCCCCGGGGGCTATATGGGCCTTAGTGGGCTTTAGTGGAAAAGAGAAGGGGCAGCCCAAGATGGGCCGCGCGCCTCCCCCCTCCCCTAGTCCTATTAGGACAAGGAGAGGTGGCCGGCCCCCCTCTCTCTTTTCCCCCCTCCGTG
>NC_041386.1:595202402-595280810 GCF_002162155.2 Triticum dicoccoides | reverse complement strand
CAGGGGAACCCCAGACACACACAAGTTGATCCACATGATCTTATTCTTAGCCGTGTGCGGGGCCCCCTGCCACCATAGTACTCGATAATATTGTAGCGGTGCTTAGGCGAAGCCCTGCGACAGTAGTACATCAAGATCGTCACCACACCGTCGTGCTGACGGAACTCTTCCCCGACACTTTGCTGGATCGGAGTCCGGGGATCGTCATCAAGCTGAACGTGTGCTAAAACTCGAAGGTGCCGTAGTTTTGGTGCTTGATCGGTCGGGCCGTGAAGACGTACGACTACATCAACCAAACGCTTCCGTTGTCGATCTACTAGGGTACGTAGATCACACTCTCCCCTCGTTGCTATGCATCACCATGATCTTGCATGTGCGTAGGAAATTTTTGAAATTACTACGTTCCCCAACAATAGGAACCCGCTGCCACGGGAGGGTAGTACAAAAAATGACATGCAAGTTCTTTTCCTTAAGCACATATGACTATATACGAAATACATGCCTACATTATATTGATAAATTGGAGCTAGTTTTGTATCACCATATGTTATAACTGTTGCATGATGAATGACATCCAACATAATTATCCATCATTGATCCATCCCTACGAGATTTTCACATATTGATCTTTGCTAAGTTACTTTTCCGTTGCCACTGTTACGATTGCTACGGTTATTTTTGCCACTATTACCGTTACTTCCATATTACTTTGCTACTAAATACATTGCTGCAGATATTAAGTCTTTCAGGTGTGGTTGAATTGACAACTCAGTTCCTAATACTTGAGAATATTCTTTGGATCCCCTTGTGTCGAATCAATAAATTTGGGTTGATACTCTACCCTCAAAAACTGTTGCGATCCCCTATACTTGTGGGTTATCAGCGAGCTGAAGACGCACCGCTGCCATCGCCCCTCCCTCGCAAGAGCCGGACAAACCTTGTTGTAGTACAACGTCGGAAAGTCACCGTGCTAAGGCCCCATAGGACCAGCGCACCAGAATGTGGACCATATGTCTTTCTGGGTGGCCGGTGCTGCATTCTTCAGCGACCTGTTTTGGACTATTTATGCGTGTCTGACCCGAGATTGGCTCAATTTGGTAAGTCTATCATAACTCTTTTCAATTGTGTTCGCCAACCTGATCTTGAATGTATGTGGCTGTTTACCAATAATAACTCTTCGTTTCTTCTGTACAATTGCAGGCGCCTTACATCATTGGAGCTATCTCTAGCCTGCTGCAGTTGATGTTGTTCACCTGGGTGAAGGTCCACTAATCATAGTAGCCGCTTGTCTTATCATCCCGGGTTATTCTACATGCTTCGATGAACTACTGATGCCTCTATAGTGTTTGTTCCATTATTAAACTAGCCGTGGGTACCACCAATGTCCAGTATGATTAATATTTGTGGCCTGAGTCTAATGCACTTGTATTACCATAATTTTGTTGAGTTGATATACCTTTCTGTTCACAAACACCTTTGACAACAGATTTCACATGCTCGCTTGCGTTTAAGGAGAAGTCCACACATGTTTTATATTGATATTTTATACTTATTTTAAAATAATTATACCATGCATACAGATTTAACCCCATAACAATGGTTTTAAATAACAAATTTTTTTTGTTATGCATTTGTAATATTTAATTGTAATTTTCTATTCTCCAAAATTTAAATTGTATGACGCAACAAACTATCTGTTTGTTGTTAAAAATATACTCTGAATACTTTATAATATCACCTAAACTATATAGTGTATACACATATATTTGTGTATCTATGTATTCCATATCACACACACTAAAAAATATCTTAATAGTGGTTTTTGTTGTATATTAGGTAAATATATTCATAGAAACTTCTAGGGCATGGCAATTGTGATTTGTAAGTTGGGTTCAGTAATAGGTTACAACATGTTTATGATGTGTATTTATATTGAAATTTGCACTATTATTATAATCGTCAAATAACATAAAATGTTGTTGATTGTACTTTTGCATATTATTCGATTATCTGATATGCTTCTCTAGATTCACTTGGTTTGATTTGCTGCATATGAGATCTTTTACCCGTTTTCCAAATGAAAAAATATGCATTGGTTTAAACACAGAAACCTAGTTATCATAAATTGTGCTAAATTATCTTGAGGCTCTCTTTTATAGTTTTGATAATCTTTGCGGTGTAATGTATAATATGATAGTGGTAACTAGCAAAAAAAAAATCAGGGCCCGGGTGATGACACCTTTTCCCAGGCTATGGGCCGGCCCTGTCTCGGATGAGACATGCGTAGACAGTCCAAGTTACCACTTTGAAAAATGATCTGATGGCCAACCATACAGATATATTCTGAATATCTTTCGAGTTCCACAAACCATCTGTTCGCAATAGGAAGTGTGTTATGAAATAATCACACAAGTTAGCAAGAGAGAGTTAACCAGGGCCGGTCAGGTCTGGTAACTACATATTCAATGTGTTGGTAGCTATAGCATGGGTTGCTTGGTAACTACATAATCGTCATGCTAGCAAATTTACAAATATCTACTTAATTGAAGTATTGGTAACTCTGTTGGTAGCTGGCGTTGAAGATGGACTGGATAAACCCGGGAAAAAACACCATGAAGAAAATGCATTGTTGAGCCATCACGAAAAATATATATTTTAACTGCCGCACAAAATAGCTTTTGTAAGTTAATATATGTTAGTTCTCCTTTATTGGAATGGTTGGTGTTCCATCTAATGAACACAAAATAAAGTCTACTTAGTTGATTGATAGGTCTATTGTACATAGCTGAGAAACTGCATTTGAGTTCTATCAGCATCTCTTCTAAAAAAATCTTATCGCCGTCTATACCTAAAATACCGAATAACTAAGCATTCCCCGTGAAAAAAAAAACTAAACTATGTCTAATTGCAACACATAGCCGACCCAGGTGGTTACTGAGGAGAACGAACTCTAGTAGGCCTTAGGGAGATCGTATCGGCCACTCCAATGGACGGAGTACTCCGGCTGAACCCTGTAGAGCCGATCTGTTGGATGAAGTGTTGTAGGTATAGGATGGGAGTAGAATGTCCCATCCTTTCAATTTTTCGGAGAACACCCATGTATTTCAGTATTGTTGTAAAGTTCTCATCACATAGCTTCAAAAAATGTGCTGGCCTAGTTTTGGAACAGAAGAACACACGCATAATGTACCTCTGATCGTCTTATGCTAACACTTTCAGCTTTATCCATCATATATAAATACGATATCAACTAGTATATGGTACATGTAGCAACATCATGTACTTTCCAATATATAATATACAAGAACAAACAAATGTTCCATGAAAAGTGCAGAACACAAACATTCAGGATGGTGATTTAATAATTTTAAAAAAATTAAAATAAATGAAGAATAAAAATTTGAACCAATGAAATTTGCACCAGAAATGTGAAGCCAATGTCAGGTGTATTAGAAACCTTTGTCGAATAAGAAGGGAACACATCAATCACCATTTATTGACAATGCATCCAACCACTTTCAAATCCATCTTGGCATTTCAAAGCTATTAGTACAAAAATATTATGTTCTTACACACCTTTATGTACAAAAATCATAAATGCTTTCTGAACAGTACCCTTGACAATACACATAAATCTACCATGAAGCACATAACAAGAGTTGATGGAAATATGCCCTAGAGGCAATAATAAAGTTGTACTATATTTCCTTATTCATAATAAAGGTTTATTATTCATGCTAGAATTGTATTGATCGGAAACTAAATACATGTGTGCATACATAAACAAAATACCGTGTCCCTAGTGAGCCTCTATAGGCATGTTTGGTTCCCTGGGTAGCTTTAGGCTGCATGGCATGAGGGATGCTGGGTGAGTGTGGCCTGGTTGAGCCGATGCAACTATGTGCCGAGATAGTGTTTCGTAAAACTTGTATGAGATGGCTGGCTGTACGTGCAGGTTCTTCAGAATATAGCTGAAACTAGGAAGGAATGTGGATTAGGGGGCTGTGTTGGGTGACGGGATCTGGGGCTCGATGACTACAGATGGCCTGTCAGTGGATCCTCGCTTACGACAGCGCGAGGGCGGCAGGATCCGCCGTGCAGCGCTTCAACAAGGGTGAACGAGGCCACCGGCGGTGCTGGACCAGGCCGACAGCGACTGCGCTTGACGAGGGCGCGGCGGCAGACTTTGATGAGGGTGCGGCGGCGCGCGGAGCTTGACGAGGGCGTGGCGGTAGTGGCGCTAGACGAGGGCGCGGCGACGGGACTTGACGGGGCGTGGGGGCGGCGGCGTTGACGAGGGCACGGCGGCGCTTGGTCCGCAGAGACCGAAGGAGGGAGCAGAAAAGCGAAGGAATGAGCTTGTATGAGAGCTACGCCTGATCCCTGCGTTTCCCTTAGCCTGGCTGAGAGGGCCCTTTTTGCATCCACCGGACCAGGCTGAAAAGCCCATGTGGGATACCAAACAGCCAAAAATTGCATGGTGGATGAGAGCCACATGCAACGCAGCTAACCAAACACCCCCTATTAGACTAGCTCGTTGATCAAAGATGGTTAAGATTTCCTAACCATAGACATGTGTTGTCACTTTATAACGGGATCACGTCATTAGGAGAATGATGTGATGGACAAGACCCATCTGTTAGCTTAGCATATGATCGTTCAGTTTATTGCTATTTCTTTCTTAATGTCAAATACATATTCCTTCGACCATGAGATCATGCAACACCCGGATATCGGAGGAATACCTTGTGTGCTATCAAACATCACAACATAACTGGGTGATCATAAAGATCCTCTGCAGGTATCTCCGAAGGTGTTTGTTGACTGGCATGGGTCGAGATTAGGATTTATCACTCCGAGTATCGGGGAGGTATCTCTGGGCCCTCTCGGTAATACACATCCCAAGAAGCTTGCAAGCAAAGTGACTAAGGAGTTAGTTACGAGATAATGTATTACAGAACGAGTAAAGAGACTTGCCGGTAATGAGATTGAACTAGTTATGAAGATACCGATGATCGAATCTCGCGCAAGTAACACACCAATAGACAAAGGGAATTGCGTATGTTGTCATAAGGTTCGACCGATAAAGATCTTCGTAGAATATGTAGTAACCAATATGGGCATCTAGATTTCGCTATTGGTTATTGACCGGAGAGGCGTCTCGGTCATGTCTACATAGTTCTCGAACCAGTAGGGTCCACACACTTAACGTTCCTTGACGATATAGTGTTACATGAGTTATGTGATTTGGTGACCGAATGTTGTTTGGAGTCCTGGATGAGATCACGGACATGACGAGGAGCTCTGGAGGTAAAGATTGATATATAGGACGATGCTATTTGGACACCGGAAAGGTTTCGGAGTGAACCGGGTAGTCATCCGATCACCAGAAGGGGTTTCAGGAGGCCCCGGGAGGTCTATGGGCCTAATGGGCCAAGGGGATGCACACACCATCCCAGAAGGGGGCTGGCGCGCCCTCTTCCTGGCCTCCGTGCCTAGAGAAGGGAAGGTGGAGGGCTAGCCCGTCCCGCCTTCCCCACCTCATGGGAGAAAGGAAAAGGGGGGCGCCACCCCCTCATGCCTTCTCCCTGGCGCCACACAAGGAGGGGGGCGGCGGCGGCGCTAGAGGGCAGGAGCCCAAGGGGGCCGGCCGGTCACCCTTGGGGCGCCTCCTGGCTGCCTCCCCTCCCCACACTATATTTGTGTGTGTCTGTGTGTGTGTGTGTCTGTGTGTGTGTGTGTGTGAGGGAGGGACGCCACACAATGACCACGACAACCTCTTAGCCATGTGCGGCGGCCCTCTCCACAGTTTAGTCATCCGTCTAGTTTAGCCGCAATGCACGGCGAAGCCCTGCGGGAACAAGTTCACCATCATCATCATCATGCCGTCGTGCTACCAGAACTCATCTACTACTTCGCCCATCTTGCTGGATCAAGAAGGCGAGGACGTCATTGAGCTGAATGTGTGCTCAACGCGGAGGTGTCGTATGCTCGGTACTTGATCGGTCGGATCGTGAAGAAGTTCGACTACATCAACTGCGTTAATAACGTTTCCGCTTACATTCTACGAGGATACGTAGACACACTCTCCCCTCTCGTAGCTATGCATCTCCATGGATAGATCTTGCGTGTCCATAGAAATTTTTTGTTTTCCATGCAATGTTCCCAACAAGAGTTGCAACCCAAATGCAACTAATAGACCAAGATTGTAGGCACACATATATTGCACCAACATATTCAACTTGGTGTTGTAGTTATAGCGGTACTCTTCGGCATTGGAATTAGGTTCGTATAGCACATGAATGAGGGGATTGAAAACCCCCTTGCCAAGTTGGGTGCAAGCATTTTTTTTGTAGGTGATGCTTATTTTGTTAGCTTGGAGACTCCTACTGGTTCGATTAAAAGTACTTAACTGAGGGAAATTCTTTCTGCTGTTGTGCTACATCATCCTCCCTCTTTGAGGAAATCTAACAACTCCTATGGGAGTAGCAGTGCGGCACACATATTGAGTTGATTGCTTTCACCTTTGTCATTACGGCTTTGCATGTGTTGCAACTAGCCACCTCCACCCGCCACCGGCTGTGTGATCGGACCTAGTAGTCTGCCACGCGATGTTCCTCCTGCATAGGGATGCAATCTGGCATCCCGCATAGTCCCGCATAAATGGAGGATTAGTTCAAATTGAACTAAATCTGAGAAGGGCCATTATAACTAACTTCAATCTATTTTCCCTACGAAGCAGGGCGGATCAGGCGCCGCTCTGCACCCCTACTCCTGCACACGCAGATACCATTAGACGTAGTGCACTTGCGCTGCTTCGGCAAACTTGTTCATGGGGTCCGGTGATCGGCTACGAGGGAGATCGACGAGGAGGAGATAACCGTGAAGACGTGTTGCCGTACTCTTCTTTCACTGCACGGCACTACGCGTTTAGTGGTATTAATCTCGTGATCCATCCTCCATTAGCATGTTCCTAGTTGATATGCACATAGATTTTTTTATTGTGCACTTAGCGTGGCCCAACACAGGGGGTGGTGCCATGGGAGGACATGGAGGAGCGGGTCGCCACCATAGGGTGGGGGCTCGGTCTTCATCCATGGGGAAGAAAGGAAAGGGGGAGGGGTGGCGCCATGGCGAGGACGCTAAGGAGCAGGGCGTCGCCATGGGAAGAGGGTGAGGTCTCGGTCTCCATCCATGGTTAAGAAGGGGAGAAGGAGGGCGGTGCCATTGGGGGGAAGGGAAGAAGAGGGGCAGCCACCGCGGTAGAAAGAATGGGGCTGGATGTCTGTATGTAAGAAAGAGGAGGCGAGGAGTTAAGGTAGTAAGTGTCACGTAGCGAGTCTTGGACGACCAGGTGGCACCTGAAGGTGGACCCGCGGGACGCCATGCAAAACACGCAGCATCGATCGGTCCAGCCGCGGTCGCTCGTTTCGACGAGGTCGTGCTCACGCACAATGAAGCAATTAGGGAAATTCAATAGTAAGTCCCATATAAGTATGTTTTAGGAGAAAGAATCGCCCTTAAAGTTTCGGTTCCATGCTTTATAGAGCTGCCATATTTTTATTCGTATTAAAGTTGTCATGGCAACTTTGGTAGTGGCACATTTATCAAAAACTGAATGGCAGTTTTTATGATCAGACGTTGTATTTACTGAAACATTGCCATGTGGATCTAGTCTCGAAGACCTCATCAGTGGTGAGAACTGATCATCAATCACACGGTTTATTAAGCTACTAGTAAACAATTTTACAAAACTCATGAAACATACCTTGTTGAATATGATTACTTATTGCATGCTATTAGCGGCTTAGCAAATTGACTTGTGCATAACACGATGTGCGTACAGTACGTGCAACGTGATGGATCGGATGGCAAGCACTGTGTCCGTTCCACGCAAAAGAGATGGAGAGAACGTTCGCTCTTAATAAGTTCCAAAAAGGAAATGGGGTTTCCTCATGTTTATTCGATATATTGACTTGAAAAGTAAGTGATTTGGGTTGAAACAAATCCATTTCGAATCAACTGGACCAACGAAGAAGATATCGCATCAACAGAATAGAAAAAGAGTTACAGACATGCATTCGACACTGTTAAGGAATACTAGTAAACTAAATCTACAAGGAAGAGGGCATCACACATGGATGTTGGTGTGGTCGACCAGAAGTTTGGATCGATCAGCAAACCAACCCCGTAAAAACAAAAATACAAGTCCAGCCAACAATAATGCCTATGCTCCCCGAGACAAACACAACGGTGTCGAGCTTGGTCCCAGGATAGTTGATCTCGAAGAATAGCATGAGGCCGGCCGATATGATGAGTAACGCGATACCAAGGGAGAGCAGCATCCACATGCAAGCGAACCAGATGAACTCGCTCGGCTCCGCCACCATCGCCGCGAGCTCGTCGTCGTCCTTCTTGGGACCTGCAGGATTCTCGACGTCGGCCATCGACCTCCTTCTTAGAACTTGCTAGGCTGACTCTCGATCGACGATCGATCTATCTTGTAGGCAGGGGCCGGCGTCAATGATGAGATGCGATCGTTGAAAAAGAGAAGAGGTGGCCTGCGCTGCGTCCTAGGGTTCCTTCGATACATATATTCATTCATTCACAAGCGATGACAAGATGCAAGTATATCCCTAACAACCTGTACTTATCTGCTGCTTAGCCCGATACTTTTGGAAACACGTAACTAAAAGGCGGGAGTTGCTACGGAGATCACGCGAGGGCAGCGATCGCGGCTTTGCCCTGCTCTTCTACGTGCTACTCCCACAATACTCGTACTCCCATCCGTGCTCCGGCCGCCTAACTTTTGATCCAACTGCCGCGTAAGTTTCCGTAACAACGGGGCAACCCTTTTTCGTCCAAAAATTTTGAGTGAATGGTCGCGTAAGTTTCCTGCCCTAGTGAATTTTCGAGTCTTTCTTGCATTATTGTGTCTGCAAGCACATATGCCCATGCGTTGCAACTGAATTTTTTTATAATTGCTCACGAAAAGTACAAAGCATCTGAAACATAATAATAACTACATTGAGATTTCGAGATCACCAGCGGAGTAGCGAGCGGGAATTGTTTCTGGGTCATGGGTCATGCTTCTCAGCTATTCTGGCGAGCATACGGCCTTGTAAGTTTCTTTCCCATCAGCTGTCATTGAGATTTGTAAGTTTATGTGATTTGTATATAAACAAGTCATTTTAATAAAGGATAATTTGGTTAAGCGCAACTCGACAGGATCTACTAGGTGTAGTTTTTGTGATCGGGACGAAACTATCAAGCACCTCTTCTTTGACTGCCGGTTGGCGAGAGTTTTGTGACACACGGTGCATATTGTCTTTAACATTACTCCTCCGAATTCGGTCAGTACGTTATTTGGAACGTGGCTTGTTGGGATAGAGTCCGACACAGCTAGACACATTCGCGTAGGAATATGTGCTTTGTTGTGGGCAATTTGGAACTGCATAAATGATTTGGCTTTTAACAGAACAATAAGTATTCATTTTTTGCAGGTTTTATTCCGGGTTACTGCGTTGATCCGTATGTGGTCGTTACTTACTCCGACGGAGGACAGGGAGCGTTTGGTTACTGGATCTGTCCGGTGGGAGATGGTAGCGCGGGATATCTTCAATCGGTTTGGATGGCAGAGATGTAATAAGATAGGCGATTAGTTTACCTATCTTTGTTATGCTAGCCGGTTGTGGCTTTTGGGCCTATTATTTTTGGCGTTGTGGCTCTTTGTGAGCTTGCCGTTATTTTGTTTTCAGACTATAAGACCTTGTTGAACCTCTTTATTTATCTATAAATGTGGCCGTATGCATTGTTCTGATGCAGAGGCCGGGGAGTCCCCCCTTTTCAAAAAAAAAACTTAATTTGTACTTTGTTTCTGTTGGGGTGGTCATGTGGAGGTGGAGCTCTGCCCGCCGGTGGCGCTTGATTTGACATTTTGGGCATCTTTAAAATGGACCCTTAAACCATCCACAACTGTCCGAACTGCGGTGTGACGTGATTAGCCATCCAATGCGGTCATGTATCGGTCCGTCTAGCAGTCCGGATGTATTTTCTCCACAAACCCGAGACAAACTAAGAGGGTGGGGGTGGGGTTGGGTATCTTCTGCGAGTGTCCAGACAACAGACACGTAGGACTCCGACACCATCGGCCCACCCAAAACCCCTCTCCGACCCGCACCTCCATCCTCCCATTTTCTCTCGTGCCTTCACCGTCGTGCCACCACCCCGGCTGGTCCACCACACCCCTGGCAAAACTTGACGAGTTCGTCACCTCCAACGGTAGGCTCTATGCCGCTTCTCCTCCGTCGCCGTTCCACGACTCTCCTCCAACTGCCGCACAGGTACCATCCGCTCCAACAACACCCGTTGTGCCAGGCAACTATTCAGTGAAATGCCCATGCTAAATTCCATTGTCCCTTCTTCTTTGAAGCAATGGATTTGAATTTGAAATACATATACGAGCACTAAGTTGAGTCGTCCAACAGCTCATCCAACGAGGACTACACGGATGAGGCAACGATGAGGAGGCAGTTCTTGCAGACACGGAGCACGCGAAAGAGCATGTTCTTAGTTTCAAGGGATCGATAAAACGTCATCGAGTGCTCAACTGCAACAGGGTGTGCGGCCATTTGATGCTAATGGACAACTACTTTACCCGCGACGCCCTCTTTCCTCATCCGTGCTACTCCCATGCCTTCCCTATTGAATACTATTAAAAAAGATAAACATAAATGAAAACAAATAAACCATGCATTTCCATCTTCTCTTGCCATACATGCATGGGCAACCGCCATATTTGGTCAGCGGTACGCTCGCCGCTCATCTATAGCCGATTCCTTCAAATTTGGCTCCTCAAAGCCCTCGGC
Source organism: Triticum dicoccoides (assembly GCF_002162155.2). Classification (NCBI taxonomy): domain Eukaryota; kingdom Viridiplantae; phylum Streptophyta; class Magnoliopsida; order Poales; family Poaceae; genus Triticum; species Triticum dicoccoides. Next base: position 595,269,942 of record NC_041386.1, on the reverse strand, counting down.
CCTTATTTGTCATGTATACAGCCATGTCCTTCACTTTGTCATTATATTGGCCGGTTATATACATGTGATTGATAGAAAGGAGAGAGAGGAAAGAAAAGGAAAAAAATAAAGAGAAAAGATGGTCCAGGATGGACTGTGTCCTACGTAGCGGACTGACCGGGCGTGTCCGCGAGCCCTCATATACATCATGTATATGATCTGAGTATGAGGGTTTATGGACTGACCTGACATATAGGGACAAACTAGGGAGGTCCGGTTAGGCCACATTTTTCCTTGGACGATGCTACACATACAACACCATCTGACCAATTTATGCACAATGATATTAATCAAGCCGTTGGTGTGAGAAAGTAGCATCCAAAACATCGTTTGATTTTGCATCATGCATAAATCAGGTACGCGCCCGTCGTTCGTAAAGTAGTTTAGTTTTTGTATTCGTCATTTTTTTTAAATTATATAAACTAAAGGGACCAAACAAAAGACGAAATGAGAAAAACAAAAAACACTGGGCCCGACCCATCTCACTGGGCCTGACCCATCTCACGTTGCAGACATGGGCGACGCGTATAGCTGGCAACAATCAATGCAAATGTGTCTAAAAAAACAATTGATACAGATTTGTCTAAAAAACAATCGATGCAAATTTGTCTAGAAAAACAATCGATACACCTACCCCTAAAAAAGCAAGTGACACGCATTACGCTAAAAAAACGTCAATTATTATTCGGCACCCAATGCTCCACTTATAGGCAAATTGGTAAAAGGTGCACAATCCCCGCGTCTACACAATATTCCTAAGTGGGTCTGCCCATCAGCGTTAAAGTCTTATAAATCAGTTATGTTTCTTTCTTTCCTTTTTTGTGTGGAGTTTACCAGTGGTTTTTTATCGCCTTTTTGTGTTTCATTTTCGTTTTATTTTTCGGTTGTCTCTTTTCCTTTTTATTATATTTTATGTATTTTGATTACTTTTTCAAACTTCTCTCCAACTCATGGACTTTTTCCCAATTCATGAACTTCCTAAAATTTGCATTATCATTTCAAATCCGTTATTTTCAAAAATTAACAAAATTTGTAAAATGAACTTTTTTTCAAATCCACTAACATTTTCGAAATAATTGATTATTTCTAATTCAAGATCTTTTTTTCATGTTTCGTCACCTTTTTAATTTCATGAACTTTTTCAAATTTTGAACATCCCTCAAATTCGTAGTTTTTTTAGGTTTGCAAAGTTTTATAAAAAAATTGAACTTTTTCAAAGTTGTGAACTTTTTCTAAATTCATGAACTCGAGATTTTTTTCAAATTGATGAATGTTTTTCAAATTCATGGATGTTTTTTGATTTTGCAATCATTTTTTGAATGTGTGAATTTTTTGTCATCTATTTTGTAAAAGTCAATGGTCAACAACCTAGTCAACAGTCAATGGTCTGCCATGCTCCATTGAGCCGCACCTCTTCTTTCCCTCTCCTTCCTTCATCTTCCCTCCCTCAGTTTGTTTTCTCTTTGCAGATCGCCATGGCCACCGCCCACTTGACCTTCGCAACTGCACGAGATGTGTGAATATTTTGCAATTTGAATATGTGAACATTTCTTCGAATTCACAACATTTTGTTTTGTATTTGTGAATTTTTTTCCAACTTGTTAATTGAAACAACCAAACAAAAGATGAAATGAGAAAGACAAAACAAATTGATGTGCGCCATCTTACAGGGCCCGGCCCATCTCACAACAAACGATACGGAACATTTCTCAAAAAAAAGAAAACAAGCGATACGAATCAGCGCCCTTGCCAGTACCTATTCAGCGTCCACTGCACTACATATAGCCAAATTGGTAAAAGGCAAGCTCCCCCAGCGTGCACAGAGGTTTCCAAAGTGGGTCGGGCCATCAGCGTAATAGTTTTACGAAATAGTTTTGTTCCTTTCCAACCTTCTTATGTGGGGTTTTCCGTCAGTTTTTGTTTTGTTTTCTTTTATTTTTTGGTTGTCTCTTTTCTTTTTTGTATTTTCATTTTTCCTTATTTTTTGCATTTTGTTACTTTTTAAACATCTCTCAAACTCATGATCTTTTCTCCCAATTCATGAACTTCTTCAAATTTTTGATTGATTTTCAAATCCATGCTTTTTTGTCAAATTCAGAAACTTTTTTTAAAAAATAGTTAACTTTTTTAAAAAACTTAAAAAAATTTATTTTTGAATAGTTAGACTTTTTCGAATTTTAGAACATTTTTTAAAATGTGGACTATTTTCGAATATATGTTTTATTTCAAATTCTTGAGCTTTTTAGGTTTGTCAGTTTTTTCAAATGTGGACAAGCATGGTTCCATTTCTGTCGGAGTTACCATCTTACTGGCATCATAGTAGAGCCTACAAATACATGGCAGATTTGTATTTTCTAGTCCCTGTTGTATTGAAAGAAAGACATGATTTTTTCTGGTGCCTAGACAGATTTCAGCTTCTCATCAATATCTTTCTTGTGTATTTTTCTGTGACCATATCTTCCTACATGTTCCTACAATACTACGTAACTTAAGAAGCTGCATAATTTCCAATACATTTGGTATGAATGTTGTGTTGTTATTCTAGGCTGATATGCTCTTCTTTCCTGATGCGATTTCCTCATGCAGGCACACAAGAGACCGGCATTTGGTGTGCGCAAGGGAGAAGGCACCCATCATCATCATCAGCAAGTCCGTCGGCATGCACCGGTACTTACTCTGACGCCGCCTGCCCTGCCCATCCGGTGGCTTCTTCTTCGACTCCAGCATTGGTAAGCCACTGGTTCCTCTCCTCCTCTTTCTTTCTCTCATGCTCTATATGCCTATGGCCACCAAGCCGTTCTAAATTTTGTGCTAGAAAGAATCATGTACGTGTTCACCAATTGGGTCATGTTCTGTTTGTATTTTTGTTCTTGAAATGTGTGTGTGGTTGGCAAATGACCAAGGCAGCCAGGTAGCTTAGATATTCCCATTTGTACATGCCTTGTCATCTAAAATCACCGCAATGTACACATGAAAATGTTTTTTTCACATGCATTTTATCAACATCTCTTTTCCTTTTTGACATACTGTGCAACATGAACACATGCAGAGTGAAAGCTTTGCTTAAAACCATTTGAATTTCCCTTGATAGAAGTAGTAGTCATGTTTCTTCTTTCCAAAGTATTTAAGTAATGGACATAAGAGTAGAGTGGGCATAAGAGTTATCACTGGAATGTGGTGCATTAGTTTATTTTTTATCTATGTTTTTTGTGGTTTTTTTATCTATTGTTGAGTAATCGTAAGCAGCATCTATGTTGAGTTCTGAGATCTGGTGCATTAGTTCAGATTTCTTCTGATACACATGCCCTTGTTTTCAACTTTGTGCTCTCATATTTTGATGTTAACTTCAAACATGATCTAAACACGTAGGAATTGCTAATGCAGCAAGGGAGGAAGAAGGGCATAGTGGCATCACAACATATCAAAGTGTGATGTATAGCAAAGGGATGTGTACAGCAAGGCGTCTATGGGCTCATCTCCCGTTAATAAGGTTGTTCCAATGGATGCCGGGGTGATGGCGTTTGAGACCGAGTACAACAACTGGGTGGGCAAGAAGACCACAATTGGATACTGAATTTGTCGGCCTTCTTTATCCATTGATTTTGTTTTCTCCATGTGTATGCATCTGACATAGCCAGGATCAATGATAAGATCATTTGATCAAATGGGTGGGCAATCCTACTTCTTGGATGTTGTTCTTGTAAGTTAGGCCCAATGCTAAGTAGGGTTTCTGTCAAAGTTACCATCTTACTGACGTCATACTAGGGCCTACACAAACATGACATGTGTATCTCTAGTCCTTGTTGTGTTGAAAGGAAGACATGGTTTTTTTGGGTGCTTCGATAGATTTCAGCTTATCAATATTCGTGCCGTCTTGAATTTCAGTTTGTTGTGTCTAAATTATTGCTTGTTTTGCTTAATTTTTAATGGGAATGGAAATTGCTAGTACAATGGTACCGAACTAATAAAATTTTCTTCTCCAACAAGTCTGGAATAGTTCTCCTAAAGCATGTGTCCATGGTAATCTTTATATGACTGGAATTAAGTGTCTCGAACAATTGATCTTATATGTGTATATTATTTTTTCAAAGGACATATCTTTCTTGAGTGTATTTTTCTGTGACCATATCTACGTACATGTTCATGCAATACGACATAACCTTATAAACTGCATAATTTCCAACACTTCTGGTATGGATGATGTGCTGGAATAGCTCTTCTTCCCTAATGTGATTTCCTCATGCAGGTGCACAAGAGACCCGCGGTGGAGTGCTCAGGGGGAAGGCACCCATCATCACCAGCAAGTCCATCGACATGCACCGGCACTCACTCTGGCGATGCCCCCCTTGACCGTCTGGTGGCTTCTTCTTCGACTCCAGCATTGGTAAGCCACTAGTTCCCCATCTCTCTCTATGTCTCTCTCTCTCTCCCTCCCATGCTTTGTATGCGGATGGCCATCGAACCGTTCTAAATTTTGTGCTAGTAACAAGTCAAGTACGTATTCACCAATTGGGTCATGTTCTTTGTCTTTTCGTTCTTGAAAGGTCTGTGTGCTCGCCAAATGACCAAGCCAGAGGTGTAACTTAGATATTCCCATTTTTACATGTCTTGTCATCTCAAATCACAGCACTGTACGCATGCAAATGAATTTGTCACGTGCATTTTATCAACATCACGTTTCCTTCTTGACAGATTGGTGCTTCATGTAGTGCCTCTTAATCATTGTCACTTTCAACTTCAATCCTCTGACTATGCAACATGAACACATGCAAAGTGAAAGCTTTGTTTAAAATCATCGAAATTTTCCCTTGATAGAAGTAGTAGTCATGAGTGCAGCATGTTTCTTCTTTCCTCAGTCTTTCATGTTGCCAATGTGACAACTTCTCTCGCCCATCTCCCCCTCTGTTTTTCAGAAGGATTTTTGAATTGTCGATATCACTTTGCAGCATTGCCGGAGGTAGGCTAACTATGTGGCCCACAATTTAGCTAGACATGCTTTTTCATATAAATTCGAGTGTTTTTGTGGTTCTGTCCCTAGTAGCTTTATTATTCTGATGTAATGAACAATGTATCTTTGTTAGTATATATCTACACTTTTGTACCATGCAACTCACAATAGTTTAATAATTTGGACCTGCATGCCTTTAGAATTGCTGGTTTTTCAAACAATTTCCGGGGATACAGAATTTGTTCCTTTAGGAACTGACGCTCTTTTAGCACCTAGACCCCGCATTGCTTAATGCTACCCCCTTGTCACTTGGCATATCATGCTCAGGTCTTTGAGATGCGACAAAACTCTAGTTGTTTCCCTAGGACAGTAGTAGCACAGGCTAAGCTTAAACTTCTTCACTATTAATAACTGCCAAATGTGACAGGGCGAAGCACTGTTGTTGCACTGTTGGGTTTTATCACTAGGAAAATGCTCTCTTCGAAAACATTCTTCTTTCTAACATTAAGCATTCATAGGTGTAAGTGTTCCTTCAAACAAGGCATCCCTTCAACATGTTAGATCTTGGGGCACACATAATTTATCAATGTTTCCAAGTGATCAACATCATCAAAAGGAAGGCCTTGGTTAAATAACCGGCTGTTGTTTACTGTGGTGAGTGTGTAGAGCATGCTGTAAAGTGCTCTTGCAACTCCAGAGAAAGTGGGAGTTCATCTATTCCTGTTATTCTATACTAGAAACTGGCACTCTTTTAGCAACTAGAGAGTGCCTTGCTTAATGGTACTTCTCTCTTGTCCCGTCCAAGGTTGTGTTTTGGCATCAAGTGAGTGAGCTATAAGATAAGAGTAATTGTTTTCCTGGGACAGTAGCAGGATGGGCTGAGATTTGAACCTTTTTTCACACTTATCTACCTAATGCGATTGGTTTAGACGGCATATATTGGATCTTGACATTAGGCTAATGTTCTTTGTGAACAGAATTCTTCTCTCCAGAAATAAGCATGTCTTTAGTTTATGGATGGTTAGGCTTTGACCAATGTTTGACATTTAATTCAACGGATATGCTTCTTGGCCATGCTAGGATTGGCCCTTAGGGTTTTATATTTCCTGTCTAGATGTTTGCTGATCTTGTTTGATAAGATTTCACAAGAACAGATGGGTGTTGTGCTTGGCTATGTGTTGATTAGTCTTAAATATTCTAATGCTATCATTTCTGTGTTGTGTCCATTTGAGAGTGACCTGACTCGGTTATTTGAACACTACAGCAAAGCATATCTAAAGACAAGAAAAACCTGGAAGTCGTGGTTGTCCTAGGACGATTGAACTTGGTCCGCTCTGGAGTCGGTTGTCAAGCTGAAGGGGCTTGCCATTGAGACCAGCCAACAGTCGGTACATGGTGTGATGATCTTGGCTCACATGACTGCCTCCTCGGCTACCACTACATATGTGAGTCCCTGCTCTGTCCTTCCTTGTTTCTCTTCTCTAGGACCTAGCCTTTGAGCTATGGCCATACATGTTGTGCTCTGGCCATAGACTAGATGATGTAGTGCTTGTGTGGTCTATGGTGGTGGTCAGTGGCTGATGTTGTTACTGTTGACATGTTCCAGGTTAGTGACATGCTCTTGGTGAATGATCATGGCTTCACTTTGGGGATGGTTAGGCTCTGACTAACTGGATGACATGGCTATCGTCTCTCTTTACTTAAGCTTGCTAAATAATCTCAGTTATAGATATGCAATGGGTGATTCTAAGATTCATATGACGCAGTTCATAGATTCAGATAACTTGGCTTCTTATGTTGGTATTTACAGCATATATTTGATTTATAGCCCTTTTACCAAAGGCATGTGAAGTGTAGGTGTTGTGTAAACTGTATTTCACTCTGGCATGATGATTGCTTGAGTTGTTTATTTTAATAGGTTTGAGAACACAAGTTTTGTTTTCAAATCTAGTCTTGTCAATATTATGATCGCTTGAACTGTTCTGGAATGTGTAGCTCCAATTCATTACCCTGAACATATATACTTTAGAGCCATGGAGCCGTTAAGTTGTGTGTAGAGTTGATGTAGGATACATTGTTGTGCTCGAATAGTTTCTCAATATGCAGCGAGTTGACACTATGTTGTTGGCAAAATCTGTTTGCTGTAGTGGTTGATGAGCAACCCTGCCCTGCCAAGTTGGCCAAATGAGCAATCCATGGATGGTGTCCACCAGTTGACCCATCCATATCTAAGAGGAAGAAGCAGCAGAATCAAAGAAGATGTCCTCTTCTTCTCTGACTCCCGCATAGGTAAGCAGCTGGTTTTATCGTGTGCAATCTGTGCCCACGTCCATTGAGCCGTGGCATATGCTGGTATATATAAATAGGCTTGGACCTTTTATTGTTATATGATGGCCATCGTGTTGTGAGCAACTGTTGCTTCTGTTGGCTTCACCCTTTGCAAAGCCATTTATATGTTGATTGTTGCAGTGGTGCTAATTTATGTCTCCTATGTCCAGAACGATGACGGCGACGAGGACGATTGTGGCATGTACGATGGCTTCAGGGCACTGGCTAAGAAGCAGGCCCATTTTGTCCTGGTGTTATCAGGTGAGAATGGCCTAGGATTGGACAAAGAGAGACATATTCTCTAGTTGATATTTTACCAAGTGTTATTGTTGTGCTTTGTGTTGCTAATAAGCGTGGCATACTTTACCTATTCCCATGTGTTGTGCTATGTGCAATGAATATAGAAATATGATCGTTTGATTGACCTGATTGTAACTTGCCATGAATATTTGCCATTGCATGCTTACATTTTCAGTTTGCATCAAAAACAATGACGACGATGGCAATGACTAATGTGGAATGTACGACGGCTTCTAGGCACCGGCCAAGAAGCAGACCCATCTCGTCCTGGTGCTATCAGGTGAGAATAGCCCTTAGTGTATCGAATGTTCACTTTTGATAGGAGTGGACAAGGAGAGGCATATTCTCTACTTGACCTTCTACCAAGTGTTGTTGATGTGCTTCGTGTTGCTGATAAGTGTGGCATACTTGACCTTTTACCAAGTGTTGTGTTGTGCGTGTAATAGTTGCCATTTTCAGTTTGTACTTGTTTGAAAAATCAACAGCTAGTGTATTATCTTGGGTGATTCAATGACACTGAAATAATATTTAACTATCCTTTTGGTAGTTCATTCATGAAAAATCATCAGCCTTCCACTGGATAGCTTGTGGAGCTTGCGTTGGCTGTAGTTACTACTACATGAGTGTTGGTCAGGCTAGTTGGGTGCCAATGATTTCTTTTCTTTGATTTTCATATGATTGCTAAACTGTGTGCTTGTTTCTCTATCTGTGATAGTGGAACCTGGAGCAAATTATTGTTGTTGCTTCGTATCGAAGGAAAAACACTATGGCCGTGTATTATCTTGGATGATTCACTGCCACTGAAATAGGATTGGCTCTCTTATTTTTCTATGCTGCCACTTCTCTCCTTTTTTTCTCCCCAAACGTAAATATATTGAGTTGGAGTTGAGGTCGGTGGAGCCTCAGGGGGCCCACGAGACAGGGGGCGCGCCCAGGATGGTAGGCGCGCCCCCCACCCTCGTGGACAGGGTGTGGGCCCCCTAGTCTTGATTCTTTCGCCAGTATTTTTTATATATTCCAAAAATATTCTCCGTGAAGTTTCAGGTCATTCCGAGAACTTTTATTTCTACACAAAAATAACAACATGGCAATTCTGCTGAAAACTGCGTCAGTCCGGGTTAGTTCCATTCAAATCATGCAAGTTAGAGTCCAAAACAGGGGCAAAAGTGTTTGGAAAAGTAGATACGATGGATACGTATCAACTCCCCCAAGCTTAAACCTTTGCTTGTCCTCAAGCAATTTAGTTGATAAACTGAAAGTGATAAAGAATTTTTTTTACAAACTCTGTTTGCTCTTGTTGTTGTAAATATGTAAAGCCAGCATTCAAGTTTTCAGCAAAGATTATGAACTAACCATATTCACAATAACATTTAGGTCTCATGTTTACTCATATCAATGGTATAATCCACTAGCGAGCAATAATAATAAATCTCGGATGACAACACTTAATCAAAACAATCATAATATGATATAACAAGAGCTTATCTCGCTAGCCCTTTCTGAGACCGCAAAACATAAATGCAGAGCACCTATGAAGATCAAGGACTGACTAAACATTGTAATTCATGGTAAAAGAGATCCAGTCATAGTCATACTCAATATAAATTAATAGTAATAGATGCAGATGACAGCGGTGCTCTCCAACTGGTGCTTTTTAATAAGAGGATGATGACTCAACTTAAAAGTAAATACATAGACCCTTCGCAGAGGGAAGCAGGGATTTGTAGAGGTGCCAGAGCTCGATTTTTGAAATAGAGATAGATAATATTTTGAGTGGCATACTTTCATTGTCAGCATAACAACCGAGAGATCTCGATATCTTCCATGCTACACACATTATAGGCGGTTCCCAAGCAGAATGGTAAAGTTTATACTCCCCCACCACCAACAAGCATCAATCCATGGCTTGCCCGAAACAATGGGTGCCTCCAACTAACAACAATCCTTGGGGAGTTTTGTTAGTAATTATTTTGATTTGGTTTAAGCATGGAACTGGGCATCCCGGTGACAAGCCATTTTCTCGTGAGTGAGGAGCGGAGTCCACTCCTCTTGAGAATAACCCACCTAGCATGGAAGATACAGACTGCCCTAGTTGATACATGAGCTATTCGAGCATACAAAACAGAATTTCATTTGAAGGTTTAGAGTTTGGCACATACAAATTACTTGGAACGGCAGGTAGATACCGCATATAGGAAGGTATGGTGGACTTATATGGAATAACTTTGGAGTTTATGGAAGTGGATGCACAAGCAGTATTCCAGCTTAGTACAAGTGAAGGCTAGAAAAAGACTGGGAAGCGACCAACTAGAGAGCTACAACAGTCATGAACATGCATTAAAATTAATCAACACTGAGTGCAAGCATGAGTAGGATATAACTCACCATGAACATAAATATCGTGGAGGCTATGTTGATTTTGTTTCAACTACATGTGTGAACATGTGCCAAGTCAAGCCACTTGAATCGTTCAAAGGAGGATACCACCCGGTCATACCACATCACAACTAATAGCATGGTGGCACACAAGGTAAACCATTATACACTCCTAGCAAATTAAGCATGGCATGAGCAACTATAATCTCTAATTGTCATTGCAAACATGTTTCATTCATAATAGGCTGAATCAGGAATGATGAACTAATCATATTTACAAAGACAAGATAGGTCGAGTTTATACCAGCCTCTCTCATCTCAATCAGTCCATCATATATCGTCATTATTGCCTTTCACTTGCACGACCAAACGGTATGGATAATAATAATAGTGCACGTGCATTGGACTAAGCTGAATCTGCAAGCATTTAATACAAAGAAGATGACAAGGTAATATAGGCTCTTGGTTAAATCAACAATAATGCATATGAGAGCCTCTCAACATTTTCATCATGGTCTTCTCCTCTCGACCCCCAAAGAAAAGAAAGGAAATAAAACTATTTACACGGGAAAGCTCCCAACAAGCAAAAGAAGAACATGAAATCTTTTTGGGTTTTCTTTTAATTACTACTACAACAGGCATGAAAAGTAAACTAGCTAAAAAGCTACAAGTAATTTTTTTGGTTTTTTCTTAAGGTTATTCAAGCACACAAGAAGAAAGCAAGAAAAAGGAAAATAAACTAGCATGGGTAGTACAATGAAAAAGTATGAGCACCGACAACTGGCATGAGTGTGTGAACATGAATGTAATGTCGGTGAGAAATACGTACTCCCCAAGCTTAGGCTTTTGGCCTAAATTGGTCTATGCCCATGGATGGCATGGCGGATATCCGAAGTTGTAACTGGGGTTGTACTGAGATGCGGCCGCTACTGCCTCATGAGCTGCAGCTTGGAGGCGAGCTGCTTCCGCCCTCCTCTCGTATTCGTTTGCCTCCTCCCTGGTTATGACATATCTCCCCTTTGCCTAAAAGTCAAAGAAAGTAGGAGCAGGGAGAGCAATATGGACAGCGCGACGTCTGTCAAAGATTAGTCGCTACTGGAGAGGTTGTTCATTCCTCTCAATAAGCTAATGGCGAACCATAACATTAAAATCTAGATAAGCAGGAGGCCACTCCATATCATTTTCATGTATGGGTACCTCAAGATAGTTAGCTAAACGGGTTGCATAAATTCCACCGAACAAATCTCCACTTACACTATTATGATGCAACCTTCGTGCAACGATAGCCCCCAAGTTATATTGTTTATCTCCTAATACAACACTCTTGAGAACACTAAGATCGGGAACACACATGTGACATGCCTCATCCTTACCGTTAATGCATCTACCTATAAAGAGAGCAAAGTAATGTATAGCAGGAAAATGAATGCTCCCTATGGTAGCTTGAGTGATTTCTCTAGATTCCCCCACGGTTATACTAGCAAGAAAGTCTTTATATTCAGATTTGCGAGGTTCACTAGCATTACCCCACCGCGGGAGTTTACAAGCAGTACTAAAATCTTCTAAGCCCATGGTATAAGATTTATCATAAAGATCAAATAGGACAGTGTGAGAATTGCATGATGATGTAAATTTAAACCTTCTCACAAAGGAATCAGTTAGGTAGTAGTATTGGGGGAACTTATCTGACACGAAGCCCTCAAGTCCAACGTTACACACATATGCGTCAAATTCCTCCTTAATACCTACTTGGACCATAAAATCTCCTGACGGCCATTCACAAGGCCGCACTTGAGCTTCTCTTGGTAGTTCATTGTCCGGCTCACGTATCGCGAGCCTTGGTGCTTGCTTCTTTGAAGAACCACCTTGGTACATTTTCCTAAACATATTTCTTCCTCTGAATTTTTTTTAAAATTTTTAGTGACTCAATATAAAAGTGAACCAAACTCAACAAAATTGATAGCAACTACTCCCACAAGTTGAAGGAAATATGCCCTAGAGGCAATAATAAAGTTATTATTTATTTCCTTATATCATGATAAATGTTTATTATTCATGCTAGAATTGTATTAAACCGGAAACATAATACATGTGTGAATACATAGACAAACAGAGTGTCACTAGTATGCCTCTACTTGACTAGCTCGTTAATCAAAGATGGTTATGTTTCCTAACCATGGACAAAGAGTTGTTATTTGATTAATGGGATCACATCATTAGTTGAATGATCTGATTGACATGATCCATTCCATTAGCTTAGCACCCGATCGTTTAGTATGTTGCTATTGCTTTCTTCATGACTTATACATGTTCCTATGACTATGAGATTATGCAACTCCCGTTTACCGGAGGAACACTTTGGGTGCTACCAAACGTCACAACGTAACTGGGTGATTATAAAGGAGCATTACAGGTGTCTCCAAAGGTACATGTTGGGTTGGCGTGTTTCGAGATTAGGATTTGTCACTCTGATTGTCGGAGAAGTATCTCTGGGCCCTCTCGGTAATGCACATCACATAAGCCTTGCAAGCATTGCAACTAATGAGTTAGTTGCAGGATGATGTATTACAGAACGAGTAAAGAGACTTGCCGGTAACGAGATTGAACTAGGTATTGGATACCGACGATCGAGTCTCGGGCAAGTAACATACCGATGACAAAGGGAACAACGTATGTTGTTATGCGGTCTGACCGATAAAGATCTTCGTGGAATATGTAGGAGCCAATATGGGCATCCAGGTCCCGCTATTGGTTATTGACCGGAGATGTGTCTCAGTCATGTCTGCATTATTCTCGAACCGTAGGGTCCGCACGCTTAACGTTACGATGACAGTTATTATGAGTTTATGCATTTTGATGTACCGAAGTTAGTTCGGAGTCCCGGATGTGATCACGGACATGACGAGGAGTCTCGAAATGGTCGAGACATAAAGATTGATATATTGGAAGCCTATGTTTGGATATCGGAAGTGTTCCGGGTGAAATCGGGATTTTACCGGAGTACCGGGAGGTTACCGGAACCCCCCGGGAGCTATATGGGCCTTAGTGGGCTTTAGTGGAAAGGAGAAAGGGGCAGACCAAGGTGCCCGCGCGCCTCCCCCCTCCCCTAGTCCTATTAGGACTAGGAGAGGTGGCCGGCCCCCCTCTCTCTCTTTCCCCCCCTTAAAGAATCCTATTCCAACTAGGATTGGGGGGGAATCCTACTCCCAGAGGGAGTAGGACTCTCCTGGCGCAACCCCTTTGGCCGGCCAGCCCCTCCCCCTTGGCTCCTTTATATACGGAGGCAGGGGACACCTCTAGACACACAAGTTGATCCTTGAGATCGTTCCTTAGCCGTGTGCGGTGACCCCTACCACCATATTCCACCTCGATCATATTGTAGCAGTGCTTAGGCGAAGCCCTGCGACGGTAGAACATCAAGATCGTCACCACGCCGTCGTGCTGACGGAACTCTTCCCCGACGCTTTGCTGGATCGGAGCCCGGGGATCGTCATCGAGCTGTACGTGTGCTAAGAACTCGGAGGTGCCGGAGTAACGGTGCTTGGATCGGTCGGATCGGGAAAACGTACGACTACTTCCTCTACGTTGTGTGATCGCTTCCGCAGTCGGTCTGCGTTGGTACGTAGACAACACTCTCCCCTCTCGTTGTTGTGCATCACCATGATCTTGCATGTGCGTAGGAAAAATTTTTAGATTACTACGTTCCCCAACAGTGGTATCAGAGCCTAGGTTTTATGGTTTGATGTTATATGCACGAGTAGAACACAAATGAGTTGTGGGCGATATAAGTCATACTGCCTACCAGCATGTCATACTTTGGTTCAGCGGTATTGTTGGACGAGACGACCCGGACCAACATTACGCGTACGCTTACGCGAGACCTGTTCTCCCGACGTGCTTTGCACATAGGTGGCTTGCGGGCGACTGTCTCTCCAACTTTAGTTGAACCAAGTGTGGCTACGCCCGGTCCTTGCGAAGGTTAAAACGGAGTCTATTTGACAAACTATCGTTGTGGTTTTGATGCGTAGGTGAGATTGGTTCTTGCTTAAGCCCATAGCAGCCACGTAAAACTTGCAACAACAAAGTAGAGGACGTCTAACTTGTTTTTGCAGGGCATGTTGTGATGTGATATGGTCAAGGCATGATGCTGAATTTTATTGTATGAGATGATCATGTTTTGTAACCGAGTTATCGGCAACTGGCAGGAGCCATATGGTTGTCGCTTTATTGTATGCAATTCAATCGCGTTGTAATGCTTTACTTTATCACTAAGCGGTAGCGATAGTCGTGGAAGCATAAGATTGGCGAGACGACAACGATGCTACGATGGAGATCAAGGTGTCGCGCCGATGACGATGGTGATCATGACGGTGCTTCGGAGATGGAGATCACAAGCACAAGATGATGATGGCCATATCATATCACTTATATTGATTGCATGTGATGTTTATCTTTTATGCATCTTATCTTGCTTTGATTGACGGTAGCATTATAAGATGATCTCTCACTAAATTATCAAGAAGTGTTCTCCCTGAGTATGCACCGTTGCCAAAGTTCGTCGTGCCCAGACACCACGTGATGATCGGGTGTGATAAGCTCTACGTCCACCTACAACGGGTGCAAGCCAGTTTTGCACACGCAGAATACTCAGGTTATACTTGACGAGCCTAGCATATGTAGATATGGCCTCGGAACACGGAGACCGAAAGGTCGAGCGTGAATCATATAGTAGATATGATCAACATAACGATGTTCACCATTGAAAACTACTCCATCTCACGTGATGATCGGTTATGGTTTAGTTGATATGGATCACGTGATCACTTAGAGGATTAGAGGGATGTCTATCTAAGTGGGAGTTCTTAAGTAATATGATTAAATTGAACTTAAATTTATCATGAACTTAGTCCTGGTAGTATTTTGCAAATTATGTTGTAGATCAATAGCTCGCGTTGTTGCTTCCCTGTGTTTATTTTGATATGTTCCTAGAGAAAATTGTGTTGAAAGATGTTAGTAGCAATGATGCGGATTAGATCCGTGATCCGAGGTTTATCATCATTGCTGCACAGAAGAATTATGTCCTTGATGCACCGCTAGGTGACGGACCTATTGTAGGAGCAGATGCAGACGTTATGAACGTTTGGCTAGCTCAATATGATGACTACTTGATAGTTTAGTGCACCATGTTTAACGGCTTAGAATCGGGACTTCAAAGACGTTTTGAACGTCATGGACCATATGAGATGTTCCAGGAGTTGAAGTTAATATTTCAAGCAAATACCCGAGTTGAGAGATATGAAGTCTCCAACAAGTTTTATAGCTAAAAGATGGAGGAGAATCGCTCAACTAGTGAGCATGTGCTCAGATTGTCTGGGTACTACAATCGCTTGAATCAAGTGGGAGTTAATCTTCCAGATAAGATAGTGATTGACAGAATTCTCTAGTCACCATCACCAAGTTAGTAGAACTTCGTGATGAACTATAATATGCAAGGGATAACAGAAACAACTCCCAAACTCTTCGTGATGCTGAAATCAACGAAGGTAGAAATCAAGAAAAACATCAAGTGTTGATGGTTGACAAGACCACTAGTTTCAAGAAAAGGGCAAAGGGAAGAAGGGGAACTTCAAAAAGAACAGCAAGCAAGTTGCTGCTCAAGTGAAGAAGCCCAAGTCTGGACCTAAGCCGGAGACTGAGTGCTTCTACTGCAAAGGGACTGGTCACTGGAAGCGGAACTACCCCAAGTGATTGGCAGATAAGAAGGATGGCAAGGTGAACATAAGTATATTTGATATACATGTTATTGATGTGTACTTTACTAGTGTTTATAGCAACCCCTCAGTATTTGATACTAGTTCAGTTGCTAAGATTAGTAACTCGAAACGGGAGTTGCAGAATAAACAGAGACTAGTTAAGGGTGAAGTGACGATGTGTGTTGGAAGTGGTTCCAAGATTGATATGATCATCATCGCACACTCCCTATAATTTCGGGATTAGTGTTGAACCTGAATAAGTGTTATTTGGTGTTTGCGTTAAGCATGAATATGATTTGATCATGTTTATTGTAATACGGTTATTCATTTAAGTAAGAGAATAAATTTTTGTTCTGTTTACATGAATAAAACCTTATATGGTTACACACCCAATGAAAATAGTTCGTTGGATCTCGATCGTAGTGATACACATAATCATAATATTGAAACCAAAAGATGCAAAGTTAATAATGATAGTGCAACTTATTTGTAGCACTGCCGTTTAGGTCATATTGGTGTAAAGCGCATGAAGAAAACTCCATGCTGATGGGATTTTGGAATCACTTGATTATGAATCACTTGATGCTTGCGAACCATGCCTTATGGGCAAGATGACTAAAACACCGTTCTCCAGAACAATGAAGCAAGCAACAGATTTGTTGGAAATCATACATACCGATGTATGTGGTCCGATGAATATTAAGGCTCGCAACAGGTATCATTATTTTCTGATCTTCACAGATAATTTGAGCAGATATGAGTATATCTACTTGATGAAACATAAGTCTGAAACATTTGAAAAGTTCAAAGAAATTCAGAGTGAAGTGGAAAATCATCGTGACAAGAAAATAAAGTTTCTACGATCTGATCGCGGAGACAAATATTTGAGTTACGAGTTTGGTCTTCAATTAAAACAATGTGGAATAGTTTCACAAACTCATGCCACATGGAACACCACAGCATAATGGTGTGTCCGAACGTTATAACTGTACTTTATTGGATATAGTGCAATCTATGATGTCTCTTACCGATCTACCACTATCGTTTTGGGGTTATGCATTAAAGACGGTTGCATTCACATTAAAAAGGGAACCATCTAAGTCCGTTGAGACGACACAATCTAAATTGTGGTTTGGCAAGAAACCAAAGTTGTCGTTTCTGAAAGTTTGGGGTTGCGATGCTTATGTGAAAAAGCTTCAACCTGATAAGCTCGAACCCAAATCGGAGAAATGTGTCTTCATAGGATATCCAAAGGAAACTATTGGATACACCTTCTATCACAGATCCGAAGGCAAGACTTTTGTTGCTAAATTCGGAAACTTTCTGGAGAAGGAGTTTCTCTCGAAAGATGTGAGTGGGAGGAAAGTAGAACTTGATGAGGTAACTGTACCTGCTCCCTTATCGGAAAGTAGTTCATCACAGAAATCTGTTTCTGTGACACCTACACCAATTAGTGAGGAAGCTAATGATATTGATCATGAAACTTCAGATCAAGTTACTACCGAATCTCGTAGGTAAACCAGAGTGAGATCCGCACCAGAGTGGTACGGTAATCCTGTTCTGGAGGTCATGTTACTTGACCATGACGAACCTACAAACTATGAGGAAGCGATGATGAGCCCAGATTCCGCGAAATGGTTTGAGGCCATGAAATTTGAGATATGATCCATGTATGAGAACAAAGTTTGGACTTTGGTTGACTTGCCCGATGATCGGCAAGCCATAGAAAATAAATGGATCTTCAAGAGGAAGACGGACGTTGATAGTAGTGTTACTATCTACAAAGCTAGAATTGTCGCAAAAGGTTTTCGACAAGTTCAAGGTGTTGACTACGATGAGAGTTTCTCACTCGTATCTATGATTAAGTCTGTCCGAATCATGTTAGCAATTGCCGCATTTTATTAAATCTGGCAAATGGATAAACAAAACGGCATTCCTTAATGGATTTATTAAAGAAGAGTTGTATGTGATGCAACAAGATAGTTTTGTCAATCCTAAAGGTGCTAACAAAATATGCAAGCTCCAGCGATCCATTTATGGACTGATGCAAGCATCTCGGAGTTGGAATATACGCTTTGATAAGATGATCAAAGCATATAGTTTTATATAGACTTGCGGTGAAGCCTGTATTTACAAGAAAGTGAGTGGGAGCACTACAACATTTCTAATAAGTATATGTGTATGACATATTGTTGATCGGAAATAATGTAGGGTTATTCTGCAAAGCATAAAGGAGTATTTGAAAGAAGTTTTTCAAAGAAAGACCTTGGTAAAGCTGCTTACATATTGAGTATCAAGATCTATAGAGATAGATCAAGACGCTTGATAAGTTTTTCAATGAGTACATACCTTGACAAGATTTTGAAGTAGTTCAAAATGGAACAGTCAAAGAAAGAGTTCTTGCCTGTGTTACAAGGTGTGAAATTGAGTAAGACATACCACGGCAGAAGATAGAAAGAGAATGAAAGTCATTCCCTATGCCTTGGCCATAGGTTCTATAAAGTATGCCATGCTATGTACCAGATCTATTGTATACCCTACACTGATTTTGGCAAGGAAGTACAATAGTGATCTAGGAGTAGATCACTGGACATTGGTCAAAATTATCCTTAGTGGAATAAGGATATGTTTCTCGATTATGGAGGTCAAAAAGGTTCGTCGTAAAGGGTTACGTCGATGCAAGTTTTGACACTAATCTAGATGACTCTAAGTCTCAATCTAGATACATATTGAAAGTGGGAGCAATCAGCTAGAGTAGCTCCGTGTAGAGCATTGTAGACATAGAACTTGCAAAATACTTACGAATCTAAATGTGACACACCCGTTGACTAAAATTATCTCACAAGCAAAACATGATCACACCTTAGTACTCTTTGGGTGTTAATCACATAGATATGTGAACTAGATTACTGACTCTAGTAAACCCTTTGAGTGTTGGTCACATGACGATGTGAATTATGGGTGTTAATCACATGGTGATGTGAACTATTGCTGTTAAATCACATGGCGATGTGAACTAGATTATTGACTCTAGTGCAAGTGGGAGACTGAAGGAAATATGCCCTAGAGGCAATAATAAAGTTATTATTTATTTCCTTATATCATGATAAATGTTTATTATTCATGCTAGAATTGTATTAAACTGGAAACATAATACATGTGTGAATACATAGACAAACAGAGTGTCAC
Source organism: Triticum dicoccoides (assembly GCF_002162155.2). NCBI lineage: Eukaryota > Viridiplantae > Streptophyta > Magnoliopsida > Poales > Poaceae > Triticum > Triticum dicoccoides. Next base: position 595,251,009 of record NC_041386.1, on the reverse strand, counting down.
TAGTATGCCTCTACTTGACTAGCTCGTTAATCAAAGATGGTTATGTTTCCTAACCATGGACAAAGAGTTGTTATTTGATTAACGGGATCACATCATTAGTTGAATGATCTGATTGACCTGACCCATTCCATTAGCTTAGCACCCGATCGTTTAGTATGTTGCTATTGCTTTCTTCATGACTTATACATGTTCCTATGACTATGAGATTATGCAACTCCCGTTTGCCGGAGGAACACTTTGGGTGCTACCAAACGTCACAACGTAACTGGGTGATTATAAAGGAGCATTACAGGTGTCTCCAAAGGTACATGTTGGGTTGGCGTATTTCGAGATTAGGATTTGTCACTCTGATTGTCGGAGAGGTATCTCTGGGCCCTCTCGGTAATGCACATCACATAAGCCTTGCAAGCATTGCAACTAATGAGTTAGTTGCAGGATGATGTATTACAGAACGAGTAAAGAGACTTGCCGGTAACGAGATTGAACTAGGTATTGGATACCGACGATCGAGTCTCGGGCAAGTAACATACCGATGACAAAGGGAACAACGTATGTTGTTATGCGGTCTGACCGATAAAGATCTTCGTGGAATATGTAGGAGCCAATATGGGCATCCAGGTCCCGCTATTGGTTATTGACCGGAGATGTGTCTCAGTCATGTCTGCATTATTCTCGAACCGTAGGGTCCGCACGCTTAACGTTACGATGACAGTTATTATGAGTATGCATTTTGATGTACCGAAGTTAGTTCAGAGCCCCGGATGTGATCACGGACATGACGAGGAGTCTCGAAATGGTCGAGACATAAATATTGATATATTGGAAGCCTATGTTTGGATATCGGAAGTGTTCCGGGTGAAATCGGGATTTTACCAGAGTACCGGGAGGTTACCGGAACCCCCCAGGAGCTATATGGGCCTTAGTGGGCTTTAGTGGAAAGGAGAAAGGGGCAGCCCAAGGTGGCTGCGCGCCTCCCACCTCCCCTAGTCCTATTAGGACTAGGAGAGGTGGCCGGCCCCCCTCTCTCTCTTCCCCCCCCCCCCTTAAGGAATCCTATTCCAACTAGGATTGGAGGGGGAATCCTACTCCTAGAGGGAGTAGGACTCTCCTGGCGCAACCCCTTTGGCCGGCCAGCCCCTCCCCCTTGGCTCCTTTATATACGGAGGCAGGGGACACCTCTAGACACACAAGTTGATCCTTGAGATCGTTCCTTAGCCGTGTGCGGTGCCCCCTACCACCATATTCCACCTCGATCATATTGTAGTAGTGCTTAGGCGAAGCCCTGCGACGGTAGAACATCAATATTGTCACCACGCCGTCGTGCTGACGGAACTCTTCCCCGACACTTTGTTGGATCGGAGCCCGGGGATCGTCATCGAGCTGTACGTGTGCTAAGAACTCGGAGGTGCCGGAGTAACGGTGCTTGGATCGGTCGGATCGGGAAAACGTACGACTACTTCCTCTACGTTGTGTGATCGCTTCCGCAGTCGGTCTGCGTTGGTACGTAGACAACACTCTCCCCTCTTGTTGTTGTGCATCACCATGATCTTGCGTGTGCGTAGGAAAATTTTTGAGACTACTACGTTCCCCAACACAAGTGCCTGGAGGCTATATCATAAATTAGAACTAGTTGGGACCAAATAAATTTGACATGCAAGCTCAAGAACAGGGTCACCTAAGCAGCAAAAATTTGCAATGAATAAAGCACTAGAACAAAAACTAATCGGACCATTGGAGGAGTCACATACCGAAGAACAATCCCCCAAAGCAGTTTTGTGAGTGGAGCTTTGAGCAAGGAGATCGAAAATCGCAGCAAAATGAGCTAGAACACGAGTTTGAGCTGTGTGGTGATTTTATCTGGAGGAAGACGAAGTGTGTGAGTGCAGGTATATTTGGAGGGGGCCATGTGGGGCCCACGAGGCAGGGGGCGCGCCCAGGGGTGGGAGCGCCCTGGACCCTTGTGGCCAGGTGGCGGCTCCCCCTGATGTGTTCTCAGTGCCAGATATTCTTAAATATTCTACAAAAAATCATATTTCAATTTCAAGGCATTTGGAGGACTTTTATTTTTGGGGTATTTTTTATTGCACGGATAATTCAGAAAACAGATAGAAAATAATATTTTTTTTCTTTATTTAATCTAAAAACATAGAGTAAAAGGAGGGTACAGAGAGTTGTGCTTTCTAACTTCATTCATCTCATGCTCATCAAAAGGAATCAACTAACAAGGTTGATCAAGTCTTGTTAACAAACTCATTCCGAATCGCATGAAACTGGAGAATTTTTTAATAGCAGTAGGTTACCTCAACTGGGATATGCACATCCCAAATAATAAGAATATCATATTTCTTCTTGACAGTGGGAAGAGGAAATTCAAAACCTCCAATAGTAATCGATGAAATTTTTCCAATAGAATTGATACTGTATACTTGAGGTTGTTTCCTCGGAAAGTGTACCGTATGCTCATTACCATTAACATGAAAAGTGACATTGCCTTTGTTGCAATCAATAATAGCCCCTGCAGTATTCAAAAAGGGTCTACCAAGGATAATCGACATACTATCGTCCTCGGGAATATCAAGAATAATAAAGTTCGTTAAAATAGTAACTTTTGCAACCACAACAGGCACATCCTCACAAATACCGACAGGTATAGTGGTTGATTTATCGGCCATTTGCAAGGATATTTTAGTAGGTGTCAACTTATTCAAATCAAGTCTATGATATAAAGAGAGGGGCATAACACTAACACCGGCTCCAAGATCACATAAAGCAGTTTTAACATAGTTTCTTTTAATGGAGCATGGTATAGTTGGTACTCCTGGATCTCCTAATTTCTTAGGTATTCCACCTTTACAAGTATTATTGGCAAGCATGATGGAAATTTCAGCTTTCGGTATCTTTCTTTTATTTGTAACAATATCTTTCATATACTTGGCATAAGGATTCATTTTAAGCATATCAGTCAAACGCATACACAAAAAGATAGGTCTAATCATTTTAGCAAAGCGCTCAAAATCCTCATCATCCTTTTTCTTGGATGGTTTAGGAGGAAAAGGCCTGGTTTTCTGAACCCATGGTTCTCTTTCTTTAACGTGCTTCCAAGTAACGAAGTCTCTCTTATCATAACATTGATTCTTTGATTGTGGGTTATCAAGATCAACGCCAGGTTCAATTTCTACATCATTGTCATTGCTAGGTTGAGCATCATCATGAACATCATCAGTAATATTATCACTAGGTTCATGTTCATTACTAGACTGTGTTTCAGCATCAGAAATAGAAATATCATTGGGATTCTCATGTGTGTCAACAACAGGTTCACTAGAAGCATGCAAAGTCTTATCATTTTTCTTTTTCTTCCTCTTAGAAGGACTAGGTGCATCAACATTAGTTCTCTGAGAATCTTGCTCAATTCTCTTAGGGTAGCCCTCAGGATACAAAGGTTCCTGAGTCATTTTACCCCCTCTAGTCATAACTCTAACAGCATTATCATTTTTCTTATTATTTAATTCATTGAGCAAATCATTCTGAGCTTTAAGCACTTGTTCTACTTGAGTGGTAACCATAGAAGCATGTTTACTAATAAGTTTAAGTTCACCTTTAACTCTGGACATATAATCACTCAAGTATTCAATCATATAAGCATTATGTTTCAATTGTCTACCAACATAAGCATTGAAGTTTTCTTGTTTAACAATAAAATTATCAAACTCATCTAAGCATTGACTAGAAGACTTATAATGAGGAATATCACCTTCATCAAATCTATAGAGAGAATTTACCTTTACTACCTGTGTCAGGTTATCAAGACCATGTATTTCCTCAATAGGTGGTAAATTCTTAACATCTTCAGCTTTAATACCTTTTTCTTTCATAGATTTCTTTGCCTCTTGCATATCTTCAGGACTGAGAAATAGAATACCCCTTTTCTTCGGAGTTGGCTTAGGAGTTGGTTCAGGAAGTGTCCAATTATTCTCATTACTCAACATATTATTCAATAGCAATTCACCTTGATCAACAGTTCTTTTCGTAAAAACACAACCAGCACAACTATCCAGGTGGTCTCTGGAAGCATCGGTTAGTCCATTATAAAAGATATCAAGTATTTCATTTTTCTTGAGAGGATGATCAGGCAAAGCATTAAGTAATTGGAGAAGCCTCCCCCAAGCTTGTGGGAGACTCTCTTCTTCAATTTGCACAAAATTATATATTTTCCTTAAAGCAGCTTGTTTCTTATGAGCGGGGAAATATTTAGCAGAGAAGTAATAAATCATATCCTGGGGACTATGCACACAACCAGGATCAAGAGAATTAAACCATGTCTTAGCATCACCCTTTAACGAGAACGTAAATAACTTAAGGATATAGTAATAACGAATTTTTTCCTCATGAGTGAATAGGGTGGCTATATCATTTAATTTAGTAAGATGTGCCACAACAGTTTTCGATTCATAGCCATGAAAAGGATCAGATTCAACCAAAGTAATTATCTCAGGATCGACAGAGAAATCGTAATCCTTATCAGTAATACAGATAGGTGAAGTGGCAAAAGCAGGGTCATATTTCATTCTAGCATTCAAAGATTTTTCTTTCAGCTTAGCTAATAATTTCTTAAGCTCATATCTATCATTGCAAGCAAGAAAATCTCTAGCAGTTTCTTCATCCATAACATAACCCTCAGGCACAACAGGCAATTCATATCTAGGGGAGAATCTTCATCATCACTTTCATCAATATTATCAGTTTCAATAATTTCATTCTCTCTAGCCCTAGCAAGTTGTTCATCTAGAAATTCACCTAGTGGCACAGTATTATCAAGCATAGAAGTAGTTTCATCATAAGTATCATGCATAGTAGAAGTGGCATCATCAATACCATGCGACATATCCGAATTAATAGCAGAAGCAGGTTTAGGTGTCGCAAGTTGTTGGGGAACATAGTAATTTCAAAAAAATTCCTACGCACACGCAAGATCATGGTGATGCATAGCAACGAGAGGGGAGAGTGTGATCTACGTACCCCTTGTAGACCGACAGCGGAAGCGTTAGCACAACGCGGTTGATGTAGTTGTACGTCTTCACGGCCCGACCGATCAAGCACCGAAACTACGGCACCTCCGAGTTTTAGCACACGTTCAGCTCGATGACGATCCCCGGACTCTGATCCAGCAAAGTGTCGGGGAAGAGTTCCGTTAGCACGACACCGTGGTGACGATCTTGATGTACTACTGTCGCAGGGCTTCGCCTAAGCACCACTACAATATTATCGAGGATTATGGTGGAAGGGGGCACCGCACACGGCTAAGAATATGATCACGTGGATCAACTTGTGTGTCTAGGGGTGCCCCCTGCCTCCGTATATAAAGGTTCAAAGGGGAGGTGCGGCCGGCCAGGAGGAGGGCGCGCCAGGAGGAGTCCTACTCCCACCGGGAGTAGGATTCCCCCCCCCCCCTCCTTTCCTAGTTGGAATAGGATTCGGAAAGGGGGAAAAGGAGAGAGAGAAGGAAGGGGGGCGCCGCCCCCTCTCCTTGTCCTATTCGGACTAGGGGGGAGGGGCGGGCGGCCCAGCCCTGGCCACCTCTCCTCTCTTCCACTAAAGCCCACTAAGGCCCATCTACCTCCCGGGGGGTTCCGGTAACCTCCCGGTACTCCGGTAAAATCCCGATTTCACCCGGAACACTTCCGATATCCAAATATAGGCTTCCAATATATCAATCTTTATGTCTCGACCATTTCGAGACTCCTCGTCATGTCCGTGATCACATCCGGGACTCCAAACAATCTTCGGTACATCAAAATGCATAAACTCATAATATAACTGTCATCAAAACCTTAAGCGTGCGGACCCTACGGGTTCGAGAACAATGTAGACATGACCGAGACACGTCTCCAGTCAATAACCAATAGCGGAACCTGGATGCTCATATTGGCTCCCACATATTCTACGAAGATCTTTATCGGTCAGACCGCATAACAACATATGTTGTTCCCTTTGTCATCGGTATGTTACTTGCCCGAGATTCGATCGTCGGTATCTCAATACCTAGTTCAATCTCGTTACCGGCAAGTCTCTTTACTCGTTTCGTAATACATCATCTTGCAACTAATGAAGGAAATATGCCCTAGAGGAAATAATAAAGTTATTATTTATTTCCTTATATCATGATAAATGTTTATTATTCATGCTAGAATTGTATTAACCGGAAACATAATACATGTGTGAATACATAGACAAACTTAGTGTCACTAGTATGCCTCTACTTGACTAGCTCGTTAATCAAAGATGGTTATGTTTCCTAACCATGAACAAAGAGTTGCTATTTGATTAACGGGATCACATCATTAGGTGAATGATCTGATTGACATAACCCATTCCATTAGCTTAGCACCCGATCGTTTAGTATGTTGCTATTGCTTTCTTCATGACTTATACATGTTCCTATGACTATGAGATTATGCAACTCCCGTTTGCCGGAGGAACACTTTGTGTGCTACCAAACGTCACAACATAAATGGGTGATTATAAAGGAGCTCTACAGGTGTCTCCAAAGGTAGATGTTGGGTTGGCGTATTTCGAGATTAGGATTTGTCACTCCGATTGTCGGAGAGGTATCTCTGGGCCCTCTCGGTAATGCACATCACATAAGCCTTGCAAGCATTGCAACTAATATGTTAGTTGTGAGATGATGTATTACGGAACGAGTAAAGAGACTTGCCGGTAACGAGATTGAACTAGGTATTGGATACCGACGATCGAATCTCGGGCAAGTAACATACCGATGACAAAGGGAACAACATATGTTGTTATGCGGTCTGATCGATAAAGATCTTCGTAGAATATGTAGGAGCCAATATGGGCATCTAGGTCCCGCTATTGGTTATTGACCGGAGATTTGTCTCAGTCATGTCTGCATTGTTCTCGAACCGTAGGGTCCGCACGCTTAACGTTACGATGACAGTTATTATGAGTTTATACATTTTGATGTACCGAAGTTAGTTCGGAGTCCCGGATGTGATCACGGACATGACGACGAGTCTCGAAATGGTCGAGACATAAAGATTGATATATTGGACGGCTATATTCGGACACCGGAAGTGTTCCGGGTGATTCCGGAGAAAACCGAAGAGCCGGAGGGTTACCGGAACCCCCCGGGAGAAGTAATGGGACATATGGGCCTTAGTGGAGAGAAAGAGGGGCTGCCAGAGGTGGGCCACGCGCCACCTCCTCCCTGGTCCGAATTGGACTAGGGGAAGGGGGCGGCGCCCCCCCTTTCCTTCTCCCTCTCCACCTCTTTCCCCCTCCTAGTAGGAGTCCTACTCCTACTAGGAGGAGGACTCCTCCTGGCGCGCCTCCCCCTTGCTCCTTTATATATGGGGGCAGGGGGGCACCCTAGAACACATAAGTTGATCCACGTGATCATTCCTTAGCCGTGTGCGGTGCCCCCTGCCACCATATTCCACCTCGGTCATATTGTAGCGGTGCTTAGGCGAAGCCCTGCGACAGTAGAACATCAAGATCGTCACCACGCCGTCGTGCTGGCGGAACTCCTCCCCGAAGCTTTGCTGGATCGGAGCCCGGGGATCGTCATCGAGCTGTACGTGTGCTAAGAACTCGGAGGTGCTGGAGTAACGGTGCTCGGATTGGTCGGATCGGGAAGACGTACGACTACTTCATCTACGTTGCGTCAACGCTGGTCTGTGTGGGTACGTAGACAACACTCTCCCCTCTCGTTGCTATGCATCACCATGATCTTGAGTGTGCGTAGGAAATTTTTTGAAATTACTATGAAACCCAACAGTGGTATCAGAGCCTGGTTTTCTGGTTTGATGTTATATGCACGAGTAGAACAGTGAGTTGTGGGCGATATAAGTCATACTGCCTACCAGCATGTCATACTTTGGTTCGGCGGTATTGTTGGATGAAGCGGCCCGGACCGACATTACGCGTACGCTTACGCGAGACCGGTTCTCCCGACGTGCTTTGCACAAAGGTGGCTTGCGGGTGACTGTTTCTCCAACTTTAGTTGAACCAAGTGTGGCTACGCCCGGTCCTTGCTAAGGTTAAAACGGCATCAACTTGACAAACTATCGTTGTGGTTTTGATGCGTAGGTGAGATTGGTTCTTGCTTAAGCCCGTAGCAGCCACGTAAAACTTGCAACAACAAAGTAGAGGACGTCTAACTTGTTTTTGCAGGGCATGTTGTGATGTGATATGGTCAAGACATGATGCTAAATTTTATTGTATCAGATGATCATGTTTTGTAACCGAGTTATCAGCAACCGACAGGAGCCATATGGTTGTCGCTTTATTGTATGCAATGCAATCGCGATGTAATGCTTTACTTTATCACTAAGCGGTAGCGATAGTCGTGGAAGCATAAGATTGGCGAGACGACAACGATGCTACGATGGAGATCAAGGTGTCGCGCCGGTGACGATGGTGATCATGACGATGCTTCGGAGATGGAGATCACAGGCACAAGATGATGATGGCCATATCATATCACTTATATTGATTGCATGTGATGTTTATCTTTTATGCATCTTATCTTGCTTTGTTTGACGGTAGCATTATAAGATGATCTCTCACTAAATTATCAAGAAGTGTTCTCCCTGAGTATGCACCGTTGCGAAAGTTCTTCGTGCTGAGACACCACGTGATGATCGGGTGTGATAGGTTCTACGTTCAAACACAACGGGTGCAAAACAGTTGCACACGTGGAATACTCAGGTTATACTTGATGAGCCAAGCATATACGGATATGGCCTCGGAACACGGAGACCGAAAGGTCGAGCGTGAATCATATAGTAGATATGATCAACATAGTGATGTTCACCAATGAAACTACTCCATCTCACGTGATGATCGGACATGGTTTAGTTGATTTGGATCACGTGATCACTTAGAGGATTAGAGGGATGTCTATCTAAGTGGGAGTTCTTAAATAATTTGATTAATTGAACTTAAATTTATCATGAACTTAGTACCTGATAGTATCTTGCTTGTTTATGTTTGATTGTAGATAGATGGCTCGTGCTGTTGTTCCGTTGAATTTTAATGCGTTCCTCGAGAAAACAAAGTTGAAAGATGATGGTAGCAATTACACGGACTGGGTCCGTAACTTGAGGATTATCCTCATTGCTGCATAGAAGAATTACGTCCTGGAAGCACCGCTGGGTGCCAGGCCTGCTGCTGGAGCAACACCAGATGTTATGAACGTCTGGCAGAGCAAAGCTGATGACTACTCAATAGTTCAGTGTGCCATGCTTTACGGCTTAGAATCGGGACTTCAACGACGTTTTGAACGTCATGGAGCATATGAGATGTTCCAGGAGTTGAAGTTAATATTTCAAGCAAATGCCCGGATTGAGAGATATGAAGTCTCCAATAAGTTCTATAGCTGCAAGGTGGAAGAGAACAGTTCTGTCAGTGAGCATATACTCAAAATGTCTGGGTATAATAATCACTTGATTCAGATGGGAGTTAATCTTCCAGATGATTGCGTCATTGACAGAATTCTCCAATCACTGCCACCAAGCTACGAGAGCTTCGTGATGAACTATAATATGCAAGGGATGAACAAGACTATTCCCGAGCTCTTCGCAATGCTGAAAGCTGCGGAGGTAGAAATCAAAAAGGAGCATCAAGTGTTGATGGTCAACAAGACCACTAGATTCAAGAAAAAGGGCAAAGGGAAGAAGAAGGGGAACTTCAAGAAGAACGGCAAGCAAGTTGCTGCTCAAGAGAAGAAACCCAAGTCTGGACCTAAGCCTGAAACTGAGTGCTTCTACTGCAAGCAGACTGTTCACTGGAAGCGGAACTGCCCTAAGTATTTGGCGGATAAGAAAGATGGCAAGATGAACAAAGGTATATGTGATATACATGTTATTGATGTGTACCTTACTAATGCTTGCAGTAGCACCTGGGTATTTGATACTGGTTGTGTTGCTAATATTTGCAACTCGAAACAGGGACTACGGATTAAGCGAAGATTGGCTAAGGACGAGGTGACGATGCGCGTGGGAAACGGTTCCAAAGTCGATGTGATCGCGGTCGGCACGCTACCTCTACATCTACCTTCGGGATTAGTATTAGACCTAAATAATTATTTTTTGGTGCCAGCGTTGAGCATGAACATTATATCTGGATCTTGTTTAATGCGAAACGGTTATTCATTTAAATCAGAGAATAATGGTTGTTCTATTTATATGAGTAATATCTTTTATGGTCATGCACCTTTAAAGAGTGGTCTATTCTTGTTGAATCTCGATAGTAGTGATACACATATTCATAATGTAGAAGCCAAAAGATGCAGAGTTGATAATGATAGTGCAACTTATTTGTGGCACTGCCGTTTAGGTCATATCGGTGTAAAGCGCATGAAGAAACTCCATACTGATGGACTTTTGGAACCACTTGATTATGAATCACTTGGTACTTGCGAACCATGCCTCATGGGCAAGATGACTAAAACACTGTTCTCCGGTACTATGGAGAGAGCAGCAGATTTGTTGGAGATCATACATACAGATGTATGTGGTCCGATGAATATTGAGGCTCGTGGTGGATATCGTTATTTTCTCACCTTCACAGATGATTTGAGCAGATATGGGTATATCTACTTAATGAAACATAAGTCTGAAACATTTGAAAAGTTCAAAGAATTTCAGAGTGAAGTTGAAAATCATAGTAACAAGAAAATAAAGTTTCTACGATCTGATCGTGGAGGAGAATATTTGAGTTATGAGTTTGGTGTACATTTGAAAAATTGTGGAATAGTTTCGCAACTCACGCCACCCGGAACACCACAGTGTAATGGTGTGTCCGAACGTCGTAATCGTACTTTAGTAGATATGGTGCGATCTATGATGTCTCTTACTGATTTACCACTATCGTTTTGGGGATACGCTCTAGAGATGGCCGCATTCACGTTAAATAGGGCACCATCAAAATCCGTTGAGACGACGCCTTATGAACTGTGGTTTGGCAAGAAACCAAAGTTGTCGTTTCTGAAAGCTTGGGGCTGCGATGCTTATGTGAAAAAGCTTCAATCTAATAAGCTCGAACCCAAATCGGAGAAATGTGTCTTCATAGGATATCCAAAGGAAACTATTGGATACACCTTCTATCACAAATCCAAAGGCAAGACTTTCGTTGCTAAATTCAGAAACTTTCTGGAGAAGGAGTTTCTCTCAAAAGAAGTGAGTGGGAGGAAAGTGGAACTTGACGGGGTAACTCTACCTGCTCCCTTATTGGAAAGTAGTACATCACAGAAAACTATTTCAGTGACACCTACACCAGTTAGTGAGGAAGCTAATGATGATGATCATGAAACTTCAGATCAAGATACTACTGAACCTCATAGATCAACCAGAGTGAGATCCGCGCCAGAGTGGTACGGCAATCCTGTTCTGGAAGTCATGCTACTAGATCATGATGAACCTACGAACTATGAAGAAGCGATGGTGAGCCCAGATTCCTCAAAATGGCTTGAAGCCATGAAATCTGAGATGGGATCCATGTATGAGAACAAAGTATGGACTTTGGTTGACTTGCCCGATGATCGGCAAGCAATTGAGAATAAATGGATCTTCAAGAATAAGACTGACGCTGACGGTAATATTACTGTCTACAAAGCTCGACTTGTCGCAAAAGGTTTTTGACAAGTTCAAGGGGTTGACTATGATGAGACCTTCTCACCCGTAGCGATGCTTAAGTCTGTCCGAATCATGTTAGAAATTGCCGCATTTTATGATTATGAAATTTGGCAGATGGATGTTAAAACTGCATTCCTGAATGGATTTCTGGAAGAAGAGTTGTATATGATGCAACCAGAAGGTTTTGTCGATCCAAAGGGAGCTAACAAAGTGTGCAAGCTCCAGCGATCCATTTATGGACTGGTGCAAGCCTCTCGGAGTTGGAATAAACGCTTTGATAGTGTGATCAAAGCATTTGGTTTTATACAGACTTTTGGAGAAGCCTGTATTTACAAGAAAGTGAGTGGGAGCTCTGTAGCATTTATGATATTATATGTGGATGACATATTGCTGATTGGAAATGATATAGAATTTCTGGATAGCATAAAGGGATACTTGAATAAGAGTTTTTCAATGAAGAACCTCGGTGAAGCTGCTTACATATTAGGCATAAAGATCTATAGAGATAGATCAAGACGCTTAATTGGACTTTCACAAAGCACATACCTTGACAAGATTTTGAAGAAGTTCAAAATGGATCAAGCAAAGAAAGGGTTCTTGCCTGTGTTACAAGGTGTAAAGTTGAGTCAGACTCAATGCCCGACCACTGCAGAAGATAGAGAGAAAATGAAAGATGTTCCCTATGCTTCAGCCATAGGCTCTATCATGTATGCAATGTTGTGTACCAGACCTGATGTGTGCCTTGCTATAAGTTTAGCAGGGAGGTACCAAAGTAATCCAGGAGTGGATCACTGGTCAGCGGTCAAGAACATCCTGAAATACCTAAAAAGGACTAAGGATATGTTTCTCGTATATGGAGGTGACAAAGAGCTCATTGTAAACGGTTACGTTGATGCGAGCTTTGACACTGATCCGGATGATTCTAAATCGCAAACCGGATACGTATTTACATTAAACGGTGGAGCTGTCAGTTGGTGCAGTTCTAAACAAAGCATCGTAGCGGGATCTACTGGTGAAGCGGAGTACATAGCTGCTTCGGAAGCAGCAAATGAAGGAGTCTGGATGAAGGAGTTCATATCTGATCTAGGTGTCATACCTAGTGCATCGGGTCCAATGAAAATCTTTTGTGACAATACTGGTGCAATTGCCTTGGCAAAGGAATCCAGATTTCACAAGAGAACCAAGCACATCAAGAGACGCTTCAATTCCATCCGGGATCTAGTCCAGGTGGGAGACATAGAGATTTGCAAGATACATACGGATCTGAATGTTGCAGACCAGTTGACTAAGCCTCTTCCACGAGCAAAACATGATCAGCACCAAGGCTCCATGGGTGTTAGAATCATTACTGTGTAATCAAGATTATTGACTCTAGTGCAAGTGGGAGACTGAAGGAAATATGCCCTAGAGGAAATAATAAAGTTATTATTTATTTCCTTATATCATGATAAATGTTTATTATTCATGCTAGAATTGTATTAACCGGAAACATAATACATGTGTGAATACATAGACAAACTTAGTGTCACTAGTATGCCTCTACTTGACTAGCTCGTTAATCAAAGATGGTTATGTTTCCTAACCATGAACAAAGAGTTGTTATTTGATTAACGGGATCACATCATTAGGTGAATGATCTGATTGACATGACCCATTCCATTAGCTTAGCACCCGATCGTTTAGTATGTTGCTATTGCTTTCTTCATGACTTATACATGTTCCTATGACTATGAGATTATGCAACTCCCGTTTGCCGGAGGAACACTTTGTGTGCTACCAAACATCACAACGTAAATGGGTGATTATAAAGGAGCTCTACAGGTGTCTCCAAAGGTAGATGTTGGGTTGGCGTATTTCGAGATTAGGATTTGTCACTCCGATTGTCGGAGAGGTATCTCTGGGCCCTCTCGGTAATGCACATCACATAAGCCTTGCAAGCATTGCAACTAATATGTTAGTTGTGAGATGATGTATTACGGAACGAGTAAAGAGACTTGCCGGTAACGAGATTGAACTAGGTATTGGATACCGACGATCGAATCTCGGGCAAGTAACATACCGATGACAAAGGGAACAACGTATGTTGTTATGCGGTCTGACCGATAAAGATCTTCGTAGAATATGTAGGAGCCAATATGGGCATCTAGGTCCCGCTATTGGTTATTGACCGGAGATTTGTCTCAGTCATGTCTGCATTGTTCTCGAACCGTAGGGTCCGCACGCTTAACGTTACGATGACAGTTATTATGAGTTTATACATTTTGATGTACCGAAGTTAGTTCGGAGTCTCGGATGTGATCACGGACATGACGAGGAGTCTCGAAATGGTCGAGACATAAATATTAATATATTGGACGGCTATATTCGGACACCGGAAGTGTTCCGGGTGATTTCGGAGAAAACCGGAGAGCCGGAGGGTTACCGGAACCCCCCGGGAGAAGTAATGGGCCATATGGGCCTTAGTGGAGAGAAAGAGGGGCTGCCAGAGGTGGGCCGTGCGCCACCTCCTCCCTGGTCCGAATTGGACTAGGGGAAGGGGGCGGCGCCCCCCCTTTCCTTCTCCCTCTCCACCTCTTTCCCCCTCCTAGTAGGAGTCCTACTCCTACTAGGAGGAGGACTCCTCCTGGCGCGCCAATCAAGGGCCGGCCGGCCTCCCCCTTGCTCCTTTATATACGGGGGCAGGGGGGCACCCTAGAACACATAAGTTGATCCACGTGATCATTCCTTAGCCGTGTGCGGTGCCCCCTGCCACCATATTCCACCTCGGTCATATTGTAGCGGTGCTTAGGCGAAGCCCTGCGACAGTAGAACATCAAGATCGTCACCACGCTGTCGTGCTGGCGGAACTCCTCCCCGAAGCTTTGCTGGATCGGAGCTCGGGGATCGTTATCGAGCTGTATGTGTGCTGAGAACTCGGAGGTGCCGGAGTAACGGTGCTCGGATCGGTCGGATCGGGAAGACGTACGACTACTTCCTCTATGTTGCGTCAAGGCTTCCGCAGTCGGTCTGAGTGGGTACGTAGACAACACTCTCCCCTCTCGTTGCTATGCATCACCATGATCTTGAGTATGCGTAGGAAATTTTTTGAAATTACTACGAAACCCAACAACTAACTCATTAGTTGTAATTCTTGCAAGGCCTATGTGATGTGCATTACCGAGAGGGCCCGGAGATACCTCTCTGACAATCGGAGTGACAAATCCTAATCTCGAAATACGCCAACCCAACATGTACCTTTGGAGACACCTGTAGAGCTCCTTTATAATCACCCAGTTACGTTGTGACATTTGGTAGCACACAAAGTGTTCCTCCGGCAAATGGGAGTTGCATAATCTCATAGTCATAGGAACATGTATAAGTCATGAAGAAAGCAATAGCAACATACTAAACGATCGGGTGCTAAGCTAATGGAATGGGTCATGTCAATCACATCATTCTCCTAATGATGTGATCCCATTAATCAAATGACAACACATGTCTATGGTTAGGAAACATAACCATCTTTGATTAACGAGCTAGTCAAGTAGAGGCATACTAGTGACATTTGGTTTGCCTATGTATTCACACAAGTATTATGTTTCCGGATAATACAATTCTAGCATGAATAATAAACATTTATCATGATATAAGGAAATAAAAAAATAACATTATTATTGCCTCTAGGGCATATTTCCTTCACAAGTTTACTCAAAACAGAAGGAGAATCAAGTGCACAGCTAGATGGCAGTTCCTTACCTCCCCTCGTAGTCGAGGGATAAATCTTGGTTTTTTCGTCTTTCAAGTTCCTCATAGTGACCAGCAGATATAAATCCCAAGTGACTCAAAGAATAGAGCTATGCTCCCCGGCAACGGCGACAGAAAATAGTCTTGATAACCCACAAGTATAGGGGATCACAACAGTTTTCGAGGGTAGAGTATTCAACCCAAATTTATTGATTCGACACAAAGGGAGCCAAAGAATATTCGCAAGTATTAGCAGTTGAGTTGTCAATTCAACCACACCTGGAAGACTTAATATCTGCAGGAAAGTATTTAGTAGCAAAGTAGTATAGAAGTAACGGTAACAGTGGCAAAAGTAACAGTAGCAGTTTTTGTAGTAGTTGTAACAGTGGCAGCGGAAAAGTAACTAAGCAGAGATCAATATGTGAAAAGCTCATAGCATTGGATCAGTGATGGATAATTATGTCGGATGCGATTCCTCATGCAATAGTTATAACATAGGGTGACACAGAACTAGCTCCAGTTCATCAATGTAATGTAGGCATGTATTCTGAATATAGTCATACGTGCTTATAGATAAGAACTTGCATGACATCATTTGTCCTACCCTCCCGTGGCAGCAGGGTCCTATTGGAAACTAAGGGATATTAAGGCCTCCTTTTAATAGAGTACTAGACCAAAGCATTAACACTTAGTGAATACACGAACTCCTCAAATTATGGTCATCACCGGGAGTGGTCCCGATGATTGTCACTTCGGGGTTATCGGATCATAACACATAATAGGTGACTAATGACTTGCAAGATAAATCAAGAACTCACATATATTCATGAAAACATAATAGGTTTAGATCTGAATTCATGGCACTTGGGCCCTAGTGACAAGCATTAAGCATGGCAAAGTCATAGCAACATCAATCTAAAGACATAGTGGATACTAGGGATCAAACCCTAACAAAACTAACTCGATTACATGATAAATCTCATCAGACCCATCACCGTCCAGCAAGCCTACGATGGAATTACTCATGCACGGCGGTGAGCATCATGAAATTGGTGATGGAGGAAGGTTGATGATGATGACGGCGACGGATTCCCCTCTCCGGAGCCCCGAACGGACTCCAGATCAGCCCTCCCGAGAGAGTTTAGGGCTTGGCGGCGGCTCTGTATCGTAAAACGCGATGAATCCTTCTCTCCGATTTTTTTCTCCCCGAGCGTGAATATATGGAGTTGGAGTTAAGGTCGGTGGAGCCTCAGGGGGCCCACGAGACAGGGGCGTGCCTAGGGGGTAGGCGCGCGCCCCACCCTCGTGGACAGGGTGTGGCCCCCCTGGTCTTGATTCTTTCGCTAGTATTTTTTATATATTCCAAAA
The DNA here is from genome assembly GCF_002162155.2 of Triticum dicoccoides. Taxonomy (NCBI): domain Eukaryota; kingdom Viridiplantae; phylum Streptophyta; class Magnoliopsida; order Poales; family Poaceae; genus Triticum; species Triticum dicoccoides. Next base: position 595,234,261 of record NC_041386.1, on the reverse strand, counting down.
ATATTCTCCGTGAAGTTTCAGGTCATTCCGAGAACTTTTATTTCTCCACAAAAATAACACCATGGCAATTCTGCTGAAAACAACGTCAGTCCGGGTTAGTTCCATTCAAATCATGCAAGTTAGAGTCCAAAACAAGGGCAAAAGTGTTTGGAAAAGTAGATACGATGGAGATGTATCTGTGAGTAGCGCGTTGTGAAGAGCTCTTGCAACTCCTTGCTGAGTCTATAGCGTGTTTTCATGAGCTCTTGCAACTCCAAAGAAAGTGGGAGGATTGATATCGGGTGGCGTGAAGTGCTTGATGGTTTGTCATTTTGCTGGGTGCTAGCTCTTAGCTCCTTTTGTATTTAACACAAGGAAGGTCCGTCTTAGGTGCGTCGATACCTGTGACCAGAAGAATGACAACACAATGAAGGGCCAGCAGTGAGTAGTGAGCATTGCCATGATTTGGTTTGTGGTGGTGTTGGATTAGCTTCTTTGCTGTGTTGGGAAATGATTTGGTAGGATGATGATATGTAATGTTTCATTGAGTGTATTGACTGACTTGAGGTCCATGAATGAAATTTGAAATGAACAACACAGCATCTTTTTTGCTGATTTGGATTCTTCCCAACATGCATGTTATGTTGCCAAAATTTCGAACAAAAAGGAGCACACTTGTCAAAATCTAGGCCCTTTTTGCAAGGTTTCCAAACTTTGTGTGGTTTGCAGTAAATAAGTAGGGTCTTTCCTGTCAACTTTTCAAACTCTAGGGCCTGACTGGCGGGCCCGACAAGTCAGGTTTTCAATCAACCCGTCGAGCCTCTTCTTCCATTCTCCTCCCTTCATCTTCCCTCGACGGTGAGAGGTCGTGCGGGGAGAGGATTCTATGCCGATGGAGGGCGTGCGCTCAACGGCGAGGGAGGGGCCAACTTTTATAGTGGCGGGGGGCGGTCAGCGGGCGGCATGCGTGCGTACGCGTCGCGGGAGCGGCCGGGACGCGCGTCATCACACCTTCACTGCGCCTCCCATGAGGCATCAATGGAAGGATGGCCAGCGCGGCAGCCTTGGCATTGATTCCCCGCGGGAAACCGAGGCGATAAGGACGACGAGCGCGCCCGGTCGCTGACTCGGCGGGCCCGCCTGGCTTTCGCGGCAAAATCGTTTCCCCGGCGCACTCCTATAAACTATTAGTATGTGGTGTGAACTTGCGCTCATGTAGGGGGCGTTCATGTCAAACATGATCAATCATAATGAAGATCCTAATTAGTACCAGATCTTTCGGTCTCCACGCAAACCTAACCAGGCCACCTCCTAGTGCATGCATTGGCACTACTTAATTTCAGGTCCCACACGAAAGAGATGGAGCGAGCGATCGTTCTTAATAAGTTCCAAAAAGATATGGGTTTTGTCATGTTTATTCAATAGATTCACTTGAAAAGAAAGTGATTTGGGTTGAAGCAAACCCATTTCAAATCAACTCCACCAACCCAGAAGATATCTCATCAACATAATAAAACAAGAGTTACAAAATAAAATTATATGGCATGCATTCGACACTGTTAGAGCAGCAAGCGCATCCACGTCGCGGAGGCCGGGAGCCCCTCCCTCCGCCCGCCGATGGACGAACGGTGGAGGCAGCAAGCGCGCGACCGCAACGCCACCACTCGGGCATGGACAAACTTCCGCCGCCTCGACCACATCTTATCCCCGGTGCTCAAGCGTCGCCGGGAGGCGGAGAAGACGTGGTGGGAGGCCAAGGAGGTCGTCGCCGCCGGAGATGAAGCAGCAGCGCGCTGTCCACCGGCGCGTCGGTGCCGGGGCAAGGGATGTTCTTGGTGGTGCCCCAGGAGCTGCTCTTCGGCGACACGCTCATGCTAAGCGTCCGGATTGATCTGATCCGACCTGCCGCTGTCGGTGCCGCTCCCAAGTCCACTACATCGCTGGCTGCCAGGACGCCGAGGAGGATGCAGTCAAGTATCTGATGGTTAGCTTGTTTGATGCAATATCAGTTAGTAGTATGGTGAACAGTTTAATTCAGTACTAGTGCAGCTCAAGTAGTATGAGACTATGAATTGTGTGGGCTTGTTAAGCTACATGGCTTCTCAGGTTCTCCTCAGTAGCAATGCAGCTGAACAAGGGCAGCAGTAATTAATGTAGCTAAGCAGGGGTAGGAATGCTTCACCCTTTGTTCTGAACAAGTGGCCTCAGTAGTAGTAGTAAGTTCAGCTGTTGCTTTGTAGGAGTATTTGATCTGAGTTAATTTCGGTTGTGCAGCCAATTAAAGTTAACTGGAAGAACATATACCAGAATATGTTCTGTCTTTTACTAACCATCAGCAGATTATGCAGAGCGAAATACGCATTTGGTGACGCGTTTTGTTCCACTAGCTGTTTTTACTGTACCGGGAAATTTACTATGTGCAGATTCTTTTGTGAGATTTTTTATTATTTTGTCATGAAGAAAAGTGTTGTGAATCCTTTTTTTGTCAGATTGGGTTATTGAGGCGATTGTAAACGCGGCCCTTACAAAAAGCAAAAAACCAACATCCATTTTTTATTTCTTGTCTGAGAAAAGCTGGACCTGATGCTCAAAGGACCTTCAGGTTCAAACTAACAGGGTCACATTTCCAGGAGTAGTTTATCTCACCCAGCTACTTGAGAGGCTACAATGTTTGCTCTTCCACATAGGTTTATTCCTTGTGTAGATTCTTTTCATTGCTTGGCTATGGTTTATTCCAGGAAAGCACATCAAAAATTTAGATATTGCTGTAACTATTTGGCTACATATTAAATTGTTCAGAAACGAATTGTGTTAGAATGTTCAATAGTACATATATAAATAATGAAGGCCATAATTGCAAAAAGTTGTGTTGGTTTGGTTTACACTTTAGTGTTAATTTGTTGTGTAATGCGCCAAATTTGTTTTCAAGTAACTAAAGATAGTTTACTGTCTAGTGAGTCCTTTATATTCTGGAAGAGTTATTGAGAAAGGAGGAGGTAATGAAGCGCCAACTATTACCCGCAAAAATCAATGTGGAGCTGCAGTTCCATGTTGTCGTCATCATTCAGGGATGGACGATGAGCAGCTGAGTTTGCTGCCATTGGATTCATTAAACGGGAGGTCAATATAGTTGGCTTTCGCACTGTGGACTTTGCCAAGGTATAGTAGATGTACTGATACATTTCTTCAACCTCAGCACTTTACACGTTCGTTGTATTGTACTCATAGCATTTGATATAAACTTTCTATAGGCGGTCATGAAACTCATCCTTTCTCTTTTGCGCTCCATCACACTACGTAGTTTTTTTGCGGATACACTGCGTAGCTGATATATGTATGCTCTGATTGTTTTGTTTCACACACGCACCATCGCCATCACCGTCTAGCGAGATGCCCGACAGGCGTGGGTGTGGTACTTATTTTCGGTTACATATTCACTGCAGCCATGTACTGATCTCTCATGTAATATTCTCATGCTATTTAATTATTATTTATTTTTCCTATAACATGTGTCCATTTAGATGTTCTTTTCTTATAACTCAATTGTTTTTTGTTGTAGCCCCACGATATGGCACATCTGCAGTGAGGGTAACGTGGGAAACTACAAAGTAGACATGTTTCTGGCAACGGTAACGAGATGCATTGTTTGGACTTTTTTATGGGCTGCCGAACCCGATTCATTGGCCACTCGTACTGATTAATGCTGTCCGCATAGCTATCGAGGTAAATAAACATGGGCTTTGTTCCGGTTATATACAACTTGCTTGGACCGTTTTCAACCTCACTATTAGTGGGGCATGTATAGTAGTACGTCTAAGCATTAAACAAAATTCCCAATTTTAACCTGCTTGTGCGGTTGTGCTGCGTCATAATGAGATTCTACTGCGGTCTAATGCACTTTTATTACCATAATTTTGTTGAGTTGATACACCTTTCTATTCGCAAACACCTTTGCATGCTCGCTTGCATTTAAGGAGGAAGTCCACACCATTTTTCATATTAATATTTTATACTTATTTTAAACTAATTATACCATGCATGTTACAATCAGATTTAATCCCATAACAATGGTTTTAAATAATAAATATTCTTTTGTTATGCATTTGTAATATTTAATTGTAATTTTTTATTCTCAAAATTTTAAATTGTATGACGCAACAAACTATCGGCTTGTTGTTAAAAATGTATTCTGAATACTTTACAATATTGCCTAAACTATATAGTGTATACACATATATTTGTGTATCTATGTACTCCATATCACACACACTAAAAAATATCTTCATAGTGGTTTCTGCTGTATATTAGGTAAATATATTCATAGAAACTTTTAGGGCATGACAACTGTGATTTGTAAGTTGGGTTTAGTAATAGGTTACAACATATTTATGATGTGTATTTATATTGAAATTTGCACTATTATTATCGTCAAATAACATAAAATGTTGTTGGTTGTACTTTTGCATATTGTTCGATTATCTGACATGCTTCTCTAGATTCACTTGGTTTGATTTGGTGCATATGAGATCTTTTACCCGTTTTTCAAACGAAAAAATGTGCATTGGTTTAAACACAGAAACCTAGTTATCATAAATTGTGCTAAATTATCTTGAGGCTCTCTTTTATAGTTTTGATAATCTTTTCGGTGTAATGTATAATATGATAGTGGTAACTAGCAAAAACAATATTCAAGGCACGGGCGATGACACCTTTTCCCAGGCTACGGGTCGGCCCTGTCTCGGATGAGACATGCGTAGACAGCCAAGTTACCCCATTGAAAAATGATGCGATGGCCACCCATACAGAATATCTTTAGAGTTCCACACAACCATCTGTTCGCAATAGGAAATGTGTTATGAAATGATCACACAAGTTAACAAGAGAGAGTCAACCAGGGACGGTCAGGTCTGGTAACTACATATTCAATGTGTTGGTAGCTATAGCATGGGTTGCTTGGTAACTACATAATCGTCGTGCTGGTAAATTTACAAATATCTACTTAACTGAAGTATTGGTAACTCTGTTGGTAGCTGGCATTGAAGATGCACTGGAGAAACCCAGGAAATAACACCATGAAAAAATGTATTGTTGAGCCATCACAAAAAAAAATATTTTAACTGCCGCACAAAATTGTTGGAAATATGCCCTAGAGGCAATAATAAATTTGTTATTATCATATTTTCCTGTTCATGATAATCGTTTATTATCCATGCTAGAATTGTATTGATCGGAAACTCAGATACATGTGTGGATACATAGACAACAATGTGTCCCTAGTGTGCCTTTACTAGACTAGCTCGTTGATCAAAGATGGTTAAGGTTTCCCAGCCATAGACATGAGTTGTCATTTGATAACGGGATCACATCATTAGGAGAATGATGTGATGGACAAGACCCAAACTATGAGATCGTGTCAAGTTTATTGTTATCGTTTTCTGCATGTCAAGTATATGTTCCTATGACAATGAGATCATGCAACTCACTAATACTGGAGGAGTACCTTGCGTGTATCAAACACCGCAACGTAACTGGGTGACTATAAAGATGCTCTACAGGTATCTCCGAGGGTGTCTGTTGAGTTGGCATGGATCAAGACTGGGATTTGTCACTCTGTATGAAGGTACCTCAGGGCCTACTCGGTAATACAGTATCACACTGAGCTTGCAAGCAATGTGACTGATGAGTTAGCCACGGGAACTTGTATTACTGAACGAGTAAAGAGACTTGCCGGTAACGAGATTGAACTAGGTATGGAGATATCGATGATCGAATCCTTGGCATATGGGATTAGCTGAATCCTTGGCATCAAGGTTTGACCAGTAATATCTTCATAGAATATGTAGGAACCAATATGGGCATCTAGGTCCCGCTATTGGTTATTGACCGTAGAGGTGTCCCGGTCATGTCTGCACAGTTCTCGAACCCGCAGGGTCTACACACTTAACGTTTGGTGACGATATAAGTATATTTGAGTTGTTAGGGTGGTTACCGAAGGTTGTTCGGAGTCTCGGATGGTATCACAGACATGACGAGGAACTCTGGAAGGGTCCGGAGGTGAAGATTGATATATTGGACGAAGGGTATTGGAGTCCGGAAGTGTTCCAGGGGTACCGGATGATGACCAGCATGATGACCAGCATGACCGAAAGGGGTTTCGGGGGGGCCCGGCAAGTGTTGGGGGGCATGGGCCAAGGGGAGGGGGCAAACCAACCCACTAAGGGGCTGTGCGCCCCCCTCACCCTTTCCTACGTAACCAGGAGAGGTGGGCGCCCCCTCTAGGGTTCCCTCCACCTGGCTTGGGGGCAAGCCACCGTAGGGTTTCCCTAGGGGGCGCCCCCATCCGCCTTGGCCGCCCCCCCCCCCTCCGTAGGTGGGGTCTAGGGGCACCACCCCTCCTTCCTTCCCCTTATATATAGAGAGGTAGAGGGAGGGCAGGCGCACCCATCTATGCCACGACGCTGCCCTCCCTCTCCCTCGTAGTCCTTCTTCTTCTTCTCCGTGAGGCTTGGCGAAGCCCTGCTAAGATTTCTCCACCACCACCTCCATCATGATGTCGTGCTGTTGGAGGACTCGAGCTACTACTTCACCATCGCTCACTGGATCGAGGAGGTGAAGGCGTCATCAAGATGTACGTGTGTTGAACGCGGAGGTGTCGTCCGTCCGGCACTTAGATCGGGAGTTCGCGGGACGGATCATGATTGGATCGCAAAAACATTTTTCTACATCAACCATGTTTCTTAATGCTTCCACTTAGCGATCTACAAGGGTATGTAGACGCAATCTCTCCTCTCGTAGATGGTCATCTCCTAGATTGATCTTAGTGAGCGTAGGAAATTTTTTGTTTCCCATGCAATGTTCCCCAACAAAAATAGATTTTGTAAGCTAATATATGTTAGTTCTCCTTTATTGGAAAGGTTGGTGTTCCATCTAATGGACACAAAATAAAATCTAGTGAGTTGATTGATAGATCTATTGTACATAGATGAGAAACTGCATTTGAGTATATGGTACATGTAGTAGCATCATGTACTTTCCAATATATAATATACAAGAACAAACAAATGTTCCATGAAAAGTGCAAAACACAAACATTCAAGATGATGATTTAATAATTTAAAGAAAATTTAAAAGAAATGAAGAATAAAAATTTGAACCGATGAAATTTGCACCAGAAATGTGAAGCCAATGTCAGGTGTATTAGAAACCTTTGTCAAATAAGAAGGGAACACATCAATCACCATCTATTGACAATGCATTCAACCACTTTCAAATCCATCTTGGCATTTCAAAGCTATTAGTACAAAAATAATATGTTCTTACACACCTTTATGTACAAAAGTCATAAATGCTTTCTGAACAGTACCCATGAGAATACACATAAATCTACCATGAAGCACATAACAAGAGTTGATGGAAATATGCCCTAGAGGCAATAATAAAGTTGTTATTATATTTTATTATTCATGATAAAGGTTTATTATTCATGCTAGAATTGTATTGATCGGAACTTAAATATATGTGTGGATACATAAACAAAATACAGTGTCCCTACACTAGTAGAAAAAGGGTCAAACATGAAGCACATTAGTGCCGGTTTGTATTTGAGCCGGCACTAATGTATACATTACTGCCGGTTCCAACGGCTAGCCGGGCCGCTTTCATTAGTTCCGGTTCGTGGCGAACCTTTAGCACCGGTTCGTGCCACGAACCGGTACTAATGAGAGTGGTGGCAGGATGTTGTCAGACTGGGGCCCCTCCAGCCCCTTTAGTACCGGTTCGTGGCACGAACCGGTACTAAAAGTCGTCCTACATAAACCCTTCACACCCGAGCTCGCTCTGTTCTTCCCCTCTTCCTCTCGAGCTCATCACACATTTTGCCCAAAATTTGTCAAGATTTGAAGGCCCCCATTCATTCAAATGATCACAAAGGTTAGCAACTTTGTCCTTTCATCTCTCATTGCTAGATTAGCTCTTGCAATGCTTTATATAGTGATTAATTTGTGAGTTTAGTAATTTGGGAGGATATATATATATATATATATATATATATATATATATATATATATATATATATATATATATATATAGTATTTGATTTATATGCAATTTGAGGTCAAAAATAACACTTAGTTTGCATATGTAGGTGTGGTTTACTTAGTGCCTTCTAAATCTCCATCGTAGCCACCGTCGATCGCCCGCACCGTCCCGTCGCCGGCACCACCTTGTGGTGAGCCTCTTGTTCATGAAATTTTATATAAAAATTGATATTTGTGTGATTTGGATATATAGTTACTCGTATAATTATCTTACCCGTACGTTGTTTGTTATACATATAGTGCCATGGTTTTGATATCCGTCCCCGTCGGCCCTAGTCCTTGTTATGATTCGGATGTGGTATGTATATTCTCTTTTAAAACTAGTTGCATTTCGTGTTTATGACAAATTATGCCCATCAAGTTGACATAGAAATTTTTTTCTAGGAGGTATGTGAACCGGAAATTCCAACCGACCCTATTGCCGAGAGGTTAAATTTAGTTGAAAGAGAAAACGAGTACTTGAAAGAAAAATTGAAAAGAATTGAGGGGGAGAAGATGGAATTGGAGTTGCATGTTGCCGATGTCGTCGATGATCACAAGATCAAGATGGAGAAAATGCGCTTGAAGATTAGAAAGATTAGAAAATATGCCATCGATAGTGAGGCTTGGTATCATTATGCTGTTGGATCCATTGTTACCTTAGTTGCGATCTTGATCGTATTTGTTGTTGCATTTAATGCTTTAGCTAGAGAGTTATTTGTTTGTTGCATTTAAGTGTTGTATGAACTTTATGTATGAACTTGTATTAATTTGGTCTATTCAGTGTTGTGTAATGAAGATGAGCCGGCAATGGATGTACGATGACCGATGCTCTCCCCAGTTCGTTGAGGGCGTGCATACTTTTCTGCTTGCGGCTGAGGCAAACAAGCGGTGGATGGTTTTATGCCTTGTCCATGTGCTCGCTGTAAGAATGGTCACAATTACTCTACGTCAAGAACCATTCACGTCCACCTGTTTAAGTCCGGTTTCATGCCCCATTATAATGTTTGGACCAAGCACGGAGAAAGAGGGGTTATGATGGAAGACAATGAAGAAGAAGAGGACGACGACAGCTATCCTGGCCATGGGTTCCCTGAATACGATGATACAATAATGGGGGAAGAAGCTGAGCCGGTAATGCGGGAAGAAGCTGAGCCGGCAATGCGGGAAGAAGCTGAAGAAGAGGCATCAGATGAGCCCGTTGATGATCTAGGTCGGGCCATTGCCGATGCAAAGAGAAACTGCACAAGTGATTTGGAGAAGAAGAAGTTGCAGCGCATGTTAGAGGATCACAAAAAATTGTTGTACCCGAATTGCGTAGGTGACAAGAAAAAGCTGGGCACCACACTGGAATTGCTGCAATGGAAGGCAGAGAATGGTGTATCTGATAAGGGATTTGGAAAGTTGCTGGTAATGATAAAGGATATGCTTCCAAAGGACAACAAATTGCCTGAGAGTATGTACGAAGCAAAGAAGGCTGTCTGCCCTCTAGGGTTAGAGGTGCAGAAGATACATGCATGCCCTAATGATTGCATCCTCTACCGCGGTGAGTACGAGGATTTGAACGCTTGCCCGGTATGTGGTGCATTGCGCTATAAGATCAGCCGCGATGACCCTCGTGATGTCGAGGGCCGGCGCCCCAGGAAAAAGATTCCTGCCAAGGTGATGTGGTATGCTCCTATAATACCACGGTTGAAACGTTTGTTCCAAAACAAAGAGCATGCCAAAGCGATGCGATGGCACAGAGAAGACCGTAAGAAAGACGGAAAGTTGAGAGTACCCGCTGACGGGTCGCAGTGGAGAAAAATCGAAAGAAAGTACAGGAAGGAGTTTGCAGATGACGCAAGGAGCGTATGGTTTGGTCTAAGCGCAGATGGCATTAATCCTTTTGGGGAGCAGAGCAGCAACCATAGCACCTGGCCTGTGACTCTATGTTTGTATAACCTTCCTCCTTGGTTGTGCATGAAGCGGAAGTTCATTATGATGCCAGTGCTCATCCAAGGCCCTAAGCAACCCGGCAACGACATTGATGTGTACCTAAGGCCATTAGTTGAAGAACTCTTACAACTGTGGAATGGAACAGGTGTATGTGCGTGGGATGAGCACATGGGGGAAGAATTTGACCTAAAGGCGTTGCTGTTCGTGACCATCAATGATTGGCCTGCTCTCAGTAACCTTTCAGGACAGACAAACAAGGGATACCGCGCATGCACGCACTGTTTGGACGATACCGACAGTATATATTTGGCTAATAAGAATGTGTACCTGGGACATCGTCGATTTCTTCCGAGCAGGCATCCCGTAAGAAAGAAAGGCAAGCATTTCAAAGGTGAGGCGGATCACCGGACGAAGCCTCGCCACCGTACTGGTGCTGATGTACATGATATGGTCAAGGATTTGAAGGTGGTCTTGGAAAGGGTCCTGCTGGACAACCTGTTCCGAATGACGCTGACGGACGCGCACCCATGTGGAAGAAGAAATCTATATTTTGGGACCTGCCCTATTGGAAAGACCTCGAGGTCCGGTCCGCAATCGACGTGATGCACGTGACGAAGAATCTTTGTGTGACCCTGCTTGGCTTCTTGGGCGTGTATGGGAAGACAAAAGATACACCTGAGGCACGGGAGGACAAGCAACGTATGCACGGAAAAGACGGCATACATCAGGGTCATGCAAGCTACGCTCTTACCAAAGAAGAGAAGGAAATCTTCTTTGAATGCCTGCTCAGTATTAAGGTACCGTCTGGCTTCTCGTCGAATATAAAGGGAATAATAAACATGGCAGAGAAAAAGTTCCATAACCTAAAGTCTCATGACTGCCACGTGATTATGACGCAGCTGCTTCCGGTTGCATTGGGGGGCTTCTACCGGAAAACGTTCGATTAGCCATTGTGAAGCTATGTGCATTTCTCAATGCAATCTCTCAGAAGGTAATCGATCCAGAAATCATACCAAGGTTACAGAATGATTTGGTGCAATGTCTTGTCAGTTTCGAGTTGGTGTTCCCACCATCCTTCTTCAACATCATGACGCACGTCCTAGTTCACCTATGCGAAGAGATTAACGTTTTGGGTCCTGTATTTCTACACAATATGTTCCCCTTTGAGAGGTTCATGGGAGTCTTAAAGAAATATGTTCATAACCGTGCTAGGCTAGAAGGAAGCATCTCCAAGGGCTGTCAAAATGAGGAGGTCATTGAGTTTTGTATTGACTTTATTCCTGACCTTAAGCCGATTGGTGTTCCTGAATCGCGGCATAAGGGCAGACTGGATCGAAAAGGCATGCTAGGAGGGGAACAAATAATATGTATGGACGGACATTCTCTCACTGAAGCACACTACACAGTTCTACAGAATTCCGCCTTGGTGGCTCCGTATATGGATGAACACAAGAATTTGCTACGCTCCAAACACCCGGAGCGGTGTGATGACTGGATTACACGTGAACAAACCAGGAGTTTCGCCAGCTGATTGCAAGCACGTACCATGCATGACACCTCTATTGAAGAAGACATGTACTTGTTGTCCCAGTTACCATCTTCGAATATAATGACTTTCAAAGGGTACGAGATAAATGGTAATACATTTTACACGATCGCCCAAGATAAGAAGAGCACCAACCAAAACAGTGGTGTCCGCTTTGATGCAGAAATCAAGATGGGAAAGGAAACATATTATGGTTATATACAGGACATATGGGAATTTGACTATCGACGTGGTTTGAAGGTCCCTTTGTTTCGGTGCAAATGGGTCAAATATGACACGAGGCGGGGTAACGGAAGACCCACAGTACGGAATGACAACAGTGGGTCTCAACAATCTTGCGTATGCAGACGAACCATTCGTCCTAGCCAATGATGTGGCACAGGTTTTCTATGTGAAGGACATGTCTACCAAGCCAAGAAAAAGAAAAGATAAGGAAGCGAATGCATCATACGATGAGCCAAAGCGGCACATAGTTCTTTCTGGGAAGAGAAACATCGTGGGAGTGGATGACAAGACAGACAAGTCAGAAGATTATGAAAAGTTTGATGAAATTGCTCCATTCACAGTGAATATTGACCCGAGCATCCCGTTAAATGATGAAGATTTTCCATGGTTACGGTGCAAAGGGACACACGCGAAGAAAAAGTCTCACACCCAAAGATCTGGGATGTGATCGGCTTCACTAGCTATCATCACTTTCTTCTGTGTTTCACACCCAGAAGGGAATCTCTATATTAGTTAGGGTAGTTAATTATGTGTTTTGGCATTTGAAACGCGAAGAAATTTTATGTGCAAACAAATTCTTTCATGCCTTTACTGATTTTTAAAGTTAAGTTATTCAGAAACTAGTGATTCACACTAATTTCAAATAATTCAAAATTTAAACTATTCAAATTTGAAAACTATGGGCACTAACAGAAAGTTTGTAATTTTTTGTACCTAAAGCAAAAATATTCACAAAGAAACTCTAAATACAAAAAAACAACTCAAAAATAAATAAAGCAAAAAAATAAAAAAAAGCCCGCCTACTAGGCTAGAGCGGCCTGCATACGACTAGAAACCCAACCCGTTGTTGGGCCAGGATGCAGGCCCGCAAAGGCCCAGTAGGCCCACGGGGCAGCACAGCACAGGTAGGCCCAGAAGGCCTGCATTTGAGAGGAGCTCGAAGGAGCAGCCGCGGCTGGGTTTATAAACCAGTGCGGCTGCCCTTCGCTAGGCGAGGTGGGACTAAACTTTGCGCCCCTCGCCTGGCAGCGCACCCCCCTTTAGTACCCGTTCGTGGCACCAACCGGTACTAAAGGGGGGGCCTTTAGTACCGGTTGGAGCCACCAACCGGCACTAAAGGGGGTCGCTTCCCGCCGCTTGGCCTGGGCAAAACAGGCCTTTAGTACCGGTTGGTGGCTCCAACCGGTACTAAAGGTGCCTTCTATATATACAACACTTCAAAATTTCGTCAGTTTCTCATCTCCCACTTCTCTCTGCCGCCGCCCCGTCCCGCGCCGTCCCCGTCGACTCCGCGACGCCCCCGTCCTCGTCGCGTCGTCCCCTTCGACTCCGCGGCGCCCCCGTCGCCGGCCTGTCGCCGCACCGGCCCGTCGCCGTCCCGGTCGCCGCACCGGCCCGTCACCGATCCCCTCGCTTCGTCGTCGCCGTCGCCTTTGCATCGACCTCGCCTCGCCGTCGCCGTCGCCTCGACCTTGCCCGCGCGCGCTGTGAGCCCCTTCCCCGGCCCCTCTCCTCCCTCCAATCGATCAAAGCCACACCGCGCGCCGGCGCCGACCGTAGCGCACAGACACGCGCGCGCACACACACACACTACATGCACACACACACACACACTACACACACACTACACGCGCACACACACACAATTTTTCTGTTTTTAGCTTTTAGTTTTTTCTGTTTTTCTGTTTTTCATACAAAGTTTTAGATGAATTAATTAATTAGATTAGATTAATGTCAAATAGTATATAGAAATGTTAGTTATAATATATATAATGTCAAATGTTATAGAAATGTTAGTTATATAGAAATGTTAGAAATTTTGGAAATGTTAGTTTTAGCTAGCTAGATGAATTAGATTAATTTCAAATTGTATAGAAGTTGTTTTTCTGTTTGTTTTATATAATGTTAGTTTTAGCTAGCTAGATGAATTAGATTAATGTTAGTTTTATATAATGTTGTTTTTCTGTTTTTAATGGATGTATAGAAGTTGTTTTTTATGTTTTTAGTGTTAGATCCTTAATTAGTATGAAATAGCATATAGAATTTTGACATATGCAATGATAGCATAATTAGTGTTACATTTGCATATAGTATTTGTTGTCGACGATGCCCGGCCCGCATCCTCGCCGTCGACCCGTTCGCGACGACGTCCTGCTTCAGAGGACCCATGTCCGGGACTGGGCTCCGCCGGGCTGGCACTGGGAGGTGCTACCTTCAGGGGCGCGACGCTTGGTGAGGAACCCGGCCCCGGGTCCCGTCGTCAACCCTCATCTCCTTTGGTGGCATTCGCGTGGGCCACTTTCGGTGCGGAGGGAGCCGGCCCCGCCAGAGGTGGTACGTCGCCGTGTCAAGGAGGAGGACGAGCACGTCCATCGCTACATGGCTGCTATGGACGTCAGGTTCTCCAATACCTGGTAGGTTCTTTGGGGAGATCACCCGAGCTATGATCCAGTGATGGTTCCTTCACTTTGGTTGTCCACCGCCTAGATTACTCTCTAGTATTCGATCTTTATTAGCTAGCTAGCTAGTGATGTATTCGATATATAATATTCGAGATGATTTATTCGAGATTGTATATATTATTTGAGACGATGTATTCGAGATTATATCTATTATTCGAGACGACGTATTCGAGATTAAATCTATTATTCGAGACGATGTATTCGAGATTATATCTATTATTCGAGACGATGTATTTGAGATTATATCTATTATTCGAGATTATACTAAATTGTTTTATATTTCTTTTGGCATAGTTAAATAAAAGCTATGGCGGACAATACCGACAGAGAGAGAGAACAGACCATGTTCGATATCATACGCGGGCCAGATGATGATCAGAATGAAGAAGATTTTGACGGCTCCGAATTTCTAAACAACACCGGAGAGGGTGATATGATATTCGATCGCGACGACCGAGAAGATGAAGTCATGAACTACGACGAAGAACATGTTGATCCTGAAACAACAAACACCGGCGAGGTATATATATATATTTATATAAGCAGGAATCTGGTGATCATCGCATGTTTTAAATGAGTTGTAGATATATTAACGAATCGATCTTTCTTCTTTCAGCCATCCGGATCGAGCAAATCTTCAGGCAAAAGGACGAAACGAGGCCCGAACAAAAAGTTGAAGGAGGGCGTAAAGTACAATATCGAGGCATTCAAACCTAATGGCGAACCATTAGCGCCTAAGAAGATTGCGGACAAGTTCGTTCGTCAGTGCGGAGTTCTTGTGAAGGACCAACTCCCGATCTCCCTTCAAGAATGGAGAAAGCCCTAGAGGCAATAATAAAAGCATTATTATTATATTTCTTTGTTCATGATAATTGTCTTTATTCGTGCTATAATTGTGTTATCTGGAAATCGTAATACATGTGTGAATAACAGACACCAACATGTCCCTAGTAAGCCTCTAGTTGACTAGCTCGTTGATCAATAGATAGTCATGGTTTCCTGGCTATGGACATTAGATGTCATTGATAACGGGATCACATCATTAGGATAATGATGTGATGGACAAGACCCAATCCTAAACATAGCACAAGATCGTATAGTTCGTTTGCTAGAGTTTTTGCAATGTCAAAGTATCTCTTCCTTCGACCATGAGATCGTATAACTCCTGGATACCGTAGGAGTGCTTTGGGTGTATCAAACGTCACAACGTAACTGGGTGACTATAAAGGTGCACTACAGGTATCTCCGAAAGTATCTATTGTTTTATATGGATCGAGACTGGGATTTGTCACTTCGTATGACGGAGAGATATCACTGGGCCCACTCAAGTAATGCATCATCATAATGAGCTCAAAGTGACCAAGTGTTTGGTCACGGGATCATGCATTACGGTACGAGTAAAGTGACTTGCCGGTAACAAGATTGAACGAGGTATTGGGATACCGACGATCGAATCTCGGGCAAGTAACATATCGATTGACAAAGGGAATTGCATACGGGGTTGATTAAATCCTCGACATCGTGGTTCATCCGATGAGATCATCGTGGAGCATGTGGGAGCCAACATGGGTATCCAGATCCCGCTGTTGGTTATTGACCGGAGAGCGATCTCGGTCATGTCTACATGTCTCCCGAACCCGTAGGGTCTACACACTTAAGGTTCAGTTACGCTAGGGTTGTAGGGATATGTATATGCAGTAACCCGAATGTTGTTCGGAGTCCCGGATGAGATCCCGGACGTCACGAGGAGTTCCGGAATG
Organism: Triticum dicoccoides; assembly: GCF_002162155.2. Lineage (NCBI taxonomy): Eukaryota > Viridiplantae > Streptophyta > Magnoliopsida > Poales > Poaceae > Triticum > Triticum dicoccoides. The sequence goes on along the minus strand of NC_041386.1, from coordinate 595,218,276 downwards.
GTCCGGAGGTAAAGATTTATATATGGAAAGTCCTGTTTCGGGCATCGGGACAAGTTTCGGGGTTATCGGTATTGTACCGGGACCACCGGAGGGGTCCCGGGGGCCCACCGGGTGGGGCCACCCATCCCCGGGGGCCACATGGGCTGTAGGGGGTGCGCCTTGGCCTGCTTGGGCCAAGGGCACCAGCCCCACATAGGCCCATGCGCCTAGGGTTCAATGGGGCAAGAGTCCTAGGAGGGTAAGGCACCTCCTAGGTGCCTTGGGGGGGAGGGAAACCCCCCTTGGCCGCCGCACCCCCTAGGAGATTGGATCTCCTAGGGCCGGCCACCCCCCCTTGGCACCCCTATATATAGTGGGGGAGAGGAGGGACTTCATACCTTGAGTCCTTGGCCTTTGGTTGCCTCCTTCTTCCTCCCCAACACCTCCTCCATCTCCTTATTGCTTAGCGAAGCTCTGCCGGAGTACTGCAGCTCCATCAACACCACGCCGTCGTGCTGCTGCTGGTGCCATCTCCCTCAACCTCTCCTCCCTCCCTTGCTGGATCAAGAAGGAGGAGACGTGGCTGTTCCGTACGTGTGTTGAACGCGGAGGTGCCGTCCGTTCGGTGCTAGGATCTCCGGTGATTCGAATCACGTCGTGTTCGACTACATCATCCCCGTTCTTTGAACGCTTCCGCTCGCGATCTACAAGGTACGTAGATGCATCCAATGACTCGTTGCTAGATGAACTCCTAGATGATCTTGGTGAAACGAGTAGAAAAATTTTTGTTTTCTGCAACGTTACCCAACAGTGGTATCAGAGCCAGGTTTATGCGTAGTTCTTCTTGCACGAGTAGAACACAATTGGTTGTGGGCGTAGATTTGTCAACTTTCTTGCCGCTACTAGTCTTATCTTGCTTCAGCGGTATTGTGGGATGAAGCGGCCCGGACCAACCTTACACGTACGCTTACGTGAGATCGGTTCCACCGACTAACATGCACAAGTTGCATAAGGTGGCTGGCGGGTGTCTGTCTCTCCTACTTTAGTTGAAGCGGATTCGATGAAAAGGGTCCTTATGAAGGGTAAATAGAAGTTGACAAATCACGTTGTGGTTTCACGTAGGTAAGAAAACGTTCTTGCTAGAACCCTACTTCAGCCACGTAAAACCTGCAAACAACAATTAGAGGACGTCTAACTTGTTTTTGCAGCAAGTGCTTTGTGATATGATATGGCCAAAGTTGTGATGAATGATGAATGATCTATATGTCATGTATGAGATGTTCATGCTATTGTAATAGGAATCACGACTTGCATGTCGATGAGTATGACAACCGGCAGGAGCCATAGGAGTTGTCTTTATTTTTTGTATGACCTGCGTGTCATTAAAGAACGCCATGTAAACTACTTTACTTTATTACTAAACGCGTTAGTCATAGAAGTAGAAGTAGTCGTTGGCGTGACAACTTCATGAAGACACGATGATGGAGATCATGATGATGGAGATCATGGTGTCATGCCGGTGACAAGATGATCATGGAGCCCCGAAGATGAAGATCAAAGGAGCTATATGATATTGGCCATATCATGTCACTACTTATATAATTGCATGTGATGTTTATTATGTTTTATGCATCTTGTTTACTTAGAACGACGGTAGTAAATAAGATGATCCCTTACAAAATTTCAAGAAGTGTTCTCCCCTAACTGTGCACCGTTGCTACAGTTCGTCGTTTCGAAGCACCACGTGATGATCGGGTGTGATAGATTCTTACGTTCACATACAACGGGTGTAAGACAGTTTTACACAGCGAAAACACTTAGGGTTAACTTGACGAGCCTAGCATGTACAGACATGGCCTCGGAACACGGAGACCGATAGGTCGAACACGAGTCGTATGGAAGATACGATCTACATGAGAATGTTCACCGACGATGACTAGTCCGTCTCACGTGATGATCGGACACGGCCTAGTCGACTCGGATCGTGTAACACTTAGATGACCAAAGGGATGTCAAATCTGAGTGGGAGTTCATTATAATTTGATTAGATGAACTTAATTATCATGAACTTAGTCTAAATTTTTACAATATGTCTTGTAGATCAAATGGCCAACGTAATCCTCAACTTCAACGCGTTCCTAGAGAAAACCAAGCTGAAAGACGATGGCAGCAACTATACGGACTGGGTCCGGAACCTGAGGATCATCCTCATAGCTGCCAAGAAAGATTATGTCCTACAAGCACCGCTAGGTGATGCACCTGTTCTCCCTGCAGAACAAGACGTTATGAACGCTTGGCAGGCACGTTCTGATGACTACTCCCTCGTTCAGTGCGGCATGCTTTACAGCCTAGAGCCGGGGCTCCAAAAGCGTTTTGAGAGACATGGAGCATATGAGATGTTCGAAGAGCTGAAAATGGTTTTCCAAGCTCATGCCCGGGTCGAGAGATATGAAGTCTCCGACAAATTCTTCAGCTGTAAGATGGAGGAAAACAGTTCTGTCAGTGAGCACATACTCACTATGTCTGGGTTGCATAACCGCTTGACTCAGCTGGGAGTTAATCTCCCGAATGATGCGGTCATTGACAGAATCCTCCAGTCGCTTCCACCAAGCTACAAGAGCTTTGTGATGAACTTCAATATGCAGGGGATGGAAAAGACCATTCCTGAAGTATTTGCTATGCTGAAATCAGCAGAGGTAGAAGTCAGAAAGGAACATCAAGTGTTGATGATCAATAAAACCACTAAGTTCAAGAAGGGCAAGGGTAAAAAGAACTTCAAGAAGGACGGCAAGGTAGTTGCCGCGCCCAGCAAGCAAGCTGCCGGGAAGAAGCCAAAGAATGGACCCAAGCCCGAGACTGAGTGTTTTTATTGCAAGGAAAGTGGTCACTGGAAGCGGAACTGCCCTAAGTACTTAGCGGACAAGAAGGCCGGCAAAACCAAAGGTATATTTGATATACATGTAATTGATGTGTACCTTACCAGTAATCGTAGTAACTCCTGGGTATTTGATACCGGTGCCGTTGCTCATATTTGTAACACACAACAGGAGCTGCGGAATAAACGGAGACTGGCGAAGGACGAGGTAACGATGCGCGTCGGGAATGGTTCCAAGGTCGATGTGATCGCCGTCGGCACGCTACCTCTACATTTACCTACGGGATTAGTTTTGAACCTCAATAATTGTTATTTTGTGCCAAGTTTGAGCATGAACATTGTATCAGGATCTCGTTTAATTCGAGATGGCTACTCATTTAAATCCGAGAATAATGGTTGTTCTATTTATATGAGAGATATGTTTTATGGTCATGCTCCGATGGTGAATGGTTTATTCTTTATGAATCTCGAGCGTAATGCTACACATATTCATAGTGTAAGTACCAAAAGATGTAAGATTGATAGTGATAGTCCCACATACTTGTGGCACTGCCGCCTCGGTCACATAGGTGTCAAACGCATGAAGAAGCTCCATGCTGATGGACTTTTAGAGTCTCTTGATTACGAATCATTTGACACGTGCGAACCATGCCTCATGGGTAAAATGACCAAGACTCCATTCTCAGGAACAATGGAGAGAGCAACCAACTTATTGGAAATCATGCATACTGATGTGTGCGGTCCAATGAGTGTTGAGGCTCGCGGTGGCTATCGTTATGTTCTCACCCTCACTGATGACTTGAGTAGATATGGGTATGTCTACTTAATGAAACACAAGTCTGAGACCTTTGAAAAGTTCAAGGAATTTCAGAGTGAAGTTGAGAATCAACGTGACAGGAAAATCAAGTTTCTACGATCAGATCGTGGAGGAGAATACTTGAGTCACGAGTTTGGTACACACTTAAGAAAATGTGGAATAGTTTCACAACTCACGCCGCCTGGAACACCTCAGCGTAATGGTGTGTCCGAACGTCGTAATCGCACTCTATTAGATATGGTGCGATCTATGATGTCTCTTGCCGATTTACCACTATCTTTTTGGGGCTATGCTTTAGAGACTGCCGCATTCACTTTAAATAGGGCCCCATCAAAATCCGTTGAGACGACACCGTATGAATTATGGTTTGGGAAGAAACCTAAGCTGTCATTTCTAAAAGTTTGGGGATGCGATGCTTATGTCAGGAAACTTCAACCTGAAAAGCTCGAACCCAAATCGGAAAAATGTGTCTTCATAGGATACCCTAAAGAAACTGTTGGGTATATCTTCTACCTCAGATCCGAAGGCAAGATCTTTGTTGCCAAGAATGGGTCCTTTCTGGAGAAAGAGTTTCTCTCGAAAGAAGTGAGTGGGAGGAAAGTAGAGCTTGATGAAGTATTACCTCTTGAACCGGAAAATGGCGCAACTCAAGAAAATGTTCCTGAGGTGCCTGCACCGACTAGAGAGGAAGTTAATGATAATGATCAAGATACTTCTGATCAAGCTCCTACTGAAATTCGAAGGTCCACGAGGACACGTTCCGCACCAGAGTGGTACGGCAACCCTGTCTTGGAAATCATGTTGTTAGACAACGGTGAACCTTCAAACTATGAAGAAGCGATGGCGGGTCCGGATTCCAACAAATGGCTAGAAGCCATGAAATCCGAGATAGGATCCATGTATGAAAACGAAGTATGGACTTTGACTGACTTGCCCGTAGAACGGCGAGCCATAGAAAATAAATGGATCTTTAAGAAGAAGACAGACGCGGATGGTAATGTGACCATCTATAAAGCTCGGCTTGTCGCTAAGGGTTATCGACAAGTTCAAGGGATTGACTATGATGAGACTTTCTCACCGGTAGCGAAGCTGAAGTCCGTCCGAATCATGTTAGCAATTGCCGCATTTTATGATTATGAAATTTGGCAAATGGACGTCAAAATGGCATTCCTTAATGGTTTCCTTAAGGAAGAATTGTATATGATGCAGCCGGAAGGTTTTGTCGATCCTAAAAATGCTGACAAGGTGTGCAAGCTCCAACGCTCGATTTATGGGCTGGTGCAAGCATCTCGGAGTTGGAACATTCGTTTTGATGAGATGATCAAAGCGTTTGGGTTTACACAGACTTATGGAGAAGCCTGTGTTTACAAGAAAGTGAGTGGGAGCTCTATAGCATTTCTCATACTATATGTAGATGACATACTTTTGATGGGAAATGATATAGAACTTTTGGACAGCATTAAGGCCTACTTGAATAAGAGTTTTTCAATGAAGGACCTTGGAGAAGCTGCTTATATATTAGGCATCAAGATCTATAGGGATAGATCAAGACGCCTCATAGGTCTTTCACAAAGCACATATCTTGATAAGATTTTGAAGAAGTTCAAAATGGATCAGTGCAAGAAAGGGTTCTTGCCTGTTTTGCAAGGTGTGAAATTGAGCTCAGCTCAATGTCCGACCACGGCAGCAGAGATAGAAGAGATGAGTGTCATCCCCTATGCCTCAGCCATAGGTTCTATTATGTATGCCATGCTGTGTACCAGACCTGATGTAAACCTTGCCGTAAGTTTGGTAGGAAGGTACCAAAGTAATCCCGGCAAGGAACACTGGACAGCGGTCAAGAATATCCTGAAGTACCTGAAAAGGACTAAGGAAATGTTTCTCATTTATGGAGGTGACGAAGAGCTCGTCGTAAAAGGTTACGTCGACGCTAGCTTCGACACAGATCTGGATGACTCTAAGTCACAAACCGGATACGTGTATATTTTGAATGGTGGGGCAGTAAGCTGGTGCAGTTGCAAGCAGAGCGTCGTGGCGGGATCTACATGTGAAGCGGAGTACATGGCAGCCTCGGAGGCAGCACATGAAGCAATATGGGTGAAGGAGTTCATCACCGACCTAGGAGTCATACCCAATGCGTCGGGGCCGATCAAGCTCTTTTGTGACAACACTGGAGCTATTGCACTTGCCAAGGAGCCCAGGTTTCACAAGAAGACAAGGCACATCAAGCGTCGCTTCAACTCCATCCGTGAAAATGTTCAAGATGGAGACATAGAGATTTGTAAAGTACATACGGACCTGAATGTAGCAGATCCGTTGACTAAACCTCTCCCAAGAGCAAAACATGATCAACACCAGAATTCCATGGGTGTTTGATTCATCACAATGTAACTAGATTATTGACTCTAGTGCAAGTGGGAGACTGTTGGAAATATGCCCTAGAGGCAATAATAAAAGCATTATTATTATATTTCTTTGTTCATGATAATTGTCTTTATTCGTGCTATAATTGTGTTATCTGGAAATCGTAATACATGTGTGAATAACAGACACCAACATGTCCCTAGTAAGCCTCTAGTTGACTAGCTCGTTGATCAATAGATAGTCATGGTTTCCTGGCTATGGACATTAGATGTCATTGATAACGGGATCACATCATTAGGATAATGATGTGATGGACAAGACCCAATCCTAAACATAGCACAAGATCGTATAGTTCGTTTGCTAGAGTTTTTGCAATGTCAAAGTATCTCTTCCTTCGACCATGAGATCGTATAACTCCTGGATACCGTAGGAGTGCTTTGGGTGTATCAAACGTCACAACGTAACTGGGTGACTATAAAGGTGCACTACAGGTATCTCCGAAAGTATCTATTGTTTTATATGGATCGAGACTGGGATTTGTCACTCCGTATGACGGAGAGATATCACTGGGCCCACTCAAGTAATGCATCATTATAATGAGCTCAAAGTGACCAAGTGTTTGGTCACGGGATCATGCATTACGGTACGAGTAAAGTGACTTGCCGGTAACAAGATTGAACGAGGTATTGGGATACCGACGATCGAATCTCGGGCAAGTAACATATCGATTGACAAAGGGAATTGCATACGGGGTTGATTAAATCCTCGACATCGTGGTTCATCCGATGAGATCATCGTGGAGCATGTGGGAGCCAACATGGGTATCCAGATCCCGCTGTTGGTTATTGACCGGAGAGCGATCTCGGTCATGTCTACATGTCTCCCGAACCCGTAGGGTCTACACACTTAAGGTTCAGTTACGCTAGGGTTGTAGGGATATGTATATGCAGTAACCCGAATGTTGTTCGGAGTCCCGGATGAGATCCCGGACGTCACGAGGAGTTCCGGAATGGTCCGGAGGTAAAGATTTATATATGGAAAGTCCTGTTTCGGGCATCGGGACAAGTTTCGGGGTTATCGGTATTGTACCGGGACCACCGGAGGGGTCCCGGGGGCCCACCGGGTGGGGCCACCCATCCCCGGGGGCCACATGGGCTGTAGGGGGTGCGCCTTGGCCTGCTTGGGCCAAGGGCACCAGCCCCACATAGGCCCATGCGCCTAGGGTTCAATGGGGCAAGAGTCCTAGGAGGGTAAGGCACCTCCTAGGTGCCTTGGGGGGGAGGGAAACCCCCCTTGGCCGCCGCACCCCCTAGGAGATTGGATCTCCTAGGGCCGGCCACCCCCCCTTGGCACCCCTATATATAGTGGGGGAGAGGAGGGACTTCATACCTTGAGTCCTTGGCCTTTGGTTGCCTCCTTCTTCCTCCCCAACACCTCCTCCATCTCCTTATTGCTTAGCGAAGCTCTGCCGGAGTACTGCAGCTCCATCAACACCACGCCGTCGTGCTGCTGCTGGTGCCATCTCCCTCAACCTCTCCTCCCTCCCTTGCTGGATCAAGAAGGAGGAGACGTGGCTGTTCCGTACGTGTGTTGAACGCGGAGGTGCCGTCCGTTCGGTGCTAGGATCTCCGGTGATTCGAATCACGTCGTGTTCGACTACATCATCCCCGTTCTTTGAACGCTTCCGCTCGCGATCTACAAGGTACGTAGATGCATCCAATGACTCGTTGCTAGATGAACTCCTAGATGATCTTGGTGAAACTAGTAGAAAATTTTTTGTTTTCTGCAACGTTACCCAACAAAGCTTACGCGTGCCCTGGGAAATCTTGAACACCCGGGAAGAACACGAGGCAAGGGCGCTATTCCGTGGTATGAGGGGTTTTCGGACTGGAATGCCGACTACAGAACCCGTGCGAGAAAGAAGATTGGGGATGAGAAGAAGAGGAAGATGGAGGAGGAGCAGAGGAAGCGGGACTATGAACGCCTTCAAGGCCTAGAAGCAAGTCAAGCGGAATTGGCAGCTAAATTCCAGCGGCAGCAGGAGCAGATCGACTCACTTAGCCAGCAAAGGGGGTCTCAGCAGCTGCAGCAGCTAGCGGATGATCCAGCATTGGATACCACCGCCCCATCCATGCCGAGAAGCAGCGTGGGTTCCGCCCCGGGCGACGCAGTGCTGGATAGATACCCCGTGGATGACATCACGGAGAACACTAACTGCGAGCTACACTTCAAAATGAAGAACATATCCATGAAGGTGGCGGACGCCCTTGCTTTTACAAATCCCCCCGAGGCAACCTTCCATTGCAACCCGATTCTAGCGGGCTATGCTCGTGTCTTGGTTGATGAGGTGGTGGACCAATATTCGGGGCTAGAGCTTGACATTCCTGGAGGTGACGATGAGCACACACTAGGAGAGGCCAACCATCGTATCATCCTATGGAGAAAGGATTGCATCATCTTTCGAAGGCCACCGACACCGCGTCATCCGACTCCTCGTCGCAGTCCGCCACCGAGTCAGCAGACTCCCGCTCCTCCAAGTCCACCAACGCGTCAGGTCACTCCTCCGCCAAGTCCGGCACAGCGTCAGACGTCCACTCCTCCTCCAAGTCCGGCACAACCTCAGGCCACTCCTCCTCCAAGTCCGGCACAGCTTCAGGCCACTCCTCCTCGTCCAACTCAGCCCCGTCAGCCGTCTCCACCGCCTCAGCAATCGCAGAAGAGACACCCCGCAGCTATGGTGCATAGCAGTACGAGTCGAGGTGATAGTACAGGAAGTACAGGCGGAGGCAAGCGATATAAATATGGTCCAAACCTCAGTACTCCTCTTCCTGTGAGGGCTTACGACAGGACCGAGGAGCAAACCAATGCCATAGTGCGGGCAGAAGTCGACGCCCATTTTGGACCGAAACCGCCACCGCCGCCAAGGGAGAAAGTGCATGTGGAAGTAGTTGACCACTTCATTCGTATGGCTCAACCACCAGCTCCTAAGCCTGTTGACACAGACTATGAGCGCCACATCAGGAAGTTACATCGACAACGTCTACAGAAGGAGGCAAGCTCGAGCTCGAGCAAACAACAAGCAGCTGTCAAAAAATGTGGGAAAACCGTTGCCCAGCTGGGAAAACAGGCGGCGCAATCGATCCCCTCGCTTGTTGTGCCGCCAACAACACGTGATAGTACGCGCGCCCAATATTATTGTGGCCAAACAGTTTACGTTCCTGAGGTGGGCGATGTGGTAATTACCCAGGAGCATATAATGCAGGCTGAAGAACTCAAGATCACTGTTGGACAACTCCTCGAGATCGAGGACATGCCTCTGATTACAGAGGAGGAAATAAAACGGAAATATGTCCGGGGCCAACCTTTGGTCGAGCCAGAAGATGTCAAGAAGCTCCCAACAAGAATGTATGAATTGCATCAATGGTACATGGACATTAGCAAGAGATCCGATCGAGAGTCCCTCATGGTGTATGTCAAGAAGGATGATTACTACCATGAGAAAGCTGTGGCCGTTGAGTATTCTGAACTGTTTCAGTTATACAATCAAGACGCACTCGACAAATCTATCGTCAGTTGCTATTGTCTGTAAGTGATTTCTTTCTATAATTTAAGTCTCAAGCTACCTGTAGTGATCCTTTTGATCAATCATTACGTGTAATTATCCTCACTATATTTTTTTCTGTGGTATTATGCAGGATGAAGATGTATGAAATGAGAAAAGGTGGATGCTATGGCATTGGGTTCATTGACCCAAACACCGTTAATGAATACACATGGAAAATAGATGCATATTATGAACAAGAGGTAGAGGACAGCATGCTAGAGTTCTTGAAGCGCCTCAAATACAATGAAGATATACTACTTCCTTACAACTTCCAGTGAGTCACACTTTCTTGTATTACAAATTCTCTGTTTTTGCCTACTAGCTAGCTACATGTTTTTGCTTACATATGCCCGCTTAATTAAGACATGCAAACGTGTGTGCATGCAGATTTCACTGGATCTTGTGTATCATTAAAGTTGACGCCGGAACAGTTGAAATACTGGACTCGCTACTCAAAGCAAATAGTGACTATAACATCTTGTTTGGGATAGTCAACAGGTAATTTCAATCATTATTAACTATATATCTCGGCCTATTTAGTTCGTCATTTCATGATATGAACTATTTAATAACCCCTTTATTCATTTTCTTTGTCGGCGGGCAGGGCTTGGGCAAGGTTCATCAGCGTCACGGAAGGCGAATGGAAACCACATCTGAAATGGTTTAGAGCCAAGGTAAGTAATTAAGTAGTACTAGCTAGCTAGCTAGCTGCCATCTCTTTAATTATCATGCTTGATTAATTATTATCTGATCAAATTAAATTCCATTCTCATAATAAAGGCCCTGAAGCAGGCGCAGGGGACTGATCTGTGTGCATTCTGCGTTTGTGAGAACATTCGCATGATGGCGTCCGAAAGGAGCAGATCTCAAAGACAGGAATGGGTACGCTTGTCAGAACACTATTCACAATTTTTACACCATTATCGATATCTAGTCACACAACTAATACACATGCATATTGATCTCCTTCTTGACAGTTCAAAGAGGTGCGGGACAAGCTCCTACCAACGGAGCGCGTAGAAGCACTTCAAGAGGAAATAGCGGGATTTTTGCTCGACCAGGTCATAAATCCGAAGGGAGAATACTATTACCCGCTACCGCCCCCATCGACCAAGTCATGAACCACTTCCAATTGGCATCGTGCTCCGAATGCACCAATCAGGCTAATGCCACTGGCTCCGAAGGCAACATGCATATGTAGGAGAAATTGTATATAGCTATACATGTGTGTATGTGTGAATTAATATGGTGGTTTGTGAGACATGATTGATGATATATATATGATTGGTTCTACTAGAAATTCTATTTATATATATATATATATATATATATATATATGCATAACGTGTACAATGTGTAGTACCGTAAAATACCAGCAAACGAAAAAGAATTAAAATGGAAAACACAAAATTAAATGAAAAAGAAATCATAAAACCAAAAAAAACATTTTAGTACCGGTTGGTGTTACCAACCGGTACTAAAGGGCTCCCGGCCCCCGGAGCTTGCTCGTGCCACGTGGTTGCCCTTTAGCACCGGTTCGTGCTGAACCGGTACTAAAGGGGGGGGGCCTTTAGTGCCAAAATTTTAGTGTGCCGGTTACCTAACCAGCACTAAAGGGCCTTACGAACCGGTGCTATTGTCCGGTTCTGCACTAGTGCTAGTGAGCCTCTACTAGACTAGCTCGTTGATCAAAGATGGTTAAGGTTTCCTAACCATAGACATGTGTTGTCACTTGATAACGGGATCACATCATTAGGAGAATGATGTGATGGACAAGACCCATCCGTAAGCTTAGCATATGATCGTTCAGTTTCTTGCTATTGCTTTCTTAATGTCAAATACATATTCCTTTGACTATGAGATCATGCAACTCCTGGATACCGGAGGAATACCTTGTGTGCTATTAAACATCACAACATAACTGGGTGATTATAAAGATGCTCTATAGGTATCTCCGAAGGTGTCTGTTGAGTTGGCATGGATCGAGATTAGGATTTGTCACTCCAAGTATCGGAGAGGTATCTCTGGGCCCTCTCGGTAATACACATCATGAGAAGCTTGCAAGCAAATTTACTAAGGAGTTAGTTATGAGATAATGTATTATAGAACGAGTAAAGAGACTTGCTGGTAACGAGATTGAACTAGGTATGAAGATACCGACGATCGAATCTCGAGCAAGTAACATACCGATAGACAAAGGGAATTATGTATGTTGTCATAAGGTTCACCCGATAAAGATCTTCGTAGAATATGTAGGAACCAATATGGGCATCTAGGTTCCACTGTTGGTTATTGGCCGGAGAGGTGTCTCGGTCATGTCTACGTAGTTCTCGAACCCGTAGGGTCCGCACGGTTAACGTTCGTTGACGATATAGTGTTATTTGAGTTATGTGATTTGGTGATCGAATGTTGTTCGGAGTCCTGGATGAGATCACGGACATGACGCAGAGCTCCGGAGGTAAATATTGATGAGGTCACGAGATGCTATTTGGACATCGGAAAGGTTTCGGAGTGAACTGGGTAGTCATCGGATCACCGGAAGGGGTTCCGGGAGGCCCCGGGAGGTCTATGGGCCTAATGGGCCAAGGGGAGGCACACACCAGCCCACAACGGGGCTGGCGTGCCCTCTCCCTGACCGTCGGACCTAGAGAAGTAAAGGGGGAGGGCTAGCCCCTCCTGCCTTCCCCTCCTCATGGGAGAAAGGAAAGGGGGGGCGCCACCCCCTCCTGCCTTCTCCCTGGCGCCACACAAAGAAGGGGGCGCTAGAGGGCACGAGCCCAAGGGGGCCGGCCGGCCACCCTTGGGGAGCCTCCTGGCTGCCTCCCCTCCCCCCATTATATATATATGAGGGAGGGACGCCACACAATGACCACGACAATCTCTTAGCCGTGTGTGGCGCCCCTCTCCACAGTTTAGTCCTTCGTCTAGTTTCTCCGCAGTGCACGACGAAGCCCTGCGGGAACAAGTTCACCATCACCATCATCACGCCGTTGTGCTGCCGGAACTCATCTACTACTTCGCCCATCTTGCTGGATCAAGAAGGCAAGGACGTCATCGAGATGAACGTGTGCTGAACGCAGAGGTGCCCTACGTTCGATACTTGATCGGTTGGATCACGAAGAAATTCGACTACATCAACCGCGTTAATAAATGCTTCTGCTTACGGTCTACGAGGGTACGTAGACACACTCTTCCCTCTCGTAGTTATGCATCTCCATGAATAGATCTTGCGTGTACGTAGAATTTTTTTTGTTTTCCATGCAACGTTCCCAACAAGAGTTGCAACCCAAATGTAACTAATAGACCAAGATTGTAGGCACACATATATTGCACCAACATATTCAACTAGGTGTTGTAGTTGTAGCGGTACTCTCTGGCATTGGAATTAGGTTCGTATAGCACATGAACGAGGGGATTGAAAACCCCCTTGCCAAGTTGGGTGCAAGCATTTTTTGTAGGTGATGCTTATCTTGTTAGCTTGGAGACTCCTACTGGTTCGATTAAAAGTTCTTAACTGAGGGAAATTCTTTCTGCTGTTGTGCTACATCATCCTTCCTCTTCGAGGAAATCTAGCAACTCCTAACGAAGTAGCAGCGCGGCACACATATTGAGTTGATCGCTTTGACCTTTGTCATTATAACTTTACATGTGTTCCAACTAGCCACCTCCACTCGCCACCGGCTGTCTGATCGGACCTAGCAGTCCGCCACGCCATGTTCCTCCTGCATAGGGATGCAAGCGGGCATCCCGCATAGTCCCGCATAAATGGAGGATTAGTTAAAATTGAACTAAATCTGAGAAGGGCCATTATAACTAACTTCAATCTATTTTTCCTATGAAGCAGGGCGGATCGGGCGTCGCACTGCACCCTTGCTCCTGCACATGCAGATACCATTAGAGGTGGTGCACTTGTGCCGCTTCGGCGAACTTGTTCATGGGGTCCGACGATCGGCTACGAGGGAGGTCGGCTAGGAGGAGATAACCGTGGAGACGTGATGCCAAACTCTTCTTTCGCTGCATGGCACTACGCGTCTATTGGTATTAATCTCGTGATCCATCGTCCATTAGCATGTTCCTAGTTGATCTGCACATAGATTTTTTTTATTGTGCACTTAGCGTGGCCCAACACAGGGGTGGTGCCATGGCGTGGTCATGGAGGAGCGGGTCGTCACCATGGTGTGGGGGCTCAGTCTTCATCCATGGGGGAGAAAGGAAAGGAGCAGGGGTGGCGCCATGGGGAGGATGCAGAGGAGCAGGGCGGCGCCATGGTAAGAGGGTGAGGTCTCGGTCTCCATCCATGTTTGTGGTCCTTATTTTTTATGTACGCAGCTATGTCCCTCACTTCATCTTTAAATTGTCCGGTCTTCTACATGTGATTGATGGGGCAAAGAGAAAGAGAAGAGAAAAAATAAAAAAAGAAGAAAATATGATCTGGGGGGGATCGCGTCTTACGTGGCGGACTAACCAGACGCGTCCGCGAGCCCTCCTATATGGTCTGAGTATGAGGGTTTGTGAACTCACAAGACATATAGGAACAAACTAAGGACGTCTGGTTGGGCCACATTTTTTCTTGAACGATGCTACACACACGATGTAATCTGACCGATTTATGCACAATGATATTAATCAAGCCGTTGGTGTGAGAAAGCAGCATCCAGAACATCGTTTGATTTTGCATCATGCATAAATCAGGCACGCACCCATCAAGCGTAAAATAGTTTTGTTTTTCCATATCTCTCCAATCCGGGCAGTGATCGGGCTGTCCGCCCAGACGTTTAGGAGAATTTGAGGGGACCGGCGGTAAATGCTCTAAGGGTCGAACCATGCTCCTATCATCTCTTCCCCTCACACCCTCTATCAGCACTCTTCCCTTCAGCTCTTCTGAACGCACCCTTTCTTTGTCCCACATGAAGCGACAACGGTCCTGTGCAGCAACACCTCCTAGCATGGATGGTCGGTGCCCCCTCCCCCCTCCCCTACGGCATTGCCGCCGGCTCCGAGTACCGTGAGTCGACGCTTGCAGCACGGCAGCAAAGCATCCCACCACTCCTAGCTTTGCTTGTCGCAACGCACTTGCAGCCGTGCATGTCTCTAACAAACCATGTTTTATTCTTAAAATAGAAATTGATTGTTATTTTATTTTACATCACCATTGCATCAGCACCATATTGCATTAATTTGGATATTCTATTTTGTCATTTTATTAGATGACAAATAAGTAAATCTTTCTAGCTATCGACGTTCTACCTGAAGAATCGCCTCCAAACCTTGCACCTGACCATTTTGTGATATTTTGGTCTATTTGAATTATTTCACAATTTTAGCTCAAGATTAGCTAACACCCGTAATTCAAAGCTCATTTATTGAATAAAGGATTTATTTTCTAATAGCAATTAAATGATCTTGAAATGGGTTGTTTATTTTTGTATAATCTCATTACAGTATATAAAGGCTATATTTAATATTTTACGTCAATCAAAGCTCGCTTGATGCCCCCAACGATTAAATATGAGGGCATTACAGCAAGTTAATTAATAAATCGATTTGCATATAAAATTGCTAACAAGCCAGTCCTGATTAACCCCCTAGATCTAAGTCGTCCAGATCAAAATCTCACGGCTAGCATGCCCCCACAGCACTCGGCGGCCCTGCAAGTCCATGCAACCCACCGCAAGCCCGTAAATCCCATCGTGAGCTC
Source organism: Triticum dicoccoides (assembly GCF_002162155.2). Classification (NCBI taxonomy): domain Eukaryota; kingdom Viridiplantae; phylum Streptophyta; class Magnoliopsida; order Poales; family Poaceae; genus Triticum; species Triticum dicoccoides. The sequence continues at coordinate 595,202,939 of NC_041386.1, read as the reverse complement.
GGAGCCACTTCTTGCGCCCGACCTAGAGGAGAGGCACCTCCTCGCTGCCAACACCCTAGTCGCACCTCGCGTATGCCCCTTCACCGTCATGCTCCATTGAGCCACCCGACATCAGAGAGACACTGCGCACCTGCCGCTCCTATTCTTTCCTTCTTCCTTCATCTTCCCTCCCTCTTTCTCTTTTCTCTCTGCAGTTCGCCATGGCCGCCGCCCACTAGACCTTCGCAACCGTGGGAGATGTGTGAATATTTTTAAATTTGTGAACATTTTTTGAATACGTGTGAACATTTATTCGCATTCACAACATTTTTTTTGTATTCGGTATTTTTAAAAATTATAAATTAAACGGACCAAACAGAAGATGAAATGAGAAAAACAAAAAAATGAAATGTGCCATCTCACTCGGCCCGGCCCATCTCACGTTGGAGACGTGGGTGACACACGCGTATGGCTCGCAACAAGCGATACACATTAGGCTAAAAAAACGATAAGCATCAGCACCCTTGCCAATTCCTATTCGGTGACCGCGGCGCCACT
>NC_041386.1:595186550-595202219 GCF_002162155.2 Triticum dicoccoides | reverse complement strand
ATAAATCAGTTATGTTTTTCCTCCCTTTTGTATTTTTATTACTTTTTAGTACTTCTCTCCAACTCACGATGTTTTTTCCAATTCATAAACTTCTTAAAAATTACATTTTGTTTTCAAATCCGTTATTTTTTCAGAAATTAATGAATTTTTCAAATCCAGAAGAAATTTCCATATAAGTGATTTATCAAATTTATGAATTTTTTCAGTTTTAAAAAAATATTTCATAAACTTTTTCAAATTTGGGAAAATTCCACCAATTCGTTATCATTTTTTAGATTTGCCAAGTTTTATAAAAATTTGTGGAACTTTTGTTAAAGTAGTGAACTTTTTTCCAAATTCATTAACTCGAGATTTTTACAAATTGATGAATATTTTTTCAAATTCATAAAAAATACAAATTCATGGATCTTTTTAGACTTTGCAAACATTTTTTGGACGTGTGAATTTTATGTCAACTGTTTTATAAAAGTCAACGGTCGACAACCTAGTCAACAGTCAATGGTCCGCCATGCTCCATTCAGCCGCCCAACGCTGGTGAGACCCTGCGCACCCGCCACGCCTCTTCATTCCCTCTCCTTCCTTCATCATACCTCCCTCATTTTGTTTTTTCTCTGTAAATAGCCATGGCCGCCGATATTCAGAACCACGGGAGATGTGTGAATGTTTTTTAATTTGAATATGTGTGAACTTTTCTTCAAATTCACAACATTTTGTTTTTGTATTCATGAATGTTTTCCAACTTGTAAATTAAAACAAACAAACAAAAGATGAAATGAGAAAACCACAACAAATTGGCGTGCGCCATCTTTACAGCGCCCGGCGTATATCACGTTGCAGACGCGGGCTACGCGCGCATATCGCTCGCAACAACCGATATGGACCAGCGCCCTTGCTAGCACCTAGTTGACGCCCACTGCACCACATATAGGCAAATTGGTAAAAGGCGAACTCCCCCAGTGTGTACAGAGGTTTCCCAAGTGTATCGGCCCATCAGCTTAATTGTTTTATTAATCAGTTATGTTTCTTTCTACGATTTTTCTGTGGGGTTTTCCTGCCTTTTTTAATTTACTTTTTCCGTCTTGTTCTCCTTTTATTTTTCAGTTGTCCCTTTTCTTTTTGTATTTGTATTTTACCTTATTTTTATATTTTGTTATGTTTTTAAACATCTCTCAAACACATGATCTTTTCCCCCAATTCATGAAATCCCCAGTTGAAATTATGTTCTCCATCCAATCTAAATTAATTATCGATGCTTTAGTAGAACTTTAGCATTTATGCTTGTGTGCTTTCCTCTGTCTTCATGTATGATCATGCTTCAATGCTCGTCCCCTATTGTCCATACTAGACTCTTCATTTATGAGCTATACCAAAAAAAGAAATTTGATTTATGTATAGCCATATTCGCACAAAACACATTAGAAGTAGTTCACATAAACGGAAAAGAGCCCGATAATAGAATTGATGTCACCCTATCAATTACCCATCTTATTTCGCTCTCGCCGCTGCCTGGCAAAGCCCACATGGCGGCTGCGGCAGGGAGATCATGTTCGGGCGTGGGCGGATGTGGACGCTCGGAGGGAGATGGCGAGACAGCAAAGGAGATGCGTGTTTGAGTGATCTGCGTAAGGCGGTGCTCAAAGGCGGTATTGGTGAAGCCGCCGACGGCAATTTTCAGTGACGGCCCGGCCTGGCTAGGTCACCGGGGAACAGGGTGTCGACGCATGTGTCCTTGACGGTGGCGAGCTCGACGCCATACCCGGTCTGTCGTGCACCGGCATGGATGATTTTTTTAGGTTTTCTTTAAGGAGACTTCACGTTCGGTTTGGGACGGCGAGGCGGCAAATTGGTAAAAGGCGAACTCCCCGAGTGTGTACAGAGGTTTCCTAAGTGTATCGGCCCATCAGCTTAATTGTTTTATTAATCAGTTATGTTTCTTTCTGCCATTTTTTCTGTGGGGTTTTCCTGTCGTTTTTGGTTTACTTTTTTCGTTTTGCTTTCCTTTTATTTTTCAGTTGTCCCCTTTCTTTTCGTATTTGTATTTTTTTCCTTATTTTTATATTTTGATATGTTTTTAAACCTCTCTCAAACACATGATCTTTCTTCCCAATTCATGAACTTCCTAAAATTAGCGATTGATTTTAAAATCCATAAATTTTCTCAAATTCAAGGAACTTTTAGGAAAATGGATTAAAAAATTCAAATCTGCTTTTTTTTTGAATACTTGAACTTTTTCACACATGAGACCATTTTCCAAATCTGTGAACTTTTTTTAAAATATATGAGTTTTCTTAAAATTAATAAAAAATTCGAATTTGTAAATTTCCTCAAATACATGATGTTTTTACAGATTCACTTAGTACTTTTTTTTAAATGAACTTTTTCCAAATTTATGAACTTGAGATTTTTTTTTTCAAAATTCATGGATGTTTTTAAACTTTGCAAAAAATAGATTTGTGATTTTTTTGTCAACTTTTCTGTTATAGTCAATGGTCAACAACCTAATCAACGTTAATGGTCCCGGTCAACGGTGAATGGTCGTGGCGAACTAGCAACCAGCGTCCTGGATTGAGCGGCCCGAGCAATGTGGGTTCAAAACTACGTTTTTAGCGAAGCAAGAATTTATTAACTCATAATGTTTTCAAGAGTGAAGCAATCCGTACAGAGTCGCGGACCATTTTGGCGTCGAGGCGCGCATTGGTTGAACGAAGCAGCGCTTGGGGCGTCGTGTATATATAGGACCTGTCACCAAGCCGTCGTGATGACAAGGACCAGCGCTTTGGAGCCACGGTCGTCCTAACGGAAGAACTTGAGGAGATTCGGGGCCCGGAAGACTTACTTGGAGAAGAATGTCGCCATATGTTCGAGTATCGGTCCTGCGAGGACTAAAACCCTACCTATCTACTAGCCGGAGTCGAGGCACAAGGACTCCCCTTGCCACCGGCTGCTGGAGCGGCAGGCGGAGTGGAGGCGGATCCACGGATTCACCGGCACCTCAAATGCATAAGCTGAGGGGGTTGTGTTTTGCAATATTTTGACGTAAATTGTTACATGCATGTTGCTATCCATTGCCCATTTGTGTGGTAGATGACAGCGGTGCGGCCCCATCAATATATAGTACTGAAAGAAACGATTCAAAAAGTACAACCGCACAGGTTGGCAGGTGTCTTGAAATGTTTATCTTTTGACTCTGCATGGCCACGTAGCCAGTTTATATTGATCTCGAAAAAGGTTAATGTTATACATCTGTTCAACATGATCTATAGTCAGACGTCGTGTTTGAGACCATAATAAAAATAAATAGGCTGCTCATATCAAGACTAAAGGAGTGCGTGAAGAAGAAGAAAAAACAAAGGTTCATGCGAAGAACTGTGATGCCTACCAGGACACTTACTACAAACGAACAGTGATGGCGGCACTTTGTTTTACTCGGTTTGGGATTCCGATCAATCACGTCGATTACCTTGGAGTCCCTCTCATTTTTCCATCCGTGATGAAAATGGAGAGCCTTGCAAAAACACTCCATTGGAGGCGCCGCTCGCGGTGACACCCCTAGCTTGACAAAATCACATGTGGAAGATTTCTTAATTTCCACTGGGCCGATGGATGTTTAAATGTGGTTAAATCGGTCGTGTGCTGGTGTCTACCTACCTTCTACTTTCGTGGCTTGAGCTCCATCTGCCATTTCTCAATCAGTCGGACAGTGACACGCACGCACACAGCAATGCATTGCCTTTGAAAAACAAAGCATTGCCTTTGGAAAAGGATTAAATGGGCAAAACAATATAAAAAGCATGCAGGTCGAAGGCCCAAGAAGAGTTGGGGATGCTCGGTCATGGGTGCAATTTTGTGCTCCACCCCTGCCGCTCGGCTGCTCCCAGCGTGCACAAGTTAATACGCGCCCTTGTCAAAAAAAAAAAAGGTTAATATGATGCGTTCATGCAACCATTTCACCTCATCCATGGGTGGAAATTGGTGCTTAACCATTGGCGTGCAACATATACTCCGTTTCCTCGAAGAAGAAACGACATATATTGCGTTTCACCTAGACCTAGCCACGGTAACATGCACACACCCTTTGCACCCGTCGCGTGCAGTTTGCATGGACAGTTGACCGTGATGACGCACGGCTGCATGCGGCAGGCGGGGCCCCTGAACCGAACCACCCAACGACGCGCGCGCACCGGACGAGGGAGGGCCCCGGCCGAAAGGAACCAAAAAGCCAACGGAACGGCCGTTTCCCCACGCGTGGCCATCGGTCGACACGCCACCACCCCAAAAGCTCCCGGAAGGATGCAAACAAACAGAGCTCATCCTGGTGGTCATGTGGTTTATATGATGGCAAAGAAGGCAAGTTGCGAAGGGGGAGACTATCCCAACTCCACAGCAATCAGCAATCTACATCGGGGTACTTGCTACCAATTTTGTCCGTGTAAATACACCAAACCAGCCCATCCGCAAAAATGATCAAGTGTGGAAGAAGCCAAATAGAGGAGTTATAAAGGTGAATGTTGATGCATCATTTCATGAGGAGAACCTCAGTGGAGCTTGTGGAGTTGTCGCACGTGACGATCAGGGCAAATTTCTGGGAGCGGCAACATTAGCATTACCTCATGTCTCAAGCACGGGATCAGCTGCGCTAATGGCCATACGTTCTGGACTATACTTGGCAGCGAATTTGGGATGCGCAAATCTCATCGTTGAGTCGGATTGTATGAACGCTTTGGAAGCTATATCTGACCCGGATGCTTATATGGGAGTGGATGTCCCTGTGGTGGCGGAGTGCTCTCTCTTGGCAATGGAGTTTGCACGTGTTAGCTATGAGTTCGGTAGCAGAGAGGCAAATATGCTAGCGGATGGATTAGCAAAGCATTGTTTAAGCAATGGTACTTCTGAGGTTTGGGAGACTTTCGTCCCTGACTTTATTCTTTACAACTATGTAAATGGCCTTGCTATTATCTGAGAAATAAAGTTATTATGATCAAAGAAAAACAGAGCCCACGCCGACTAGACGCGTGCGACGGCACGTGGCGATCGCGCCATCGCCACGGCGCCCTCCACTCTCCTCTATCTCCTGGATGGGTGGATGAGTGGATGGATGGTCCTACGGGTATCCATCTCCGGCGCGCCCCGGCTCCCAAGGCTTGGCCGACTAGGTCGGGACCGGCGGCAAGGCAGGCACGGATTCCTCCTTGCTGTGACGGAGACGCGGGCGGGAATGGACACGGGCCGACGGCACACACGGATACGGATGGATAGGCGGGGGACCTGAGTGCGTACCTGACGACTAGTGGCCGGTTGGGCCGCGCACGTCGCGTCGCGGCAAGCACGGCTCTCCGCTCTCCAGGTTTGGTGCCAAACGCCCAACCATCATATCGGCGACAAGTGCGGGCCGTGTGTGTTCCGTGTGCCAGACGTCCAAGGGTTACCAAGTCTACTGCAACCAGTAACTTCTTCGTCAGCGTTGAGTCCACCGCAAGACTTGAGAGCGATGAAATGACCTGGTCCATGGATGCTACATAAAGGTTCTGATCAAATCGTAGGGCGTCCTAGCACGTGTGGGCTCGTCTCCCTTTTCTTATAAAAAAATCATTTTTATTCGTGGGAAACCCTTTCATTCCATTACCGATAATGGGGTGTGGGAGAGGGAGGAGGAGGGAGCGCCGCGGCGGCGAGCAAGGGCGATCATGTGTTTGCCAGAGACTAGGGCTCATATGAAGATGGGAAACTGCTCCAACCCAAATTCAAATTACCACAATTTCGCAAAAAGTATAATTCAAATTACCACACACTAATAGATGTCTTTTAATTATAATTAAGCGCTATGTAATGTAATTAAGTTAATTATACTTAATCAACTTTAGAATGATAATACCCCTAAACTTTTAGGTCGATAAATACCCTTGGGCTTTAATAAGGTCCAAATAGTCTGAACCGTTGGATCACCCATATAATACACCCCCTCTTCTGTATTGCAATGCACCGTAAAAATTTCCCTTGTGTTTACAACCTGAGAAGAACGGTTCACCACGACAACCGCCCCGACTAGCACCACTCATGCCGCCGCGTCTTCGCCCTCGCCTAGAAGGACCCAGGCTACGATGCATGCTCCGAGACTCCCGAAGGTTTTTAAAAACCAGAGCCGATGGCGGGTGAGCCGCATCTCCATGTTCCTTGAATTCATGACCCATCATCCCGCAAACTTGGAACCAATCTGGCAACCTTTCATAGTTCACCACAAAAAAAATCTTTGTTACCTCCCTGCGAAGAGAGACCGCTTTCTTTAGAGGCTTGGGAACGCCGCGACGCACCTGGACTCTGTAAAAATCACATTGAAATCGAAAGAAGTAGGTTACGACGCCACATACTCCCCTATTTATTGTTTGTCTTTGAAGGGCCGCAGACAACCCTGAGTTACAGTCTCTCAAGTATCCAAAGTACATCACAAACATGTTTTCATCTAGGGTTCTGGTATTTTCCTCACGGGCTAAATCCTACACAATCATCATGTTCCGAAGAACCATTAGATGATGAAGCCCTTGTCCATATGAATATGTACAATGATTGTCCATCTCATGTCCTCCTCAGCCAGATGTTGTTCTTCCTCGAAATTTACAGCACCGAGAACTTCCTAATTGAGATCGAGATCATGCATGATAGCCTTCAGCCTCTCCTTCTCTTCTGCTCTAGATGAGGATTGTTTATTCGCAACCACCATGGTGAAAGATAGACCCGATCCAATCTGAGCAAAAAATCATGAACCTCACCTCTCCAGCTCCGCATCGCCGTTGCCAAGGTCGGGAAGTGGTGCAAGACCACCCCTTTGTCAATGTTGAGCAGGATAAACGGACAGGGGAACCAGAGAAGGAGAAAGAAATAGTCTCAACGCCGGCGCTACCCGGGCGCCCGGGTGCCCTCATATCCGCCCTATATTTTGGACTGGATATGAGGGGTGTCGGTTAGCCAGGGTGTTTGAGGCCCGTTTAAGGGGGCCGTCTGTGTCAGAAAAACATAACCGGTCAGTGATCGGGCGCCCCGTCCGGGCATATGAGGCAGGTTTGGGGCGCCCCGGCTGTAGATGCTCTAATGGCCCATATTATCTACCCAGACCACGCACATATAGAAAGAAAACCAGCCTAGGCATACGTGGTCGATCACAGAGATAAAAAATACCAATATTGATACATGATGATGTCGATGATGTCATCCTGATGTCAGCTGAATGAGACCAAACTATATCTCATTCAGCTGAGTTCTAGACGCTCCCATCTTTGCATGCCCGTAGCCTAGCTTGCATTGCATGTCACCGGTAGCCTCGATGGCTCGATGGTCCAGGTGACCAAACGGGATTCTAAGTTTGAATTCCTCGTCATTTGTGTATAACCCTTGTGGTTGAGACCGCGGCTGAGGTTCGTTCCAGTATGTCTGCAGGGGGCACAGGCAAACGCCGGTCGAAATGTTGTCAGATTCCGTGAGTGGGAGCACGAGAGAGCGGGTACGATGTTAAGGAGGCGAGTTCGAACTGCCGGAGAAGGACGGAATCAGTCGGCGATAATGTTGTTGTTGTTGTTCACTACCGGAACAGGGCCATACCCCGACGGCCAGAACAATGCCGACGGCCCCCGTCGGCTCTCCGGAGATATGCCGACAGCCTGGTTCTGGCCGTCGGCGTACAAAGGCCGTCGGGTTACGCAGAGATAAGCCGACGGCACCCGTCGGCATAGAACGGCCGTCGGCCTAGCTACATATACGCCGACAGCTCCCGTCGGCTTACGAAGGCCGTCGGCATACACGTGGGGCCCGGCCACCCCCTGGCAAACGGCGTCAGAGCTATGCCGACGGCCTAGACGGGGGGCCGTCGGCATAGGTCCGCAGGCCACGTCATTGATCCAGGCCGCACCATGCAGAGGCTATGCCGACAGCTGCCGTCGGCATATCTGCCACGTCAGTGATCCGCGGCGCGCTGGTCGGATCTATGCCGACGGCTAGGCCGTCGGCATAGTTAGATTTTTTTCCGTACATATTTTTTAATGCTTTTTTGTGTATTATTATATCAACTAACATGTAGCATGTTAAATATAAACATACATATGAATATATATGTAGTTTGTATTTTTTTCATATATTATGAATATATATATATATATATGTATATACATATATATATATATATATATATATATAGTTTGTATTTTTTCGAGCACGTTAATAATGTGCGGTCATGTTCTTTAAAATATAGATCCTTATATTTTATTAAAATCAAAAACAGCTATGCCGACAGAAGTTTTGTGGCAGTTGCAAACGCCCGACACCCGTCTCCAGAGAGTGACCCCCCTCACATCCGCGGTGTGCCCCCCCCTCATGGACGGCGCCGCCGCCGGCACCTGGAGGGGGGAAACGGACGCGTCGGGTCTACACGGAGTGGATGTAGCTGTGGTTTTGGCCCGGATGTTGCTCCCGGGTGTCCCTCTGGGCCGACCTAACACAACCGGGTGGAGAGGTCCACTGGTCAAAGCCCGTCCGTGGGAAGTCAAAAGGCTAGATCTCGTGGTCAACCGCTCCAGGGTTAGGCGGGACGGGGGCCCTGGGGGGTAGCAATGCCACCGGAGCGTCGTAGCGGGCCCTCATACATGCGGGGTGGTGTTGTGGCATGTCCGAAGAGGCGGCACGCGTCTCCGGTGCGTGCCCCCCCCCACGGACAGCGCCGCCGCCGGCACCTAGAAGGGGGAAACGGACACGTCGGGTCTACACGGAGTGGATGTAGCTATGGGTTTGGCCCGGATGTTGCTTCCCGGTGTCCCTCTGGGTCGACCCGACACAACCGGGTGGAGAGGTCCACTGGTCAAAGCCCGTCCGTGCAAAGTCAAAGGGCTAGATCCCGTGGTCAAACGCTACAGGGTTAGCCGGGACGGGGGCCCTGGGGGTAGCAATGCCACTGGAGCGTTGTACCGGGCCCTCATACATGCGGGGTGGTGTTGTGGCATGTCCGAAGAGGCGGCACGCATCTCCGGGTTGTGGCCCCCCTCACGGACGGCAATGAAACGGTAGTAGAAGTTCTGCGGTAACGATGCAGTGTGAATATTATTAAATACTTGGAGCACGATAAAATCATGAGTTTTTTACACAATGTGGGCACATGTGTTATAGGACTGATGGTAATTTTTCATAATCTTTTGTGATGGAGAAGTATCTGAACACTTCCCTCTACGCGGATTGCTCTTCGCACGTCTACGACTGTGGCCGGCAGCCTCCGGGGGCTAGCATACCGTCAAATCTTGCGTAGGCGGCCTCTCACAAGTCTGGAAGTGTTGAGGCGGTTGCAAACGCCCAACACGCGTCTCCGGGGTGTGCCCCCCCCCTCACGGCCGCCGCCGCCGCAGGCACCTGGAGGGGGGAAACGGACGCGTCGGGTCTACACGGAGTGGATGTAGCTGTGGGTTTGGCCCGGATGTTGCTCCAAAGTGTTCCTCTGGGCCGACCTAACACAACCGGGTGGAGAGGTCCACTGGTCAAAGCCCGTCCGTGCAAAGTCAAAGGGCTAGATCCCGTGGTCAAACGCTACAGGGTTAGGCGGGACGGGGGCCATGGGGGGGTAGCAATGCCACCGGAGCGTCGTACCGGGCCCTCATACATGCGGGGTGGTGTTGTGGCATGTCCGAAGAGGCGGCACGCGTCTCCGGGTTGTGGCCCCCCCTCACGGACGGCAATGAAACGGTAGTAGACGTTCTGCTGTAACGATGCAGCGTGAATATTATTAAATACTTGGAGCGCGATAAAATCATCAGTTTTTTACACAACGTGGGCACATGTGCTATAGGACTGATGGTAATTTTTCATAATTTTTTGTGATGGAGAAGTATCTGAACACTTCCCTCTACGCGGATTGCTCTTCGCACGTCTACGACTGTGGCCGGCGGCCTCCGGGGGCTAGCATACCGTCAAATCTTGCGTAGGCGGCCTCTCACAAATCTGGAAGTGTTGAGGCGGTTGCAAACGCCCCGCACACGTCTCCGGGGTGTGCCCCCCCCCTCACGGACGCCGCCGCCGCAGGCACCTGGAGGGGGGAAACGGACGCGTCGGGTCTACACGGAGTGGATGTAGCTGTGGGTTTGGCCCAGATGTTGCTCCAAAGGGTTCCTCTGGGCCGACCTAACACAACCGGGTGGAGAGGTCCACTGGTCAAAGCCCGTCCGTGCAAAGTCAAAGGGCTAGATCCCGTAGTCAAACGCTACAGGGTTAGGCGGGACGGGGGCCCTGGGGGGGTAGCAATGCCACCGGAGCGTTGTACCGGGCCCTCATACATGCGGGGTGGTGTTGTGGCATGTCCGAAGAGGTGGCACGCGTCTCCGGGTTGTGGCCCCCCTCACGGACGGCAATGAAACGGTAGTAAACGTTCTGCGGTAACGATGCAGCGTGAATATTATTAAATACTTGGAGCGCGATAAAATCATGAGTTTTTTACACAACGTGGGCACATGTGCTATAGTACTGATGGTAATTTTTCATAATTTTTTGTGATGGAGAAGTATCTGAACACTTCCCTCTACGCGGATTGCTCTTCGCACGTCTACGACTGTGGCCGGCGGCCTCCGGGGGCTAGCATACCGTCAAATCTTGCGTAGGCGGCCTCTCACAAATCTGGAAGTGTTGAGGCGGTTGCAAACGCCCAGCACGCGTCTCCGGGGTGTGCCCCCCCCCTCACGGACGCCGCCGCCGCAGGCACCTGGAGGGGGGAAACGGACGCGTCGGGTCTACATGGAGTGGATGTAGCTGTGGGTTTGGCCCGGATGTTGCTCCAAAGTGTTCCTCTGGGCCGACCTAACACAACCGGGTGGAGAGGTCCACTGGTCAAAGCCCGTCCGTGCAAAGTCAAAGGGCTAGATCCCGTGGTCAAACGCTACAGGGTTAGGCGGGACGGGGGCCATGGGGGGGTAGCAATGCCACCGGAGCGTCGTACCGGGCCCTCATACATGCGGGGTGGTGTTGTGGCATGTCCGAAGAGGCGGCACGCGTCTCCGGGTTGTGGCCCCCCCTCACGGACGGCAATGAAACGGTAGTAGACGTTCTGCTGTAACGATGCAGCGTGAATATTATTAAATACTTGGAGCGCGATAAAATCATCAGTTTTTTACACAACGTGGGCACATGTGCTATAGGACTGATGGTAATTTTTCATAATTTTTTGTGATGGAGAAGTATCTGAACACTTCCCTCTACGCGGATTGCTCTTCGCACGTCTACGACTGTGGCCGGCGGCCTCCGGGGGCTAGCATACCGTCAAATCTTGCGTAGGCGGCCTCTCACAAATCTGGAAGTGTTGAGGCGGTTGCAAACGCCCCGCACGCGTCTCCGGGGTGTGCCCCCCCCCTCACGGACGCCGCCGCCGCAGGCACCTGGAGGGGGGAAACGGACGCGTCGGGTCTACACGGAGTGGATGTAGCTGTGGGTTTGGCCCAGATGTTGCTCCAAAGGGTTCCTCTGGGCCGACCTAACACAACCGGGTGGAGAGGTCCACTGGTCAAAGCCCGTCCGTGCAAAGTCAAAGGGCTAGATCCCGTAGTCAAACGCTACAGGGTTAGGCGGGACGGGGGCCCTGGGGGGGTAGCAATGCCACCGGAGCATCGTACCGGGCCCTCATACATGCGGGGTGGTGTTGTGGCATGTCCGAAGAGGCGGCACGCGTCTCCGGGTTGTGGCCCCCCTCACGGACGGCAATGAAACGGTAGTAAACGTTCTGCGGTAACGATGCAGCGTGAATATTATTAAATACTTGGAGCGCGATAAAATCATGAGTTTTTTACACAACGTGGGCACATGTGCTATAGGACTGATGGTAATTTTTCATAATTTTTTGTGATGGAGAAGTATCTGAACACTTCCCTCTACGCGGATTGCTCTTCGCACGTCTACGACTGTGGCCGGCGGCCTCCGGGGGCTAGCATACCGTCAAATCTTGCGTAGGCGGCCTCTCACAAATCTGGAAGTGTTGAGGCGGTTGCAAACGCCCAGCACGCGTCTCCGGGGTGTGCCCCCCCCCTCACGGACGCCGCCGCCGCAGGCACCTGGAGGGGGGAAACGGACGCGTCGGGTCTACACGGAGTGGATGTAGCTGTGGGTTTGGCCCGGATGTTGCTCCAAAGTGTTCCTCTGGGCCGACCTAACACAACCGGGTGGAGAGGTCCACTGGTCAAAGCCCGTCCGTGCAAAGTCAAAGGGCTAGATCCCGTGGTCAAACGCTACAGGGTTAGGCGGGACGGGGGCCCTGGGGGGGTAGCAATGCCACCGGAGCGTCGTACCGGGCCCTCATACATGCGGGGTGGTGTTGTGGCATGTCCGAAGAGGCGGCACGTGTCTCCGGGTTGTGGCCCCCCTCATGGACGGCAATGAAACGGTAGTAGAAGTTCTGCGGTAACGATGCAGCGTGAATATTATTAAATACTTGGAGCACGATAAAATCATGAGTTTTTTACACAACGTGGGCAATGTGCTATAGGACTGATGGTAATTTTTCATAATTTTTTGTGATGGAGAAGTATCTGAACACTTCCCTCTACGCGGATTGCTCTTCGCACGTCTACGACTGTGGTCGGCGGCCTCCGGGGGCTAGCATACCGTCAAATCTTGCGTAGGCGGCCTCTCACAAGTCTGGAAGTGTTGAGGAGGTTGCAAACGCCCAACACGCGTCTCCGGGGTGTGCCCCCCCCCTCACGGCCGCAGCCGCCGCAGGCACCTGGAGGGGGGAAACGGACGCGTCGGGTCTACACGGAGTGGATGTAGCTGTGGGTTTGGCCCGGATGTTGCTCCAAAGTGTTCCTCTGGGCCGACCTAACACAACCAGGTGGAGAGGTCCACTGGTCAAAGCCCGTCCGTGCGAAGTCAAAGGGCTAGATCCCGTGGTCAAACGCTACAGGGTTAGGCGGGACGGGGGCCATGGGGGGGTAGCAATGCCACCGGAGCGTCGTACCGGGCCCTCATACATGCGGGGTGGTGTTGTGGCATGTCCGAAGAGGCGGCACGCGTCTCCGGGTTGTGGCCCCCCCTCACGGACGGTAATGAAACGGTAGTAGACGTTCTGCTGTAACGATGCAGCGTGAATATTATTAAATACTTGGAGCGCGATAAAATCATGAGTTTTTTACACAACGTGGGCACATGTGCTATAGGACTGATGGTAATTTTTCATAATTTTTTGTGATGGAGAAGTATCTAAACACTTCCCTCTACGCGGATTGCTCTTCGCACGTCTACGACTGTGGCCGGCGGCCTCCGGGGGCTAGCATACCGTCAAATCTTGCGTAGGCGGCCTCTCACAAGTCTGGAAGTGTTGAGGCGGTTGCAAACGCCCAACACGCGTCTCCGGGGTGTGCCCCCCCCTCACGAAAGCCGCCGCCGTCGGCACCTGGAGGGGGGAAACGGACGCGTCGGGTCTACACGGAGTGGATGTAGCTGTGGGCCTGGCCCGGATGTTGCTCCAAAGTGTTCCTCTGGGCCGACCTAACACAACCGGGTGGAGAGGTCCACTGGTCAAAGCCCGTCCGTGCAAAGTCAAAGGGCTAGATCCCGTGGTCAAACGCTACAGGGTTAGGCAGGACGGGGGCCCTGGGGGGGTAGCAATGCCACCGGAGCGTCGTACCGGGCCCTCATACATGCGGGGTGGTGTTGTGGCATGTCCGAAGAGGTGGCATGCGTCTCCGGGTTGTGGCCCCCCTCACGGACGGCAATGAAACGGTAGTAGACGTTCTACGGTAACGATGCAGCGTGAATATTATTAAATACTTGGAGCGCGATAAAATCATGAGTTTTTTACACAACATGGGCACATGTGCTATAGGACTGATGGTAATTTTTCATAATTTTTTGTGATGGAGAAGTATCTGAACACTTCCCTCTACGTGGATTGCTCTTCGCACGTCTACGACTGTGGCCGGCGGCCTTCGGGGGCTAGCAAACCGTCAAATCTTGCGTAGGCGGCCTCTCACAAATCTGGAAGTGTTGAGGCGGTTGGAAACGCCCAGCACGCGTCTCCGGGGTGTGCCCCCCCCCCTCACGGCCGTCGCCGCCGCAGGCACCTGGAGGGGGGAAACGGACGCGTCGGGTCTACACGGAGTGGATGTAGCTGTGGGTTTGGCCCGGATGTTGCTCCAAAGTGTTCCTCTGGGCCGACCTAACACAACCGGGTGGAGAGGTCCACTGGTCAAAGCCCGTCCGTGCAAAGTCAAAGGGCTAGATCCCGTGGTCAAACGCTACAGGGTTAGGCGGGACGGGGGCCCTGGGGGGGTAGCAATGCCACTGGAGCGTCGTACTGGGCCCTCATACATGCAGGGTGGTGTTGTGGCATGTCCGAAGAGGCGGCACGCGTCTCCAGGTTGTGGCCCCCCCTCACGGACGGCAATGAAACGGTAGTAGACGTTCTGCGGTAACGATGCAGCGTGAATATTAATAAATACTTGGAGCGCGATAAAATCATGAGTTTTTTACACAACGTGGGCACATGTGTTATAGGACTGATGGTAATTTTTCATAATTTTTTGTGATGGAGAAGTATCTGAACACTTCCCTCTACGCGGATTGCTCTTCGCACGTCTACGACTGTGGCCGGCGGCCTCCGGGGGCTAGCATACCGTCAAATCTTGCGTAGGCGGCCTCTCACAAGTCTGGAAGTGTTGAGGCGGTTGCAAACGCCCAGCACGCGTCTCCGGGGTGTGCCCCCCCTCACGAAAGCCGCCGCCGCCGGCACCTGGAGGGGGGAAACAGACGCGTCGGGTCTACACGGAGTGGATGTAGCTGTGGGCCTGGCCCGGATGTTGCTCCAAAGTGTTCCTCTGGGCCGACCTAACACAACCGGGTGGAGAGGTCCACTGGTCAAAGCCCGTCCGTGCAAAGTCAAAGGGCTAGATCCCGTGGTCAAACGCTACAGGGTTAGGCAGGACGGGGGCCCTGGGGGGGTAGCAATGCCACCGGAGCGTCGTACCGGGCCCTCATACATGCGGGGTGGTGTTGTGGCATGTCCGAAGAGGTGGCATGCGTCTCCGGGTTGTGGCCCCCCTCACGGACGGCAATGAAACGGTAGTAGACGTTCTGCGGTAACGATGGAGCGTGAATATTATTAAATACTTGGAGCGCGAAAAAATCTTGAGTTTTAGACACAACATGGGCACATGTGCTATAGGACTGATGGTAATTTTTCATAATTTTTTGTGATGGAGAAGTATCTGAACACTTCCCTCTACGTGGATTGCTCTTCGCACGTCTACGACTGTGGCCGGCGGCCTTCGGGGGCTAGCATACCGTCAAATCTTGCGTAGGCGGCCTCTCACAAATCTGGAAGTGTTGAGGCGGTTGCAAACGCCCAGCACGCGTCTCCGGGGTGTGCCCCCCCCCCCTCACGGCCGCCGCCGCCGCAGGCACCTGGAGGAGGGAAACGGACGCGTCGGGTCTACACGGAGTGGATGTAGCTATGGTTTTGGCCCGGATGTTGCTCCAAAGTGTTCCTCTGGGCCGACCTAACACAACCGGGTGGACAGGTCCACTGGTCAAAGCCCGTCCGTGGGAAGTCAAAAGGCTAGATCTCGTGGTCAACCGCTCCAGGGTTAGGCGGGACGGGGGCCCTGGGGGGTAGCAATGCCACCGGAGCGTCGTAGCGGGCCCTCATACATGCGGGGTGGTGTTGTG
>NC_041386.1:595183331-595185742 GCF_002162155.2 Triticum dicoccoides | reverse complement strand
GCCTCTCACAAATCTGGAAGTGTTGAGGCGGTTGCAAACGCCCAGCACGCGTCTCCGGGGTGTGCCCCCCCCCTCACGGACGCCGCCGCCGCCGGCACCTGGAGGGGGGAAACGGACGCGTCGGGTCTACACGGAGTGGATGTAGCTGTGGGTTTGGCCCGGATGTTGCTCCAAAGTGTTCCTCTGGGCCGACCTAACACAACCGGGTGGAGAGGTCCACTGGTCAAAGCCCGTCCGTGCAAAGTCAAAGGGCTAGATCCCGTGGTCAAACGCTACAGGGTTAGCCGGGACGGGGGCCCTGGGGGGTAGCAATGCCACCGGAGCGTCGTACCGGGCCCTCATACATGCGGGGTGGTGTTGTGGCATGTCCGAAGAGGCGGCACGCGTCTCTGGGTTGTGGCCCCCCTCACGGATGGCAATGAAACGGTAGTAGACGTTCTGCGGTAACGATGCAGCGTGAATATTATTAAATACTTGGAGCGCGATAAAATCATGAGTTTTTTACACAACGTGGGCACATGTGCTATAGGACTTATGGTAATTTTTCATAATTTTTTGTGATGGAGAAGTATCTGAACACTTCCCTCTACGCGGATTGCTATTCGCACGTCTACGACTGTGGCCGGCGGCCTCCGTGGGCTAGCATACCGTCAAATCTTGCGTAGGCGGCCTCTCACAAATCTGGAAGTGTTGAGGCGGTTGCAAACGCCCAGCACGCGTCTCCGGGGTGTGCCCCCCCCCTCACGGACGCCGCCGCCGGCGGCACCTGGAGGGGGGAAACGGACGCATCGGGTCTACACGGAGTGGATGTAGTTGTGGGTTTGGCCCGGATGTTGCTCCAAAGTATTCCTCTGGGCCGACCTAACACAACCGGGTGGAGAGGTCCACGGGTCAAAGCCCGTCCATGCAAAGTCAAAGGGCTAGATCCCGTGGTCAAACGCTACAGGGTTAGCCGGGACGGGGGCCCTGGGGGGTAGCAATGCCACCGGAGCATCGTACCGGGCCCTCATACATGCGGGGTGGTGTTGTGGCATGTCCGAAGAGGCGGAACGCGTCTCCGGGTTGTGGCCCCCCTCACGGACGGCAATGAAACGGTAGTAGACGTTCTGCGGTAACGATGCAGCGTGAATATTATTAAATACTTGGAGCGCGATAAAATCATGAGTTTTTTACACAACGTGGGCACATGTGCTATAGGACTGATGGTAATTTTTCATAATTTTTTGTGATGGAGAAGTATCTGAACACTTCCCTCTACGCGGATTGCTCTTCGCACGTCTACGACTGTGGCCGGCGGCCTCCGGGGGCTAGCATACCGTCAAATCTTGCGTAGGCGGCCTCTCACAAATCTGGAAGTGTTGAGGCGGTTGCAAACGCCCAGCACGCGTCTCCGGGGTGTGCCCCCCCCCTCACGGACGCCGCCGCTGCCGTCACCTGGAGGGGGGAAACGGACGCGTCGGGTCTACACGGAGTGGATGTAGCTGTGGGTTTGGCCCGGATGTTGCTCCAAAGTGTTCCTCTGGGCCGACCTAACACAACCGGGTGGAGAGGTCCACTGGTCAAAGCCCGTCCGTGCAAAGTCAAAGGGCTAGATCCCGTGGTCAAACGCTACAGGGTTAGCCGGGACGGGGGCCCTGGGGGGTAGCAATGCCACCGGAGCGTCGTACCGGGCCCTCATACATGCGGGGTGGTGTTGTGGCATGTCCGAAGAGGCGGAACGCGTCTCTGGGTTGTGGCCCCCCTCACGGACGGCAATGAAACGGTAATAGACGTTCTGCGGTAACGATGCAGCGTGAATATTATTAAATACTTGGAGCACGATAAAATCATGAGTTTTTTACACAACGTGGGCACATGTGCTATAGGACTGATGGTAATTTTTCATAATTTTTTGTGATGGAGAAGTATCTGAACACTTCCCTCTACGCGGATTGCTCTTCGCACGTCTACGACTGTGGCCGGCGGCTTCCGGGGGCTAGCATACCGTCAAATCTTGCATAGGCGGCCTCTCACAAATCTAGAAGTGTTGAGGCGGTTGCAAACGCCCAGCACGCGTCTCCGGGGTGTGCCCCCCCCTCACGGACGCCGCCGCCGGCGGCACCTGGAGGGGGGAAACGGACGCGTCGGGTCTACACGGAGTGGATGTAGCTGTGGGTTTGGCCCGGATGTTGCTCCAAAGTGTTCCTCTGGGCCGACCTAACACAACCGGGTGGAGAGGCCCACTGGTCAAAGCCCGTCCGTGCAAAGTCAAAGGGCTAGATCCCGTGGTCAAACGCTACAGGGTTAGCCGGGACGGGGGCCCTGGGGGGTAGCAATGCCACCGGAGCGTCGTACCGGGCCCTCATACATGCGGGGTGGTGTTGTGGCATGTCCAAAGAGGCGGCACGCGTCTCCGGGTTGTGGCCCCCCCT
>NC_041386.1:595182309-595183321 GCF_002162155.2 Triticum dicoccoides | reverse complement strand
GCCGCCGGCGGCACCTCGAGGGGGGAAACTACCACGTCGGTTCTACACGGAGTGGATGTAGCTGTGGTTTTGGCCCGGATGTTGCTCCCGGGTGTCCCTATGGGCCGACCTGACACAACCGGGTGGAGAGCTCCACTGGTCAAAGCCCGTCCGTGGGAAGTCAAAGGGCTAGATCTCGTGGTCAACCGCTCCATGGTTAGGCGGGACGGGGGCCCTGGGGGGTAGCAATGCCACCGGAGCGTCGTACCGGGCCCTCATACATGCGGGGTGGTGTTCTGGCATGTCCGAAGAGGCGGCACGCATCACGGACGGCGCAGCCCCGGCACCTGGAGGGGGGAAACGACGCGTCGGTCCCTCATTTTAGATGTTAATGAAACTTTTCAATGTGTATGAAAATAATATACACTAGAAATATATTTGAAGACACTTAATAATAGTTCAAAAAAATGTTAAACATGTATAGAAGTTCTTGCAAAAAAAATATGCCACGTGGCACCTTCACCTCCCCTCTGTGTGGTTCCGAGAGAGGAGAGGGCCGAGCAGCGTTAAGAAAACATTAAAAAAGCATATGAAATAATAATACATAAAAAATATAAAAAATATAACTTATGACTATAAAAACATCAAAAATTTATATGAAATAAAAAAACAGAAAGAAGAAAAAATATAAGCTATTAAAAACATTAAAAAAATAAAAAAAATAACTATGCCTACGGCTAAGTCGTCGGCATAGGTGCCACGTGGCATCGCTACCTATGCCGATGGCTTAGCCGTCGGCATAGTTCGACCTTATCCTCAGCCGGTCGACCGTCAACCACTCATTCGCCCCGACCCGCTGCTCGACCCGCGCCGCCGCCGCCGCTCCCAGTCGCCCGCGTCACTCCCCGCCGGCCGCCCGCCGCCGCTCCACCCGCGCCACCATCTTCCCTCGCCCCTCCCCCCTCCCCGCCTACATCCCCGCCCCCTTCTCGCGCCGCCGCCGCCGCCACGCCGTCGCCAGCTCTTCTTCGCG
>NC_041386.1:595181004-595182299 GCF_002162155.2 Triticum dicoccoides | reverse complement strand
TGGGGGGGTAGCAATGCCACCGGAGCGTCGTACCGGGCCCTCATACATGCGGGGTGGTGTTGTGGCATGTCCGAAGAGGCGGCACGCATCTCCGGGTTGTGGCCCCCCCTCACGGACGGCAATGAAACGGTAGTAGACGTTCTGCGGTAACGATGCAGCGTGAATATTATTAAATACTTGGAGCGCGATAAAATCATGAGTTTTTTACACAACGTGGGCACATGTGCTATAGGACTGATGGTAATTTTTCATAATTTTTTGTGATGGAGAAGTATCTGAACACTTCCCTCTACGCGGATTGCTCTTCGCACGTCTACGACTGTGGCCGGCGGCCTCCGGGGGCTAGCATACCGTCAAATCTTGCGTAGGCGGCCTCTCACAAGTCTGGAAGTGTTGAGGCGGTTGCAAACGCCCAGCACGCGTCTCCGGGGTGTGCCCCCCCTCACGAAAGCCGCCGCCGCCGGCACCTGGAGGGGGGAAACGGACGCGTCGGGTCTACACGGAGTGGATGTAGCTGTGGGCCTGGCCCGGATGTTGCTCCAAAGTGTTCCTCTGGGCCGACCTAACACAACCGGGTGGAGAGGTCCACTGGTCAAAGCCCGTCCGTGCAAAGTCAAAGGGCTAGATCCCGTGGTCAAACGTTACAGGGTTAGGCAGGACGGGGGCCCTGGGGGGGTAGCAATGCCACCGGAGCGTCGTACCGGGCCCTCATACATGCGGGGTGGTGTTGTGGCATGTCCGAAGAGGTGGCATGCGTCTCCGGGTTGTGGCCCCCCTCACGGACGGCAATGAAACGGTAGTAGACGTTCTACGGTAACGATGCAGCGTGAATATTATTAAATACTTGGAGCGCGATAAAATCATGAGTTTTTTACACAACATGGGCACTTGTGCTATAGGACTGATGGTAATTTTTCATAATTTTTTGTGATGGAGAAGTATCTGAACACTTCCCTCTACGTGGATTGCTCTTCGCACGTCTACGACTGTGGCCGGCGGCCTTCGGGGGCTAGCATACCGTCAAATCTTGCGTAGGCGGCCTCTCACAAATCTGGAAGTGTTGAGGCGGTTGGAAACGCCCAGCACGCGTCTCCGGGGTGTGCCCCCCCCCCCCCTCACGGCCGCCGCCGCCGCAGGCACCTGGAGGGGGGAAACGGACGCGTCGGGTCTACACGGAGTGGATGTAGCTGTGGGTTTGGCCCGGATGTTGCTCCAAAGTGTTCCTCTGGGCCGACCTAACACAACCGGGTGGAGAGGTCCACTGGTCAAAGCCCGTCCGTGCAAAGTCAAAGGGC
>NC_041386.1:595179336-595180994 GCF_002162155.2 Triticum dicoccoides | reverse complement strand
CACGCGTCTCCGGGGTGTGCCCCCCCCCTCACGGCCGCCGCCGCCGCAGGCACCTGGAGGGGGGAAACGGACGCGTCGGGTCTACACGGAGTGGATGTAGCTGTGGGTTTGGCCCGGATGTTGCTCCAAAGTGTTCCTCTGGGCCGACCTAACACAACCGGGTGGAGAGGTCCACTGGTCAAAGCCCGTCCGTGCAAAGTCAAAGGGCTAGATCCCGTGGTCAAACGCTACAGGGTTAGGCGGGACGGGGGCCCTGGGGGGGTAGCAATGCCACCGGAGCGTCGTACTGGGCCCTCATACATGCGGGGTGGTGTTGTGGCATGTCCGAAGAGGCGGCACGCGTCTCCAGGTTGTGGCCCCCCCTCACGGACGGCAATGAAACGGTAGTAGACGTTCTGCGGTAACGATGCAGCGTGAATATTAATAAATACTTGGAGCGCGATAAAATCATGAGTTTTTTACACAACATGGGCACATGTGCTATAGGACTGATGGTAATTTTTCATAATTTTTTGTGATGGAGAAGTATCTGAACACTTCCCTCTACGCGGATTGCTCTTCGCACGTCTACGACTGTGGCCGGCGGCCTCCGGGGGCTAGCATACCGTCAAATCTTGCGTAGGCGGCCTCCCAAAAGTCTGGAAGTGTTGAGGCGGTTGCAAACGCCCAGCACGCGTCTCCGGGGTGTGCCCCCCCTCACGAAAGCCGCCGCCGCCGGCACCTGGAGGGGGGAAACGGACGCGTCGGGTCTACACGGAGTGGATGTAGCTGTGGGCCTGGCGCGGATGTTGCTCCAAAGTGTTCCTCTGGGCCGACCTAACACAACCGGGTGGAGAGGTCCACTGGTCAAAGCCCGTCCGTGCAAAGTCAAAGGGCTAGATCCCGTGGTCAAACGCTACAGGGTTAGGCAGGACGGGGGCCCTGGGGGGGTAGCAATGCCACCGGAGCGTCGTACCGGGCCCTCATACATGCGGGGTGGTGTTGTGGCATGTCCGAAGAGGTGGCATGCGTCGCCGGGTTGTGGCCCCCCTCACGGACGGCAATGAAACGGTAGTAGACGTTCTGCGGTAACGATGCAGCGTGAATATTATTAAATACTTGGAGCGCGAAAAAATCATGAGTTTTTTACACAACATGGGCACATGTGCTATAGGACTGATGGTAATTTTTCATAATTTTTTGTGACGGAGAAGTATCTGAACACTTCCCTCTACGTGGATTGCTCTTCGCACGTCTACGACTGTGGCCGGCGGCCTTCGGGGGCTAGCATACCGTCAAATCTTGCGTAGGTGGCCTCTCACAAATCTGGAAGTGTTGAGGCGGTTGCAAACGCCCAGCACGCGTCTCCGGGGTGTGCCCCCCCCCTCACGGCCGCCGCCGCCGCAGGCACCTGGAGGGGGGAAACGGACGCGTCGAGTCTACACGGAGTGGATGTAGCTGTGGTTTTGGCCCGGATGTTGCTCCAAAGTGTTCCTCTGGGCCGACCTAACACAACCGGGTGGAGAGGTCCACTGGTCAAAGCCCGTCCGTGGGAAGTCAAAAGGCTAGATTTCGTGGTCAACCGCTCCAGGGTTTGGCGGGACGGGGGCCCTGGGGGGTAGCAACGCCACCGGAGCGTCGTAGCGGGCCCTCATACATGCGGGGTGGTGTTGTGGCAT
>NC_041386.1:595159983-595178031 GCF_002162155.2 Triticum dicoccoides | reverse complement strand
GGAGCGTCGTACCGGGCCCTCATACATGCGGGGTGGTGTTGTGGCATGTCCGAAGAGGCGGCACGCGTCTCCGGGTTGTGGCCCCCCCTCACGGACGGCAATGAAACGGTAGTAGACGTTCTGCTGTAACGATGCAGCGTGAATATTATTAAATACTTGGAGCGCGATAAAATCATCAGTTTTTTACACAACGTGGGCACATGTGCTATAGGACTGATGGTAATTTTTCATAATTTTTTGTGATGGAGAAGTATCTGAACACTTCCCTCTACGCGGATTGCTCTTCGCACGTCTACGACTGTGGCCGGCGGCCTCCGGGGGCTAGCATACCGTCAAATCTTGCGTAGGCGGCCTCTCACAAATCTGGAAGTGTTGAGGCGGTTGCAAACGCCCCGCACGCGTCTCCGGGGTGTGCCCCCCCCTCACGGACGCCGCCGCCGCAGGCACCTGGAGGGGGGAAACGGACGCGTCGGGTCTACACGGAGTGGATGTAGCTGTGGGTTTGGCCCAGATGTTGCTCCAAAGGGTTCCTCTGGGCCGACCTAACACAACCGGGTGGAGAGGTCCACTGGTCAAAGCCCGTCCGTGCAAAGTCAAAGGGCTAGATCCCGTAGTCAAACGCTACAGGGTTAGGCGGGACGGGGGCCCTGGGGGGGTAGCAATGCCACCGGAGCGTCGTACCGGGCCCTCATACATGCGGGGTGGTGTTGTGGCATGTCCGAAGAGGCGACACGCATCTCCGGGTTGTGGCCCCCCTCACGGACGGCAATGAAACGGTAGTAGACGTTCTGCGGTAACGATGCAGCGTGAATATTATTAAATACTTGGAGCGCGATAAAATCATGAGTTTTTTACACAACGTGGGCACATGTGCTATAGGACTGATGGTAATTTTTCATAATTTTTTGTGATGGAGAAGTGTCTGAACACTTCCCTCTACGCGGATTGCTCTTCGCACGTCTACGACTGTGGCCGGCGGCCTCCGGGGGCTAGCATACCGTCAAATCTTGCGTAGGCGGCCTCTCACAAATCTGGAAGTGTTGAGGCGGTTGCAAACGCCCAGCACGCGTCTCCGGGGTGTGCCCCCCCCCTCACGGACGCCGCCGCCGCAGGCACCTGGAGGGGGGAAACGGACGCGTCGGGTCTACACGGAGTGGATGTAGCTGTGGGTTTGGCCCGGATGTTGCTCCAAAGTGTTCCTCTGGGCCGACCTAACACAACCGGGTGGAGAGGTCCACTGGTCAAAGCCCGTCCGTGCAAAGTCAAAGGGCTAGATCCCGTGGTCAAACGCTACAGGGTTAGGCGGGACGGGGGCCCTGGGGGGGTAGCAATGCCACCGGAGCGTCGTACCGGGCCCTCATACATGCGGGGTGGTGTTGTGGCATGTCCGAAGAGGCGGCACGCATCTCCGGGTTGTGGCCCCCCCTCACGGACGGCAATGAAACGGTAGTAGACGTTCTGCGGTAACGATGCAGCGTGAATATTATTAAATACTTGGAGCGCGATAAAATCATGAGTTTTTTACACAACGTGGGCACATGTGCTATAGGACTGATGGTAATTTTTCATAATTTTTTGTGATGGAGAAGTATCTGAACACTTCCCTCTACGCGGATTGCTCTTCGCACGTCTACGACTGTGGCCGGCGGCCTCCGGGGGCTAGCATACCGTCAAATCTTGCGTAGGCGGCCTCTCACAAGTCTGGAAGTGTTGAGGCGGTTGCAAACGCCCAGCACGCGTCTCCGGGGTGTGCCCCCCCCTCACGAAAGCCGCCGCCGCCGGCACCTGGAGGGGGGAAACGGACGCGTCGGGTCTACACGGAGTGGATGTAGCTGTGGGCCTGGCCCGGATGTTGCTCCAAAGTGTTCCTCTGGGCCGACCTAACACAACCGGGTGGAGAGGTCCACTGGTCAAAGCCCGTCCGTGCAAAGTCAAAGGGCTAGATCCCGTGGTCAAACGCTACAGGGTTAGGCAGGACGGGGGCTCGGGGGGGTAGCAATGCCACCGTAGCGTCGTACCGGGCCCTCATACATGCGGGGTGGTGTTGTGGCATGTCCGAAGAGGTGGCATGCGTCTCCGGGTTGTGGCCCCCCTCACGGACGGCAATGAAACGGTAGTAGACGTTCTACGGTAACGATGCAGCGTGAATATTATTAAATACTTGGAGCGCGATAAAATCATGAGTTTTTTACACAACATGGGCACATGTGCTATAGGACTGATGGTAATTTTTCATAATTTTTTGTGATGGAGAAGTATCTGAACACTTCCCTCTACGTGGATTGCTCTTCGCACGTCTACGACTGTGGCCGGCGGCCTTCGGGGGCTAGCATACCGTCAAATCTTGCGTAGGCGGCCTCTCACAAATCTGGAAGTGTTGAGGCGGTTGGAAACGCCTAGCACGCGTCTCCGGGGTGTGCCCCCCCCCTCACGGCCGCCGCCGCCGCAGGCACCTGGAGGGGGGAAACGGACGCGTCGGGTCTACACGGAGTGGATGTAGCTGTGGGTTTGGCCCGGATGTTGCTCCAAAGTGTTCCTCTGGGCCGACCTAACACAACCGGGTGGAGAGGTCCACTGGTCAAAGCCCGTCCGTGCAAAGTCAAAGGGCTAGATCCCGTGGTCAAACGCTACAGGGTTAGGCGGGACGGGGGCCCTGGGGGGGTAGCAATGCCACCGGAGCGTCGTACTGGGCCCTCATACATGCGGGGTGGTGTTGTGGCATGTCCGAAGAGGCGGCACGCGTCTCCAGGTTGTGGCCCCCCCTCACGGACGGCAATGAAACGGTAGTAGACGTTCTGCGGTAACGATGCAGCGTGAATATTAATAAATACTTGGAGCGCGATAAAATCATGAGTTTTTTACACAACGTGGGCACATGTGCTATAGGACTGATGGTAATTTTTCATAATTTTTTGTGATGGAGAAGTATCTGAACACTTCCCTCTACGCGGATTGCTCTTCGCACGTCTACGACTGTGGCCGGCGGCCTCCGGGGGCTAGCATACCGTCAAATCTTCCGTAGGCGGCCTCTCACAAGTCTGGAAGTGTTGAGGCGGTTGCAAACGCCCAACACGAGTCTCCGGGGTGTGCCCCCCCTCACGAAAGCCGCCGCCGCCGGCACCTGGAGGGGGGAAACGGACGCGTCGGGTCTACACGGAGTGGATGTAGCTGTGGGCCTGGCCCGGATGTTGCTCCAAAGTGTTCCTCTGGGCCGACCTAACACAACCGGGTGGAGAGGTCCACTGGTCAAAGCCCGTCCGTGCAAAGTCAAAGGGCTAGATCCCGTGGTCAAACGCTACAGGGTTAGGCAGGACGGGGGCCCTGGGGGGGTAGCAATGCCACCGGAGCGTCGTACCGGGCCCTCATACATGCGGGGTGGTGTTGTGGCATGTCCGAAGAGGTGGCATGCGTCTCCGGGTTGTGGCCCCCCTCACGGACGGCAATGAAACGGTAGTAGACGTTCTACGGTAACGATGCAGCGTGAATATTATTAAATACTTGGAGCGCGAAAAAATCATGAGTTTTTTACACAACATGGGCACATGTGCTATAGGACTGATGGTAATTTTTCATAATTTTTTGTGATGGAGAAGTATCTGAACACTTCCCTCTACGTGGATTGCTCTTCGCACGTCTACGACTGTGGCCGGCGGCCTTCGGGGGCTAGCATACCGTCAAATCTTGCGTAGGCGGCCTCTCACAAATCTGGAAGTGTTGAGGCGGTTGCAAACGCCCAGCACGTGTCTCCGGGGTGTGCCCCCCCCCTCACGGCCGCCGCCGCCGCAGGCACCTGGAGGGGGGAAACGGACGCGTCGGGTCTACACGGAGTGGATGTAGCTGTGGGTTTGGCCCGGATGTTGCTCCAAAGTGTTCCTCTGGGCCGACCTAACACAACCGGGTGGAGAGGTCCACTGGTCAAAGCCCGTCCGTGCAAAGTCAAAGGGCTAGATCCCGTGGTCAAACGCTACAGGGTTAGGCGGGACGGGGGCCCTGGGGGGGGGTAGCAATGCCACCGGAGCGTCGTACTGGGCCCTCATACATGCGGGGTGGTGTTGTGGCATGTCCGAAGAGGCGGCACGCGTCTCCAGGTTGTGGCCCCCCCTCACGGACGGCAATGAAACGGTAGTAGACGTTCTGCGGTAACGATGCAGCGTGAATATTATTAAATACTTGGAGCGCGATAAAATCATGAGTTTTTTACACAACGTGGGCACATGTGCTATAGGACTGATGGTAATTTTTCATAATTTTTTGTGATGGAGAAGTATCCGAACACTTCCCTCTACGCGGATTGCTCTTCGCACGTCTACGACTGTGGCCGGCGGCCTCCGGGGGCTAGCATACCGTCAAATCTTGCGTAGGCGGCCTCTCACAAATCTGGAAGTGTTGAGGCGGTTGCAAACGCCCAGCACGCGTCTCCGGGGTGTGCCCCCCCCCTCACGGACGCCGCCGCCGCAGGCACCTGGAGGGGGGAAACGGACGCGTCGGGTCTACACGGAGTGGATGTAGCTGTGGGTTTGGCCCGGATGTTGCTCCAAAGTGTTCCTCTGGGCCGACCTAACACAACCGGGTGGAGAGGTCCACTGGTCAAAGCCCGTCCGTGCAAAGTCAAAGGGCTAGATTCCGTGGTCAAACGCTACAGGGTTAGGCGGGACGGGGGCCCTGGGGGGGTAGCAATGCCACCGGAGCGTCGTACCGGGCCCTCATACATGCGGGGTGGTGTTGTGGCATGTCCGTAGAGGCGGCACGCGTCTCCGGGTTGTGGCCCCCCCTCACAGACGGCAATGAAACGGTAGTAGACGTTCTGCGGTAACGATGCAGCGTGAATATTATTAAATACTTGGAGCGCGATAAAATCATGAGTTTTTTACACAACGTGGGCACATGTGCTATAGGACTGATGGTAATTTTTCATAATTTTTTGTGATGGAGAAGTATCTGAACACTTCCCTCTACGCGGATTGCTCTTCGCACGTCTACGACTGTGGCCGGCGGCCTCCGGGGGCTAGCATACCGTCAAATCTTGCGTAGGCGGCCTCTCACAAGTCTGGAAGTGTTGAGGCGGTTGCAAACGCCCAGCACGCGTCTCCGGTGCGTGCCCCCCCTCCCACGGACAGCGCCGCCGCCGGCACCTGGAAGGGGGAAACGGACGTGTTGGGTCTACACGGAGTGGATGTAGCTGTGGGTTTGGCCCAGATGTTGCTTCCCGGTGTCCCTCTGGGCCGACCCGACACAACCGGGTGGAGAGGTCCACTGGTCAAAGCCCGTCCGTGCAAAGTCAAAGGGCTAGATCCCGTGGTCAAACGCTACAGGGTTAGGCGGGACGGGGGCCCTGGGGGGTAGCAATGCCACCGGAGCGTCGTACTGGGCCCTCATACATGCGGGGTGGTGTTGTGGCATGTCCGAAGAGGCGGCACGCGTCTCCAGGTTGTGGCCCCCCCTCACGGACGGCAATGAAACGGTAGTAGACGTTCTGCGGTAACGATGCAGCGTGAATATTATTAAATACTTGGAGCGCGATAAAATCATGAGTTTTTTACACAACGTGGGCACATGTGCTATAGGACTGATGGTAATTTTTCATAATTTTTTGTGATGGAGAAGTATCTGAACACTTCCCTCTACGCGGATTGCTCTTCGCACGTCTACGACTGTGGCCGGCGGCCTCCGGGGGCTAGCATACCTTCAAATCTTGCGTAGGCGGCCTCTCACAAGTCTGGAAGTGTTGAGGCGGTTGCAAACGCCCAGCACGCGTCTCCGGGGTGTGCCCCCCCCTCACGAAAGCCGCCGCCGCCGGCACCTGGAGGGGGGAAACGGACGCGTCGGGTCTACACGGAGTGGATGTAGCTGTAGGCCTGGCCCGGATGTTGCTCCAAAGTGTTCCTCTGGGCCGACCTAACACAACCGGGTGGAGAGGTCCACTGGTCAAAGCCCGTCCGTGCAAAGTCAAAGGGCTAGATCCCGTGGTCAAACGCTACAGGGTTAGGCAGGACGGGGGCCCTGGGGGGGTAGCAATGCCACCGGAGCGTCGTACCGGGCCCTCATACATGCGGGGTGGTGTTGTGGCATGTCCAAAGAGGTGGCATGCGTCTCCGGGTTGTGGCCCCCCTCACGGACGGCAATGAAACGGTAGTAGACGTTCTACGGTAACGATGCAGCGTGAATATTATTAAATACTTGGAGCGCGATAAAATCATGAGTTTTTTACACAACATGGGCACATGTGCTATAGGACTGATGGTAATTTTTCATAATTTTTTGTGATGGAGAAGTATCTGAACACTTCCCTCTACGTGGATTGCTCTTCGCACGTCTACGACTGTGGCCGGCGGCCTTCGGGGGCTAGCATACCGTCAAATCTTGCGTAGGCGGCCTCTCACAAATCTGGAAGTGTTGAGGCGGTTGGAAACGCCCAGCACGCGTCTCCGGGGTGTGCCCCCCCCCCCTCACGGCCGCCGCCGCCGCAGGCACCTGGAGGGGGGAAACGGACGCGTCGGGTCTACACGGAGTGGATGTAGCTGTGGGTTTGGCCCGGATGTTGCTCCAAAGTGTTCCTCTGGGCCGACCTAACACAACCGGGTGGAGAGGTCCACTGGTCAAAGCCCGTCCGTGCAAAGTCAAAGGGCTAGATCCCGTGGTCAAACGCTACAGGGTTAGGCGGGACGGGGGCCCTGGGGGTGTAGTAATGCCACCGGAGCGTCGTACTGGGCCCTCATACATGCGGGGTGGTGTTGTGGCATGTCCGAAGAGGCGGCACGCGTCTCCAGGTTGTGGCCCCCCCTCACGGACGGCAATGAAACGGTAGTAGACGTTCTGCGGTAACGATGCAGCGTGAATATTAATAAATACTTGGAGCGCGATAAAATCATGAGTTTTTTACACAACGTGGGCACATGTGCTATAGGACTGATGGTAATTTTTCATAATTTTTTGTGATGGAGAAGTATTTGAACACTTCCCTCTACGCGGATTGCTCTTCGCACGTCTACGACTGTGGCCGGCGGCCTCCGGGGGCTAGCATACCGTCAAATCTTGCGTAGGCGGCCTCTCACAAGTCTGGAAGTGTTGAGGCGGTTGCAAACGCCCAGCACGCGTCTCCGGGGTGTGCCCCCCCTCACGAAAGCCGCCGCCGCCGGCACCTGGAGGGGGGAAACGGACGCGTCGGGTCTAAACGGAGTGGATGTAGCTGTGGGCCTGGCCCGGATGTTGCTCCAAAGTGTTCCTCTGGGCCGACCTAACACAACCGGGTGGAGAGGTCCACTGGTCAAAGCCCGTCCGTGCAAAGTCAAAGGGCTAGATCCCGTGGTCAAACGCTACAGGGTTAGGCAGGACGGGGGCCCTGGGGGGGTAGCATTGCCACCGGAGAGTCGTACCGGGCCCTCATACATGCGGGGTGGTGTTGTGGCATGTCCGAAGAGGTGGCATGCGTCTCCGGGTTGTGGCCCCCCTCACGGACGGCAATGAAACGGTAGTAGACGTTCTACGGTAACGATGCAGCGTGAATATTATTAAATACTTGGATCGCGAAAAAATCATGAGTTTTTTACACAACATGGGCACATGTGCTATAGGACTGATGGTAATTTTTCATAATTTTTTGTGATGGAGAAGTATCTGAACACTTCCCTCTACGTGGATTGCTCTTCGCACGTCTACGACTGTGGCCGGCGGCCTTCGGGGGCTAGCATACCGTCAAATCTTGCGTAGGCGGCCTCTCACAAATCTGGAAGTGTTGAGGCGGTTGCAAACGCCCAGCACGCGTCTCCGGGGTGTGCCCCCCCCCTCACGGCCGCCGCCGCCGCAGGCACCTGGAGGGGGGAAACGGACGCGTCGGGTCTACACGGAGTGGATGTAGCTGTGGGTTTGGCCCGGATGTTGCTCCAAAGTGTTCCCCTGGGCCGACCTAACACAACCGGGTGGAGAGGTCCACTGGTCAAAGCCCGTCCGTGCAAAGTCAAAGGGCTAGATCCCGTGGTCAAACGCTACAGGGTTAGGCGGGACGGGGGCCCTGGGGGGGTAGCAATGCCACCGGAGCGTCGTACTGGGCCCTCATACATGCGGGGTGGTGTTGTGGCATGTCCGAAGAGGCGGCACGCGTCTCCAGGTTGTGGCCCCCCCTCACGGACGGCAATGAAACGGTAGTAGACGTTCTGCGGTAACGATGCAGCGTGAATATTAATAAATACTTGGAGCGCGATAAAATCATGAGTTTTTTACACAACGTGGGCACATGTGCTATAGGACTGATGGTAATTTTTCATAATTTTTTGTGATGGAGAAGTATCTGAACACTTCCCTCTACGCGGATTGCTCTTCGCACGTCTACGACCGTGGCCGGCGGCCTCCGGGGGCTAGCATACCGTCAAATCTTGCGTAGGCGGCCTCTCACAAATCTGGAAGTGTTGAGGCGGTTGCAAACGCCCAGCACGCGTCTCCGGGGTGTGCCCCCCCCTCACGGACCCCGCCGCCGCAGGCACCTGGAGGGGGGAAACGGACGCGTCGGGTCTACACGGAGTGGATGTAGCTGTGGGTTTGGCCCGGATGTTGCTCCAAAGTGTTCCTCTGGGCCGACCTAACACAACCGGGTGGAGAGGTCCACTGGTCAAAGCCCGTCCGTGCAAAGTCAAAGGGCTAGATCCCGTGGTCAAACGCTACAGGGTTAGGCGGGACGGGGGCCCTGGGGGGGTAGCAATGCCACCGGAGCGTCGTACCGGGCCCTCATACATGCGGGGTGGTGTTGTGGCATGTCCGAAGAGGCGGCACGCGTCTCCGGGTTGTGGCCCCCCCTCACGGACGGCAATGAAACGGTAGTAGACGTTCTGCGGTAACGATGCAGCATGAATATTATTAAATACTTGGAGCGCGATAAAATCATGAGTTTTTTACACAACGTGGGCACATGTGCTATAGGACTGATGGTAATTTTTCATAATTTGTTGTGATGGAGAAGTATCTGAACACTTCCCTCTACGCGGATTGCTCTTCGCACGTCTACGACTGTGGCCGGCGGCCTCCGGGGGCTAACATACCGTCAAATCTTGCGTAGGCGGCCTCTCACAAGTCTGGAAGTGTTGAGGCGGTTGCAAACGCCCAGCACGCGTCTCCGGGGTGTGCCCCCCCCTCACGAAAGCCGCCGCCGCCGGCACCTGGAGGGTGGAAACGGACGCATCGGGTCTACACGGAGTGGATGTAGCTGTGGGCCTGGCCCGGATGTTGCTCCAAAGTGTTCCTCTGGGCCGACCTAACACAACCGGGTGGAGAGGTCCACTGGTCAAAGCCCGTCCGTGCAAAGTCAAAGGGCTAGATCCCGTGGTCAAACGCTACAGGGTTAGCCGGGACGGGGGCCCTGGGGGGGTAGCAATGCCACCGGAGCGTCGTACCGGGCCCTCATACATGCGGGGTGGTGTTGTGGCATGTCCGAAGAGGCGGCACGCCTCTCCGGGTTGTGGCCCCCCCCTCACGGACGGCAATGAAACGGTAGTAGACGTTCTGCGGTAACGATGCAGCGTGAATATTATTAAATACTTGGAGCGCGATAAAATCATGAGTTTTTTACACAACGTGGGCACATGTGCTATAGGACTAATGGTAATTTTTCATAATTTTTTGTGATGGAGAAGTATCTGAACACTTCCCTCTTCGCGGATTGCTCTTCGCACGTCTACGACTGTGGCCGGCGGCCTCCGGGGGCTAGCATACCGTCAAATCTTGCGTAGGCGGCCTCTCACAAGTCTGGAAGTGTTGAGGCGGTTGCAAACGCCCAGCACGCATCTCCGGGGTGTGCCCCCCCCCTCACGAAAACCGCCGCCGCCGGCACCTGGAGGGGGGAAACAAACGCGTCGGGTCTACACGGAGTGGATGTAGCTGTGGGCCTGGCCCGGATGTTGCTCCAAAGTGTTCCTCTGGGCCGACCTAACACAACCGGGTGGAGAGGTCCACTGGTCAAAGCCCGTCCGTGCAAAGTCAAAGGGCTAGATCCCGTGGTCAAACGCTACAGGGTTAGGCGGGACGGGGGCCCTGGGGGGTAGCAATGCCACCGGAGCGTCGTACCGGGCCCTCATACATGCAGGGTGGTGTTGTGGCATGTCCGAAGAGGCGGCACGCGTCTCCGGGTTGTGGCCCCCCTCACGGACGGCAATGAAACGGTAGTAGACGTTCTGCGGTAATGATGCAGCGTGAATATTATTAAATACTTGGAGCGCGATAAAATCATGAGTTTTTTACACGACGTGGGCACATGTGCTATAGGACTGATGGTAATTTTTCATAATTTTTTGTGATGGAGAAGTATCTGAACACTTCCCTCTACGCGGATTGCTCTTCGCACGTCTACGACTGTGGCCGGCGGCCTCCGGGGTCTAGCATACCGTCAAATCTTGCGTAGGCGGTCTCTCACAAGTCTTGAAGTGTTGAGGCGGTTGCAAACGCCCAGCACGCGTCTCCGGGGTGTGCCCCCCCCCTCACGGACGCCGCCGCCGCTGGCACCTTGAGGGGGGAAACGGACGCGTCGGGTCTACACGGAGTGGATGTAGCTGTGGGTTTGGCCCGGATGTTGCTCCAAAGTGTTCCTCTGGGCCGACCTAACACAACCGGGTGGAGAGGTCCACTGGTCAAAGCCCGTCCGTGCAAAGTCAAAGGGCTAGATCCCGTGGTCAAACGCTACAGGGTTAGCCGGGATGGGGGCCCTGGGGGGTAGCAATGCCACCGGAGCGTCGTACCGGGCCCTCATACATGCGGGGTGGTGTTGTGGCATGTCCGAAGAGGCGGCACGCCTCTCCGGGTTGTGGCCCCCCCTCACGGACGACAATGAAACGGTAGTAGACGTTCTGCGGTAACGATGCAGCGTGAATATTATTAAATACTTGGAGCGCGATAAAATCATGAGTTTTTTACACAACGTGGGCACATGTGCTATAGGACTGATGGTAATTTTTCATAATTTTTTGTGATGGAGAAGTATCTGAACACTTCCCTCTACGCGGATTGCTCTTCGCACGTCTACGACTGTGGCCGGCGGCCTCCGGGGGCTAGCATACCGTCAAATCTTGCGTAGGCGGCCTCTCACAAATCTGGAAGTGTTGAGGAGGTTGCAAACGCCCAGCACGCGTCTCCGGGGTGTGCCCCCCCCCCTCACGGACGCCGCCACCGCAGGCACCTGGAGGGGGGAAACGGATGCGTCGGGTCTACACGGAGTGGATGTAGCTGTGGGTTTGGCCCGGATGTTGCTCCAAAGTGTTCCTCTGGGCCGACCTAACACAACCGTCTGGAGAGGTCCACTGGTCAAAGCCCGTCCGTGCAAAGTCAAAGGGCTAGATCCCGTAGTCAAACGCTACAGGGTTAGGCGGGACGGGGGCCCTGGGGGGGTAGCAATGCCACCGGAGCGTCGTACCGGGCCCTCATACATGCGGGGTGGTGTTGTGGCATGTCCGAAGAGGCGGCACGCGTCTCCGGGTTGTGGCCCCCCCTCACGGACGGCAATGAAACGGTAGTAGACGTTCTGCTGTAACGATGCAGCGTGAATATTATTAAATACTTGGAGCGCGATAAAATCATGAGTTTTTTACACAACGTGGGCACATGTGCTATAGGACTGATGGTAATTTTTCATAATTTTTTGTGATGGAGAAGTATCTGAACACTTCCCTCTACGCGGATTGCTCTTCGCACGTCTACGACTGTGGCCGGCGGCCTCCGGGGGCTAGCATACCGTCAAATCTTGCGTAGGCGGCCTCTCACAAATCTGGAAGTGTTGAGGCGGTTGCAAACGCCCAGCACGCGTCTCCGGGGTGTGCCCCCCCCCTCACGGACGCCGCCGCCGCCGACACCTGGAGGGGGGAAACGGACGCGTCGGGTCTACACGGAGTGGATGTAGCTATGGGTTTGGCCCGGATGTTGCTCCAAAGTGTTCCTCTGGGCCGACCTAACACAACCGGGTGGAGAGGTCCACTGGCCAAAGCCCGTCCGTGCAAAGTCAAAGGGCTAGATCCCGTGGTCAAACGCTACAGGGATAGCCGGGACGGGGGCCCTGGGGGGTAGCAATGACACCGGAGCTTCGTACCGGGCCCTCATACATGCGGGGTGGTGTTGTGGCATGTCCGAAGAGGCGGCACGCGTCTCCGGGTTGTGGCCCCCCTCACGGACGGCAATGAAACGGTAGTAGACGTTCTGCGGTAACGATGCAGCGTGAATATTATTAAATACTTGGAGCGCGATAAAATCATGAGTTTTTTACACAACGTGGGCACATGTGCTATAGGACTGATGGTAATTTTTCATAATTTTTTGTGATGGAGAAGTATCTGAACACTTCCCTCTACGCGGATTGCTCTTCGCACGTCTACGACTGTGGCCGGCCGCCTCCGGGGGCTAGCATACCGTCAAATCTTGCGTAGGCGGCCTCTCACAAATCTGGAAGTGTTGAGGCGGTTGCAAACGCCCAGCACGCGTCTCCGGGGTGTGCCCCCTCCCTCACGGACGCCGCCGCCGCCGGCACCTGGAGGGGGGAAACGGACGCGTCGGGTCTACACAGAGTGGATGTAGCTGTGGGTTTGGCCCGGATGTTGCTCCAAAGAGTTCCTCTGGGCCGACCTAACACAACCGGGTGGAGAGGTCCACTGGTCAAAGCCCGTCCGTGCAAAGTCAAAGGGCTAGATCCCGTGGTCAAACGCTACAGGGTTAGCCGGGACGGGGGCCCTGGGGGGTAGCAATGCCACCGGAGCGTCGTACCGGGCCCTCATACATGCGGGGTGGTGTTGTGGCATGTCCGAAGAGGCGGCACGCGTCTCCGGGTTGTGGCCCCCCCTCACGGACGGCAATGAAACGGTAGTAGACGTTCTGCGGTAACGATGCAGCGTGAATATTATTAAATACTTGGAGCGCGATAAAATCATGAGTTTTTTACACAACGTGGGCACATGTGCTATAGGACTGATGGTAATTTTTCATAATTTTTTGTGATGGAGAAGTATCTGAACACTTCCCTCTACGCGGATTGCTCTTCGCACGTCTACGACTGTGGCCGGCGGCCTCCGGGGGCTAGCATACCGTCAAATCTTGCGTAGGCGGCCTCTCACAAGTCTAGAAGTGTTGAGGCGGTTGCAAACGCCCAGCACGCGTCTCCGGGGTGTGCCCCCCCCCCTCACGAAAGCCGCCGCCGCCGGCACCTGGAGGGGGGAAACGGACGCGTCGGGTCTACACGGAGTGGATGTAGCTGTGGGCCTGGCCCGGATGTTGCTCCAAAGTGTTCCTCTGGGCCGACCTAACACAACCGGGTGGAGAGGTCCACTGGTCAAAGCCCGTCCGTGCAAAGTCAAAGGGCTAGATCCCGTGGTCAAACGCTACAGGGTTAGGCGGGACGGGGGCCCTGGGGGGGTAGCAATGCCACCGGAGCGTCGTACCGGGCCCTCATACATGCGGGTGGTGTTGTGGCATGTCCGAAGAGGCGGCACGCGTCTCCGGGTTGTGGCCCCCCTCACGGACGGCAATGAAACGGTAGTAGACGTTCTGCGGTAATGATGTTGCGTGAATATTATTAAATACTTGGAGCGCGATAAAATCATGAGTTTTTTACACAACGTGGGCACATGTGCTATAGGACTGATGGTAATTTTTGATAATTTTTTGTGATGGAGAATTATCTGAACACTTCCCTCTACGCGGATTGCTCTTCGCACGTCTACGACTGTGGCCGGCGGCCTCCGGGGGCTAGCATACCGTCAAATCTTGCGTAGGCGGCCTCTCACAAGTCTAGAAGTGTTGAGGCGGTTGCAAACTCCCAGCACGCGTCTCCGGGGTGTGCCCCCCCCTCACGGACGTCGCCGCCGCCGGCACCTGGAGGGGGGAAACGGACGCGTCGGGTCTACACGGAGTGGATGTAGCTGTGGGTTTGGCCCGGATGTTGCTCCAAAGTGTTCCTCTAGGCCGACCTAACACAACCGGGTGGAGAGGTCCACTGGTCAAAGCCCGTCCGTGCAAAGTCAAAGGGCTAGATCCCGTGGTCAAACGCTACAGGGTTAGCCGGGACGGGGGCCCTGGGGGGGTAGCAATGCCACCGGAGCGTCGTACCGGGCCCTCATACATGCGGGGTGGTGTTGTGGCATGTCCGAAGAGGCGGCACGCCTCTCCGGGTTGTGCCCCCCCCCCTCACGGACGGCAATGAAACGGTAGTAGACGTTCTGCGGTAACGATGCAGCGTGAATATTATTAAATACTTGGAGCGCGATAAAATCATGAGTTTTTTACACAACGTGGGCACATGTGCTATAGGACTGATGGTAATTTTTCATAATTTTTTGTGATGGAGAAGTATCTGAACACTTCCCTCTTCGCGGATTGCTCTTCGCACGTCTACGACTGTGGCCGGCGGCCTCCGGGGGCTAGCATACCGTCAAATCTTGCGTAGGCGGCCTCTCACAAGTCTGGAAGTGTTGAGGCGGTTGCAAACGCCCAGCACGCATCTCCGGGGTGTGCCCCCCCCCCCTCACGAAAACCGCCGCCGCCGGCACCTGGAGGGGGGAAACAAACGCGTCGGGTCTACACGGAGTGGATGTAGCTGTGGGCCTGGCCCGGATGTTGCTCCAAAGTGTTCCTCTGGGCCGACCTAACACAACCGGGTGGAGAGGTCCACTGGTCAAAGCCCGTCCGTGCAAAGTCAAAGGGCTAGATCCCGTGGTCAAACGCTACAGGGTTAGGCGGGACGGGGGCCCTGGGGGGTAGCAATGCCACCGGAGCATTGTACCGGGCCCTCATACATGCAGGGTGGTGTTGTGGCATGTCCGAAGAGGCGGCACGCGTCTCCGGGTTGTGGCCCCCCTCACGGACGGCAATGAAACGGTAGTAGACGTTCTGCGGTAATGATGCAGCGTGAATATTATTAAATACTTGGAGCGCGATAAAATCATGAGTTTTTTACACGACGTGGGCACATGTGTTATAGGACTGATGGTAATTTTTCATAATTTTTTGTGATGGAGAAGTATCTGAACACTTCCCTCTACGCGGATTGCTCTTCGCACGTCTACGACTGTGGCCGGCGGCCTCCGGGGTCTAGCATACCGTCAAATCTTGCGTAGGCGGCCTCTCACAAGTCTAGAAGTGTTGAGGCGGTTGCAAACGCCCAGCACGCGTCTCCGGGGTGTGCCCCCCCCCCCCTCACGGACGCCGCCGCCGGCGGCACCTTGAGGGGGGAAACGGACGCGTCGGGTCTACACGGAGTGGATGTAGCTGTGGGTTTGGCCCGGATGTTGCTCCAAAGTGTTCCTCTGGGCCGACCTAACACAACCGGGTGGAGAGGTCCACTGGTCAAAGCCCGTCCGTGCAAAGTCAAAGGGCTAGATCCCGTGGTCAAACGCTACAGGGTTAGCCGGGATGGGGGCCCTGGGGGGTAGCAATGCCACCGGAGCGTCGTACCAGGCCCTCATACATGCGGGGTGGTGTTGTGGCATGTCCGAAGAGGCGGCACGCCTCTCCGGGTTGTGGCCCCCCCTCACGGACCACAATGAAACGGTAGTAGACGTTCTGCGGTAACGATGCAGCATGAATATTATTAAATACTTGGAGCGCGATAAAATCATGAGTTTTTTACACAACGTGGGCACATGTGCTATAGGACTGATGGTAATTTTTCATAATTTTTTGTGATGGAGAAGTATCTGAACACTTCCCTCTACGCGGATTGCTCTTCGCACGTCTACGACTGTGGCCGGCGGCCTCCGGGGGCTAGCATACCGTCAAATCTTGCGTAGGCGGCCTCTCACAAGTCTAGAAGTGTTGAGGCGGTTGCAAACGCCCAGCACGCGTCTCCGGGGTGTGCCCCCCCCTCACGAAAGCCGCCGCCGCCGGCACCTGGAGGGGGGAAACGGACGCGTCGGGTCTACACGGAGTGGATGTAGCTGTGGGCCTGGCCCGGATGTTGCTCCAAAGTGTTCCTCTGGGCCGACCTAACACAACCGGGTGGAGAGGTCCACTGGTCAAAGCCCGTCCGTGCAAAGTCAAAGGGCTAGATCCCGTGGTCAAACGCTACAGGGTTAGGCGGGACAGGGGCCCTGGGGGGGTAGCAATGCCACCGGAGCGTCGTACCGGGCCCTCATACATGCGGGTGGTGTTGTGGCATGTCCGAAGAGGCGGCACGCGTCTCCGGGTTGTGGCCCCCCTCACGGACGGCAATGAAACGGTAGTAGACGTTCTGCGGTAATGATGCAGCGTGAATATTATTAAATACTTGGAGCGCGATAAAATCATGAGTTTTTTACACAACGTGGGCACATGTGCTATAGGACTGATGGTAATTTTTCATAATTTTTTGTGATGGAGAAGTATCTGAACACTTCCCTCTACGCGGATTGCTCTTCGCACGTCTACGACTGTGGCCGGCGGCCTCCGGGGGCTAGCATACCGTCAAATCTTGCGTAGGCGGCCTCTCACAAGTCTAGAAGTGTTGAGGCGGTTGCAAACTCCCAGCACGCGTCTCCGGGGTGTGCCCCCCCCTCACGGACGCCGCCGCCGCCGGCACCTGGAGGGGGGAAACGGACGCGTCGGGTCTACACGGAGTGGATGTAGCTGTGGGTTTGGCCCGTATGTTGCTCCAAAGTGTTCCTCTGGGCCGAACTAACACAACCGGGTGGAGAGGCCCACTGGTCAAAGCCCGTCCGTGCAAAGTCAAAGGGCTAGATCCCGTGGTCAAACGCTACAGGGTTAGCCGGGACGGGGGCCCTGGGGGGTAGCAATGCCACCGGAGCGTCGTACCGGGCCCTCATACATGCGGGGTGGTGTTGTGGCATGTCCGAAGAGGCGGCACGCCTCTCCGGGTTGTGGCCCCCCCCCCCTCACGGACGGCAATGAAACGGTAGTAGACGTTCTGCGGTAACGATGCAGCGTGAATATTATTAAATACTTGGAGCGCGATAAAATCATGAGTTTTTTACACAACGTGGGCACATGTGCTATAGGACTGATGGTAATTTTTCATAATTTTTTGTGATGGAGAAGTATCTGAACACTTCCCTCTACGCGGATTGCTCTTCGCATGTCTACGACTGTGGCCGGCGGCCTCCGGGGGCTAGCATACCGTCAAATCTTGCGTAGGCGGCCTCTCACAAGTCTGGAAGTGTTGAGGCGGTTGCAAACGCCCAGCACGCATCTCCGGGGTGTGCCCCCCCCCCCTCACGAAAGCCGCCGCCGCCGGCACCTCGAGGGGGGAAACGAACGCGTCTGGTCTACACGGAGTGGATGTAGCTGTGGGCCTGGCCCGGATGTTGCTCCAAAGTGTTCCTCTGGGCCGACCTAACACAACCGGGTGGAGAGGTCCACTGGTCAAAGCCCGTCCGTGCAAAGTCAAAGGGCTAGATCCCGTGGTCAAACGCTACAGGGTTAGGCAGGACGGGGGCCCTGGGGGGTAGCAATGCCACCGGAGCGTCGTACCGGGCCCTCATACATGCGGGGTGGTGTTGTGGCATGTCCGAAGAGGCGGGACGTGTCTCCGGGTTGTGGCCCCCCTCACGGACGGCAATGAAACGGTAGTAGACGTTCTGCGGTAACGATGCAGCGTGAATATTATTAAATACTTGGAGTGCGATAAAATCATGAGTTTTTTACACAACGTGGGCACATGTGCTATAGGACTGATGGTAATTTTTCATAATTTTTTGTGATGGAGAAGTATCTGAACACTTCCCTCTACGCGGATTGCTCTTCGCACGTCTACGACTGTGGCCGGCGGCCTCCGGGGTCTAGCATACCGTCAAATCTTGCGTAGGCGGCCTCTCACAAGTCTAGAAGTGTTGAGGCGGTTGCAAATGCCCAGAACGCGTCTCCGGGGTGTGCCCCCCCCCTCACGGACGCCGCCGCCGCCGGCACCTGGAGGGGGGAAACGGACGCGTCGGGGTCTACACGGAGTGGATGTAGCTGTTGGTTTGGCCCGGATGTTGCTCCAAAGTGTTCCTCTGGGCCGACCTAACACAACCGGGTGGAGAGGTCCACTGGTCAAAGCCCGTCCGTGCAAAGTCAAAGGGCTAGATCCCGTGGTCAAACGCTACAAGGTTACGCGGGACG
>NC_041386.1:595117420-595119830 GCF_002162155.2 Triticum dicoccoides | reverse complement strand
AGCGTCGTACCGGGCCCTCATACATGCAGGGTGGTGTTGTGGCATGTCCGAAGAGGCGGCACGCGTCTCCGGGTTGTGGCCCCCCTCACGGACGGCAATGAAACGGTAGTAGACGTTCTGCGGTAACGATGCAGCGTGAATATTATTAAATACTTGGAGCGCGATAAAATCATGAGTTTTTTACACAACGTGGGCACATGTGCTATAGGACTGATGGTAATTTTTCATAATTTTTTGTGATGGAGAAGTATCTGAACACTTCCCTCTACGCGGATTGCTCTTCGCACGTCTACGACTGTGGCCGGCGGCCTCCGGGGGCTAGCATACTGTCAAATCTTGCGTAGGCGGCCTCTCACAAGTCCAGAAGTGTTGAGGCGGTTGCAAACGCCCAGCACGCGTCTCCGGGGTGTGCCCCCCCCCTCACGGACGCCGCCGCTGCCGGCACCTGGAGGGGGGAAACGGACGCGTCGGGTCTACACGGAGTGGATGTAGCTGTGGGTTTGGCCCGGATGTTGCTCCAAAGTGTTCCTCTGGGCCGACCTAACACAACCGGGTGGAGAGCTCCACTGGTCAAAGCCCGTCCAGGCAAAGTCAAAGGGCTACATCCCGTGGTCAAACGCTACAGGGTTAGGCGGGACGGGGGCCCTGGGGGGGTAGCAATGCCACCGGAGCGTCGTACTGGGCCCTCATACATGCGGGTGGTGTTGTGGCATGTCCGAAGAGGCGGCACGCGTCTCTGGGTTGTGGCCCCCCTCACGGACGGCAATGAAACGGTAGTAGACGTTCTGCGGTAACGATGCAGCGTGAATATTATTAAATACTTGGAGCGCGATAAAATCATGAGTTTTTTACACAACGTGGGCACATGTGCTATAGGACTGATGGTAATTTTTCATAATTTTTTGTGATGGAGAAGTATCTGAACACTTCCCTCTACGCGGATTGCTCTTCGCACGTCTACGACTGTGGCCGGCGGCCTCCGGGGGCTAGCATACTGTCAAATCTTGCGTAGGCGGCCTCTCACAAGTCCAGAAGTGTTGAGGCGGTTGCAAACGCCCAGCACGCGTCTCCGGGGTGTGCCCCCCCCCTCACGGACGCCGCCGCTGCTGGCACCTGGAGGGGGGAAACGGACGCGTCGGGTCTACACGGAGTGGATGTAGCTGTGGGTTTGGCCCGGATGTTGCTCCAAAGTGTTCCTCTGGGCCGACCTAACACAACCGGGTGGAGAGCTCCACTGGTCAAAGCCCGTCCATGCAAAGTCAAAGGGCTACATCCCGTGGTCAAACGCTACAGGGTTAGGCGGGACGGGGGCCCTGGGGGGGTAGCAATGCCACCGGAGCGTCGTACCGGGCCCTCATACATGCGGGTGGTGTTGTGGCATGTCCGAAGAGGCGGCACGCGTCTCTGGGTTGTGGCCCCCCTCACGGACGGCAATGAAACGGTAGTAGACGTTCTGCGGTAACGATGCAGCGTGAATATTATTAAATACTTGGAGCGCGATAAAATCATGAGTTTTTTACACAACGTGGGCACATGTGCTATAGGACTGATGGTAATTTTTCATAATTTTTTGTGATGGAGAAGTATCTGAACACTTCCCTCTACGCGGATTGCTCTTCGCACGTCTACGACTGTGGCCGGCGGCCTCCGGGGGCTAGCATACCGTCAAATCTTGCGTAGGCGGCCTCTCACAAGTCTAGAAGTGTTGAGGCGGTTGCAAACGCCCAGCACGCGTCTCCGGGGTGTGCCCCCCCTCACGGACGCCGCCGCCGCCGGCACCTGGAGGGGGGAAACGGACGCGTCGGGTCTACACGGAGTGGATGTAGCTGTGGGCCTGGCCCGGATGTTGCTCCAAAGTGTTCCTCTGGGCCGACCTAACACAACCGGGTGGAGAGGTCCACTGGTCAAAGCCCGTCCGTGCAAAGTCAAAGGGCTAGATCCCGTGGTCAAACGCTACAGGGTTAGCCGGGACGGGGGCCCTGGGGGGGTAGCAATGCCACCGGAGCGTCGTACCGGGCCCTCATACATGCGGGGTGGTGTTGTGGCATGTCCGAAGAGGCGGCACGCCTCTCCGGGTTGTGGCCCCCCTCACGGACGGCAATGAAACGGTAGTAGACGTTCTGCGGTAACGATGCAGCGTGAATATTATTAAATACTTGGAGCGCGATAAAATCATGAGTTTTTTACACAACGTGGGCACATGTGCTATAGGACTGATGGTAATTTTTCATATTTTTTTGTGATGGAGAAGTATCTGAACACTTCCCCTCTACGCGGATTGCTCTTCGCACGTCTACGACTGTGGCCGGCGGCCTCCGGGGGCTAGCATACCGTCAAATCTTGCGTAGGCGGCCTCTCACAAATCTGGAAGTGTTGAGGCGGTTGCAAACGCCCAGCACGCGTCTCCGGG
>NC_041386.1:595113996-595117255 GCF_002162155.2 Triticum dicoccoides | reverse complement strand
CGCCGCCGCAGGCACCTGGAGGGGGGAAACGGACGCGTCGGGTCTACGCGGAGTGGATGTAGCTGTGGGTTTGGCCCGAATGTTGCTCCAAAGTGTTCCTCTGGGCCGACCTAACACAACCGGGTGGAGAGGTCCACTGGTCAAAGCCCGTCCGTGCAAAGTCAAAGGGCTAGATCCCGTAGTCAAACGCTACAGGGTTAGGCGGGACGGGGGCCCTGGGGGGTAGCAATGCCACCGGAGCATCGTACCGGGCCCTCATACATGCGGGGTGGTGTTGTGGCATGTCCGAAGAGGCGGCACGCGTCTCCGGGTTGTGGCCCCCCCTCACGGACGGCAATGAAACGGTAGTAGACGTTCTGCGGTAACGATGCAGCATGAATATTATTAAATACTTGGAGCGCGATAAAATCATGAGTTTTTTACACAACGTGGGCACATGTGCTATAGGACTGATGGTAATTTTTCATAATTTTTTGTGATGGAGAAGTATCTGAACACTTCCCTCTACGCGGATTGCTCTTCGCACGTCTACGACTGTGGCCGGCGGCCTCCGGGGGCTAGCATACCGTCAAATCTTGAGTAGGCGGCCTCTCACAAGTCTGGAAGTGTTGAGGCGGTTGCAAACGCCCAGCACGCGTCTCCGGGGTGTGCCCCCCCCTCACGAAAGCCGCCGGCGGCGGCACCTGGAGGGGGGAAACGGACGCGTCGGGTCTACACGGAGTGGATGTAGCTGTGGGCCTGGCCCGGATGTTGCTCCAAAGTGTTCCTCTGGGCCGACCTAACACAACCGGGTGGAGAGGTCCACTGGTCAAAGCCCGTCCGTGCAAAGTCAAAGGGCTAGATCCCGTGGTCAAACGCTACAGGGTTAGGCGGGACGGGGGCCCTGGGGGGTAGCAATGCCACCGGAGCGTCGTACCGGGCCCTCATACATGCAGGGTGGTGTTGTGGCATGTCCGAAGAGGCGGCACGCGTCTCCGGGTTGTGGCCTCCCTCACGGACGGCAATGAAACAGTAGTAGACGTTCTGCGGTAATGATGCAGCGTGAATATTATTAAATACTTGGAGCGCGATAAAATCATGAGTTTTTTACTCAACGTGGGCACATGTGCTATAGGACTGATCGTAATTTTTCATAATTTTTTGTGATGGAGAAGTATCTGAACACTTCCCTCTACGCGGATTGCTCTTCGCACGTCTACGACTGTGGCCGGCGGCCTCCGGGGGCTAGCATACCGTCAAATCTTGCGTAGGCGGCCTCTCACAAATCTGGAAGTGTTGAGGCGGTTGCAAACGCCCAGCACGCGTCTCCGGGGTGTGCCCCCCCCCCTCACGGCCGCCACCGCCGCAGGCACCTGGAGGGGGGAAACGGATGCGTCGGGTCTACACGGAGTGGATGTAGCTGTGGGTTTGGCCCGGATGTTGCTCCAAAGTGTTCCTCTGGGCCGACCTAACACAACCGGGTGGAGAGGTCCACTGGTCAAAGCCCGTCCGTGCAAAGTCAAAGGGCTAGATCCCGTGGTCAAACGCTACAGGGTTAGGCGGGACAGGGGCCCTAGGGGGGGGGGGTAGCAATGCCACCGGAGCGTCGTACCGGGCCCTCATACATGCGGGGTGGTGTTGTGGCATGTCCGAAGAGGCGGCACGCGTCTCCGGGTTGTGGCCCCCCCTCACGGACGGCGATGAAACGATAGTAGACGTTCTGCTGTAACGATGCAGCGTGAATATTATTAAATACTTGAAGCGCGATAAAATCATGAGTTTTTTACTCAACGTGGGCACATGTGCTATAGGACTGATGGTAATTTTTCATAATTTTTTGTGATGGAGAAGTATCTGAACACTTCCCTCTACGCGGATTGCTCTTCGCACGTCTACGACTGT
This sequence comes from Triticum dicoccoides, assembly GCF_002162155.2. Classification (NCBI taxonomy): domain Eukaryota; kingdom Viridiplantae; phylum Streptophyta; class Magnoliopsida; order Poales; family Poaceae; genus Triticum; species Triticum dicoccoides. The sequence goes on along the minus strand of NC_041386.1, from coordinate 595,115,374 downwards.
GGCCGGCGGCCTCCGGGGGCTAGCATACCGTCAAATCTTGCGTAGGCGGCCTCTCACAAGTCTAGAAGTGTTGAGGCGGTTGCAAACGCCCAGCACGCGTCTCCGGGGTGTGCCCCCCCCTCACGGACGCCGCCGCCGCCGGCACCTGGAGGGGGGAAACAGACGCGTCGGGTCTACACGGAGTGGATGTAGCTGTGGGTTTGGCCCGGATGTTGCTCCAAAGTGTTCCTCTGGGCCGACCTAACACAACCGGGTGGAGAGGTCCACTGGTCAAAGCCCGTCCGTGCAAAGTCAAAGGGCTAGATCCCGTGGTCAAACGCTACAGGGTTAGCCGGGACGGGGGCCCTGGGGGGGTAGCAATGCCACCGGAGCGTCGTACCGGGCCCTCATACATGCGGGGTGGTGTTGTGGCATGTCCGAAGAGGCGGCACGCCTCTCCGGGTTGTGGCCCCCCCTCACGGACGGCAATGAAACGGTAGTAGACGTTCTGCGGTAACGATGCAGCGTGAATATTATTAAATACTTGGAGCGCGATAAAATCATGAGTTTTTTACACAACGTGGGCACATGTGCTATAGGACTGATGGTAATTTTTCATAATTTTTTGTGATGGAGAAGTATCTGAACACTTCCCTCTACGCGGATTGCTCTTCGCACGTCTACGACTGTGGCCGGCGGCCTCCGGGAGCTAGCATACCGTCAAATCTTGCGTAGGCGGCCTCTCACAAATCTGGAAGTGTTGAGGCGGTTGCAAACGCCCAGTACGCGTCTTCGGGGTGTGCCCCCCCCCCTCACGGACGCCGCCGCCGCAGGCACCTGGAGGGGGGAAACGGACGCGTCGGGTCTACACGGAGTGGATGTAGCTGTGGGTTTGGCCCGGATGTTGCTCCAAAGTGTTCCTCTGGGCCGACCTAACACAACCGGGTGGAGAGGTCCACTGGTCAAAGCCCGTCCGTGCAAAGTCAAAGGGCTAGATCCCGTAGTCAAACGCTACAGGGTTAGGCGGGACGGGGGCCCTGGGGGGTAGCAATGCCACCGGAGCGTCGTACCGGGCCCTCATACATGCGGGGTGGTGTTGTGGCATGTCCGAAGAGGCGGCACGCGTCTCCGGGTTGTGGCCCCCCCTCACGGACGGCAATGAAACGGTAGTAGACGTTCTGCGGTAACGATGCAACGTGAATATTATTAAATACTTGGAGCGCGATAAAATCATGAGTTTTTTACACAACGTGGGCACATGTGCTATAGGACTGATGGTAATTTTTCATAATTTTTTGTGATGGAGAAGTATCTGAACACTTCCCTCTACGCGGATTGCTCTTCGCACGTCTACGACTGTGGCCGGCGGCCTCCGGGGGCTAGCATACCGTCAAATCTT
>NC_041386.1:595112427-595113326 GCF_002162155.2 Triticum dicoccoides | reverse complement strand
GGGGGAAACGGACGCGTCGGGTCTACACGGAGTGGATGTAGCTGTGGGTTTGGCCCGGATGTTGCTTCCCGGTGTCCCTCTGGGCCGACCCAACACAACCGGGTGGAGAGGTCCACTGGTCAAAGCCCGTGCGTGCAAAGTCAAAGGGCTAGATCCCGTGGTCAAACGCTATAGGGTTAGCCGGGACGGGGGCCCTGGGGGGTAGCAATGCCACCGGAGCGTCGTACCGGGCCCTCATACATGCGGGGTGGTGTTGTGGCATGTCCGAAGAGGCGGCACGCGTCTCCGGGTTGTGGCCCCCGCTCACGGTCGGCGATGACACGGTAGTAGACAGATCAGGCGCTCGTATAGTTACCGGATCACGCACTCGGTAACGGTACCCCTCAGTCAGTTGCTCTCCTATGTATCACCTTTCGCGAGACCATAGAAAATTTTTATATTATAATGAAATGTTGCTGACCATAGAAAAAATTCGGTTCAAAAAAAATTCAAGAACGTGTATTTGAAAATATTTAATATGTACGTACAAATATTTTATATGTATATGAAACTTTTCAATGCGTATGAAAATAATATACAGTAAAAATATATTTGAAGACAGCTAATAATATATGCTGTAATTAACATGTATACGGCTAGTTTGTAATGAACATGCATAAAAAAAGAAATAAACCTATGCCTACGGCTTAGCCGTCGGCATATATGCCACGTGGCATTATTTATATATGCCGACGGCTAAGCCGTCGGCATAGGGCGCCTTATCCACTCGCCGGTCAACCCGCGCGCAGCCTCATCCACTCGTTCTCTCCTCCACTCGCCGCTCAACCCCGGCCGCACCGTCCGCCGACCCGCCGCCGCTCCTCGCCGCCCGCTCCACCCGCGCCCCTCCCCTTCCCTCG
>NC_041386.1:595067082-595110360 GCF_002162155.2 Triticum dicoccoides | reverse complement strand
AGAATTGCTATAACAGGTGATGGGTTCAATCCATATGGTATGTCGTCTAATCCATACAGCTGCTGGCCCATATTTGTTATTCCGCTCAATCTCCCTCCCGGCGCCATAATGCAACGCAAGACCATGTTCCTGTCGCTTATAATTCCGGGGCCTGAATATCCAGGGAAGAATTTGAGTGTGTTTATGCAGCCGTTGGTGGATGATTTGCACCATTCTTGGTACTTCCCGAGGTTGACATACGACCGGCATCTGCAGAAAAATTTCTTGATGAAAGTTTGGCTACAGTATTGCATGCATGACTTTCCCGGCTATGCCCTGTTCTGCGGATGGTGTACAAGTGGAAAGATGCCTTGCCCAGTGTGCATGCAGGCCTTGATTTTCATTTGGATGAAGAAGGGTGGCAAGTATGTTGCCTTTGACCAGCATCGACAATTCCTCCCTCCAGACCATCTTGATAGGGAAGACAAGAAGAACTTCACAAAAGGCAAAGTTGTCTATGAAGTAAATGAGATTCCAACGTTTTCTGGTGAGGATGTGCTTGCTCAGATCAAAGCTCTTAAGCTTGCCTGTGAAGGGAAAGGCAAAGGCAAAGGCAAAGGTAAAGGGAAAAAATATTTTGAAGGATATGGTGAGACGCACAACTGGACTCACATTACCCCCTTCACGCAGCTTCCCTATTTTAAGGACCTCAAACTTCCATACAACATCGACGTGATGCACACCGAAAAGAATGTCGCAGAGTCCCTTTTTAACACGATCCTCAACATTCCTGATAAGACAAAGGATAATGTTAATGCTAGAGTTGATCAACAGAATATTTGTGATAGACCACGTCTTCACATGCAACCTCCCACAGGCAGTCGAAAATCTTGGTTCAAGCCAGATGCTGACTTCGTACTTAAAAAGGATCATAAGATGGAGGCATTCAAGTGGCTGAAACACGTCGTGAAGTTCACTGATGGTTATGCGTCGAATATAAGTAAGGGGGTCAATCTTTCAACGGGCAGAGTGACCGGGCTCAAGAGTCATGACTATCATGTATGGATTGAGCGGATTATGCCGGTGATGGTTCGAGGCTATGTTCCCGAGCGTGTCTGGCGTGTGCTTGCGGAGTTAAGCCATTTCTTCCAAACGCTTTGTGCTAAAGAAGTATGTCCTGAGAAGATAAAAGAAATGCATAAGAAGGCGCCGGAGTTGATATGCGAGCTAGAGAAGATCTTCCCGCCAGGCTTCTTTACTCCGATGACACATCTCATTTTGCACCTTGCGAACGAGGTATTGTTGGGGGGGCCTGTGCAGTATCGTTGGAAGTACGGCCCTGAGAGACAGAACAAGCATCTGAGACGGAAATGTGGAAACAAAGCTAAGATTAAAGCTTCCATAGCTGAGGCAGTTATCCTAGAGGAGGTGGCAGACCTCAGGACAGCCTACTATCCGGACCATGTTCCCACGTTGCACAATAAGGTGTCTCGATACAATACAGAAGAACCCAAGTATAAACCCAAGTTGCCTCTATTCACCGGGCAAGGTGGCAGGGCTGGATGCTCGACATCTTATGTCATGCCACGAGATGAGTGGGAGGATGTCATGTTCTATATCTTGCACAACATCAAGGAAGTTGAGGATGAGTGGATGAGGTAATACCTTTGCACCATTCTTTTAGTCAATTCGTTATGTTCACTTTGCCTAGTTCTTATACCGCTTTTCTTATTGTAGTCGATTCGTTGAGGAAGAATGGACAGGAATGCTGCCTCCTACTGAAGCGGAGGCACTTGCTCTTCTCCGAAAGGGTGCTGATGGAAGGAAAAATTTCGTTGCGTGGTTCATGGAGAAAGTAATTTTTCACACTTTCAATTAAACTCATGCACCCTGTAATTTCAATTAAACTCATGCACCCTATAATTTCAATTGAACTTGTAGGGAAATGATCCGACCGAATCAATGGATGAAGAATTGAGATGGGTTTCCATGGGTTTTGACCCTGTCGTCATGACATGCGAAAAGTATGATGTGAATGGGTATCGCTTCCATACAGAGGAGCACCAGAACAGTCGGCCTGATCCCGAAACCATAAATACCGGAGTCTTCACTGAAGGAGATAATAAAATAGATTACTACGGAAGGGTAGGAAAAATATACGAGCTTACATTCAAACTTGGCCGCGAACACCTAAGTCTCACTGTGTTCAAATGCCGATGGTTCGACCCCAAAAAGGGCCTGAGACATACGCCCTCTATTGGTTTAGTTGAAGTTAAACCATCAACCGTCTATGCCGGAGCTGATCTCTTTATCGCCGCTACCCAGGCCACACAAGTATATTATCTGCCTTACCCATGCCAGAAAGTGTACCTAAAGGGTTGGGAAGTTGTGTTCAAGGTGTCGCCGCATGGTAAGCTACCGGACCCGAACGATGATGATTACTACAACATAAACCCCATGACATACGAGGGAGTGTTCTATCAAGAGGAACATGATGACGTGGTCCGAAACAACGAGGATGATGACTTGGATTATGTTGACCTGGACCCAAACGACGACGACGCAAGGATTGATGGTGAGGCAGTTGTGAATCAAAGAGACATAATTATGCTTGAAAAGTTAAATGAAGACGCTGACGATGAGGAAGAGCCTCCACCTCTGTCAGACAACGAAGAAGATATGCGTGATAGTGATGATGAGACCGCTCCACAAATAGATTACAATAGCGATGATTCATATGGGTTCTAGAAAATGTAAGTTCTTTTAATGATCATTACAATAGTATGCTTAATGTGCACTTCTGGTATTAATGTTTTTCCTGTATGCTTGTTTAATTGATATCCTTACTAATTGTTTATTCTCTTCTCAATGCAGGTTTGCTAATCATGGGCAAGTCTAGTGGTGCCAGTTTCCTCAGTAAACTCAAAGGAGGACTTACTCGGAGTGGACGAGCCCACAAGGTTCCCTCCCGACTACGCGAGGATGGCACCTCACAGGGAGGTGGAGGGGTCGGGGGAGGAGACCCTAGAGGAGGAGGCAGTGGGGGGAGAGCCCCTAGAGGAGGAGGAGGTGGGGGGAGAGGCAGCCGGGGCAAAAAACTCCGGGCCGTGTCTGAAATACGAGGGTCTTCTTCGATGCCCTCCCATACAGAGGCACCTTCTGAGTCTGAGGAGGAGGAGTATGTTCCTGATGGCGAGGAGGAGGAGGCCGAGGAGGAGGGTGAGGAGGAGGAGGCCGAGGAGGAGGGTGAGGAGGAGGAGGCCGAGGAGGAGGGTGAGGAGGAGGAGGCCGAGGAGGAGGGTGAGGAGGAGGGCAAGGAGGGTGGAGGGGAGGTTGATCCCGAGTTGTGGGGTGGCTTGCCACCGGGTGCTCCGCAGGGGTGGCTGCGTGGTAATGCCGGACTACCTACACCACCTTCTATTGAGGAGCACAAGTGGATCATTGAACCTGTGGGGACAGAGTAAGTGCCTCTCAATCATATTTTCAACACATGATAACATTTTCTTATTGTACACATGGCAATCATTTGATTCTTTTGCAGAAACTGGATCCTTCGCGGAAATGGCCGTAAACCGAACGGCCTTATCACTGTCCTGTTGAAGCACTTTTGGCCTGGCCTATTCTGCCCGCGGCCAGACAGGGACCCGCAGTTGCGGGTTTTGGCCACGAGCTGGGCCCACTACGAGGCTTGCAGCAACGCGGAGTACGGGACAGCCGCTAAGGCCGTGATCACCAAATTTTGGGTAAGTTCTCTTCTGAATCACTTGTCTTCAGTTTCGTTCATAGTTTATCATTGGATCACTCAACTCATGCCTTGTTTGCTTCTAGTTTATGCAGCAACTCTATAGAGTTCTTGACGAGCACAAGGCCAGAGCCGACGTGGTCTTGCTTGCGGCTGCGAAGAAGAAAGCTCGTCAGTTGCAGTACGAGGTGCGCTGGGTTGCCGTCTCGCAGTACTACCACTACTACCTGCACCAAAAGATGACCAAAAGTCAAGCGCAGAAGCAGCGACTTACCTTGAACAGGGAGCAGTTCATGATGGTAACTATTACTAACTTTTCATTGTTTCAAGCAGTCAACTCTATGTTTCGTGCTCACATGTCATGCTTCCAAAATTTGCATAGGTTGTTCCTCGTTGGTGCTATGGAAGGCATGACGGATGGGCGAGTTTGGTGGATAGGTGGCTCGGCGCCGATGCAGAGTTTGCTGCCAAGAGCATCAAGGGCCGGGCTAACCGTGGAGCCGACGGGACACACGGCCAAGGAAACAGGAACCACTCGAGCTTCAAGGCCATGAAGGTATATCTATGTGCATGATGCATTTTTGTTCTTCTTTACCGTCATGTTCTTATGTATGGCTAACTTCTATTTGACGTTGTAGGAGGACAAATTGAAGAGGCCGCTCTCAGACATGGAGTCGTGGAAGCTGGCCCGCGAGCGGAGTCGTCGCAAGGAGGGCGAGAGCCAGTACTACGGCAAGACCGAGGAGCACCTGGGGTCTTACATTCATCACTATCAGGAGTTGCATCCGGATGTTCCTGTTGCCGAGGTCGCCCAGTGTCAGATCGACGACACGGCGGTGGTGGCCATCCAGGGGAAGAAGAATGGCCGGTATCCGTGTTTCGACGGCTTGATCACTCCTTCGATCTCGTACACACAGCTTCGGGCTAGCAACCCGAGCCAGTTAGAGAGTACGGGGCGTTCACAGACTCCTTTAGCCCGCCAGCATGCTGTAAGTACTTCCTCTTTATCTTTTTCTATCTAGCATTCTCAGTTTATTTTCAGCATTGCTCACTTAGAAACAATCTAAATTATGTAGGCATATAAGGAGTTTGTCGAGCATAGGAATCTCGAGGTGCGGGGGTGCTTGAAACGAGTGAAGGCAAACGATGATTACAACCGTCAGATGATGACGGTTAGTTCTGCCCTCTTAAAACCAAGCTAAAATTTTGCACTTCCATTCCTTCTGATCTTCTAGTTTGCTTGTTTAACTAACATTCAGGCTATGTTGGCGGCTTGGAGTAACGGCACGGGTCCACCACAAATGGGACCCCCACCACCACCTGCGAGAGAACCCCCACACGTGCCCACGTTCGATGAATGGGTGGCACTAGGCAGTGATGGTCCGGTTAGTACATTTGCCTAACTACTGACAAACTAGTTCTCGTTCATTCAACACTATCATATCATATTTACTGTTAGAATCTTTTCTGAAACAAGTAGGGAACCGGTGGCTCGACTCCTGCTCCGTCAACCCCAGTCACTCCAATCTGGCAGAGTGGTGGTGGTTTTGGTGGAGGTGGTGGTTTTGGCGGAGGTGGTGGTTTTGGTGGAGGTGGTGGTTTTGGCGGAGGTGGTCTTGCTTGATGATTCCGTGCATGTGGTCGTCGTGCCATGCCTTTCATATTCCTACTTTTATGATGTTTCATGTCTTGCACAACTTTTATGTTCATGAACTTGAGTCGGTGATGATCTTTAGATGATGTGATGAACTTGAGTATGTTTAGATGATGATGGTGAACTTGAGTATGCTTAGATGATGAACTGTCATATTTCTGCATAATTTCATATTGTTCTGTTTTGAAATGCTGTCAAATGAATTGGAAAAGAGAAAAAACAAGGAAAATAAAAAAAAACTATGCCTACGGCAAAGCCGTCGGCATATATAAGCCCAGGAGTCACCAGGGCTCGCCACGTGGCAGATCTATGCCGACGGCTTTGCCATAGGCATAGATGAAAATCTATGCCGACGACAAAGCCGTAGGCATACCTCTGCTGCCAGGAGTAACCAGAAGACGACACGTGGCAGGGCTATGCCTACGGCAAAGCCGTCGGCATAGATTCATCTATGCCGACGGCTTTGCCGTAGGCATAGACCTGCCACGTGGCCTTGCATGATTCGTCCCCGTTTTTGACGGCGCCGTCCGTTGCCGTCAGACAAAAAAGACTGCCGACGGCTATACTATGCCGACGGCTGACGCCAGGCCGTCGGCATAGGCCCCTATGCCGACGGCTTTACTATGCCGACGGTCTGACAAGACTACGCTGACGGCATCTACGCCGACGGGTCTATGCCGACGGCAGCCGTAGGCATAGACCTATGCCGACGGCTTGGGGGCCTATGCCGACGGCTCTTGGCCGTAGGCATAGACCGCGAGTCCAGTAGTGGTTGTTGCGGGCGATCAGTCAGTGACACTGCCGGCCGGTCTTGCCGCAGCACTTGCTGGGTGCATGCATATGCGTTCCTGGCTCCTCCCGTCGCCGGCGAGTCGAGCGGCATGATGATTTCCGACTCCGAGTACCCAACCACCTAGCTATGAAAAGAGCTAGAGCTAGCGAGGTCCATGGCTGCCAGCGACGTGTGTACTAGTACGTACTGCACTGCGAAATGGCGCGCCACCTACAGCGACCGTCTCTTTTTATTTTCGCGAGCGAATCCGGCGCCTGCACCTACCGGATCGCCGACACTGGGCGTACATTTAGGGCCTGGGAATCTGGTCGCGGGGCTTGGGCTCTGCAGGCCGTACCTCCTCCTCACGGGGCGTTTCGGTTTTGCAGGTGCGGCAGCATGGCCCAGCTTGTTTGTCAGCCATATTCCTCCTGGTCGCAGGTGGTTTTTCTATATCTATCTGTACTACTTATAAAAGAGCAAACATTATCTTCTCTAAGTGCACCTCACAAAACATACACGGTACATTACCATCGCATGATTAGTCCCACTAAACTCAATCTAACGGCTAGCGTTAACCGAATCTGTTCTCTGTGTGCACTTAGCAATTTACATTGACTGACCATACTCCACCGCGGAGGAAAATATGAAAGTCCATGCCTGATCAATTAGGAAAATATAATCACGGACACATCCTATTAAGAAATTAATCATGGGCACATCTAATTATTAAGAAACTAATCACAAACCCATCCTATTATTAGGAAAAAAAATCACGCGCGCATCCTATTATTAGGAAAATAATTACGAGCCATCCTATTAGGAAATTAATCATGGACACATCTAATTATTGGGAAACTAATCATGGCTGCATCCTATTAGATAACTAATCACGAACGCATCTAATTATTAGGAAACTAATCGCGAGCGCATTCTATCGTCTCCTATCAGGGAATCGTGATCGCGAGTCACCAGCCCACCACTCACGCGAGCCACAATGGGAGACACGCGAGGAGGAGCTGCGGCTTCCTCCGAACACACTTCTACTGACTGCAACGACTTCGTCCACATCCTGGGCATGCTTTCCGGGAACCACCGGCATCCGCATCGACTTCAGCTTCATCCACAACACCCACGTTGACAACCACCCACCGTCGAGGTCCTTCAAGTGGGGGCAACGCTGAGTATCTTGGACCAGTATAAGCGGGCCAAAAGAATCTGCCCCCACAGCCATGCATGTAGATTCGCCTGGTCGCCAACCATCATCGTCCCCAAAGCGGTGCAGGTCTCGGCCACTGTGCAGCAGGTGAAGCTAATCACGGCCCCATCTCACTCGCCCGAAGCCACCACCGACTCCCTCAACTCTGACGCGTGCTGCTTCGTTGGACACGCTTGTCCAGTACTCGCGTGTGGACGATGTCGTCCAAAGGTAATCCCGGTGCATGGAGGCCGCCGCCTCAAAGCTGGACGACTGACTCACCTGCGTCGACAATGCCGCCCAGCTGGTGAGAGGACACGGTCGCCGCGGCCGCTCGCATGCCTGAACGACAGAGACGCTCGCCTTCACGCGAACGCACCACACGCACGCCTGGAGCACACACAGAGACATCCGCCTTCTTTCTTTATATTTTTTTACTGATTTTCGCGTACCTGCAACAGACATCTCTGTTTTTTTAAGTACTGACTACCGGTTATTACATGGCCAACTCACGACTACATAGTGAACTCACAGACAAATTCGCTGAACCAAGACCTTACTTGCAGTCATGAAATTACGTTTCACTGAAAAAACCCAAAAGTTTGCATAAGTTTTAATAAAAAAAACTAAAGTTCGCATAAGTTTTACTAAAAAAACCTGAAGTTTGCATAAGTGTATTTGTTTGTCCAGCAAATACATGGCAATTGTAATTTTACATGAGCATTTTTATACCGTTCTTATCTACAATTGAGTTAACATGTTTTCCTGATAGAAGACTTGGACTACATATAAGAGAAGCAAAAACTGCATGTTGATTATGATGATGATGAATGTAGGATATTTTGTGGTCATGGTAATTTCTCATATCATTTAGTACATAAACAATATTCACAATTTTATTTTATTACCATCAGTTGTGTTGAGTTTCTTTCATATATATGTATTGACCCTCTTCTTTAAATTAGATGTGACAAATGCGGAATGAACTCATACCACATGATCGCATACGAGTAATTTAAGAGGAATTGGCGGGATTCTTTCTTGACCATGTCATACATAAAGACGGAGAATGCCATGTGGAAGTTGAAATTGATTTTAGATGTTAGGGATTATAAAAGATGTTATATTGTACATATGTAGTAGTGTCGGATAGATATATACAAAAACTTGTTGTTCGATCAATCTCGGAGAAAGAGAGGTCACTTCTCTCTGTATATATTCATGACGATCTTGTGTAGTTCTTGATTGAAATTTGTTGGCACTAAAACGGTTCCTTAGCTTGTCCTAAGTGACATTTTCATGTGTGACTATACTTGCATAAATGTGTGCACAACTGCACATGAAGAATCATGATGGATCTTCTAAATAATTTTGAATTTTATACATTGAGAAAAATGGGTGGTCTTTTAATACAGGAGACATGTTATTATTTGTACGAGTTGAAAATAAGAGATCGTGTACTTTATAGGGAAATTTCAAATTTATGAATAAATTGTCTTGTATTAAGTTTAGTATAATATGTTAATCCAAATAGATGTGTATTGCATGTGCACATACTTATTGGTTCAAATAAACGTGCGTTGCACATACACACTTACTAGTAGGTGAAAACGCGCCACTGAAAAGAAGGTGATAACGCAACAAATAGTAGGAGAAAAAGAAACGAGAGATAATGCACCAGCCGGGAATCGAACCCGGGTCTGTACCGTGGCAGGGTACTATTCTACCACTAGACCACTGGTGCTTCCATGCGTGGTGAATTTGCTCACTAACCCTTGACTTACTTAGAGCGTACTTAGCGCAGTAGTAGTATGAAACAGTGGCGTGAGCCGGTGACAGGGACACAGGCCCTCCCTCCCGCGGTAACGGAGACAAATGAGATTAAGAGAAAGCCACCGCAATGATTAATAATAACAAGAAGAAGCCAAGAAACAAAATGGCTAAGTCCTTGGGAAGATCACCAGGAAAAGAATTTCATGAGATCAGGTCTCACGCAAGACCTATCCTGATGAATGACACGTGGCATTCACAAATCACTAAGCATCTTCCATCCCCATTTAAAATCAGGGGAAAAAAAGATTAGATGCTTTGTGATTTGTGCATGTCACGTGTCATCTATCAGAACGGGTCTCATCTGCTAACCGTGAGATCTGGTCTCATATAAATTTTTTTCGTGCCACCAGGATGCAACACGACGTCACGGGCTCACCGGCCAAACCGGAAAGAGGGACTCCAGACGGAGCAGTTCAGCCGAGGAACCGTGATCGTCTTGGCTTCGCTGTTCCGGCAACCGTCACATCGCTCATGTACTACAACTGCTCTACTCTATCCGGTGCGGAGCACCCAAGAGCAGCCAAACGTCGTGTCCATGTCCATCCACTGTAGGAAGGCCTGCAACGCTCAAACGCACGCAGCAGTTTCTTCGTTTCGTCGCCGTCGTCGTCGTCATGCACTCATGCACGGCGCAGAGTGTTGCGGACTGCCGGTAGCGATCGCCGGCCTGCTCCTGCACACGACGTGTGTAACTCCAGTTTAATTGCGCCGTCTTTTCTTCAGACCGTGTGAGAGCTACTAGTACTCCTTATCCTTATACTACGTATATACATTCATTCACCGTGTGACCGCGTGACGGCGATGTGCAAATTGGTTGCCAAAGGGCCGGGAAGAAACGAAAATCCTAGGCGTACGGGATGGTTTCACGGAAGTGGGCTACGGGGTGTACGCGTCTCACCCTTATTAATCCACTCTCTCGTGAAATTCACGATGTGGGCCTTTCTTTCCTTCCTATTTGCAATGACAAGTTGACAACTCACCTATAAGCTTGCTTCAGTACAAATCTACCCGTAGCTCTAGCAAAACTCGGGAAGGAAAAGAGAGACCGACCCTGCTTTACCGTCTTCTTTCCTTTGGGAGGGAGATGGTCAGCTCAACGTCGACCTCCCTCCCTCCCACGGCGAGAGATGACGGTCTGGATTTGCTGGTCGATCAACAGATGGAAAGCTCATCCGCAACTTTACTGGTACAAAAGTCACCAGCTCAGCCAAGGAAATTCTGGAGCAAAACTCAAACCGAAGCAAAGCAGCACATACTTATTTCAGAGTAAATTACATCTATGGTACCTGAACTTGATCCTAGAGTTCACTTTGGTCACTGTATTCAAGAAGTGTCAGAATACGGTCACTGAGATTGCATAAATGTGTCACTCTACGGTCATCGTTATTGTATCCAACGTATTTTGCTGATGTGGTATACATTGACTGGTCCTAACAGTTGACTTGTTTACGTGGAAAGGTCATCCTTATCCATCTTCGCACCCGATGGATAAATCTAAGCATCGCATCTGCCTAGTGCGCGAGGGAGAGCATTTCTACGATCCCTGAACCTCCCTCGAGCGACGAGCTCTCATGGAGGCCATGCCGCCACCGTCGCCGCAATCTACGTGCCCTCCAGCGTTGCCAAACTCATCTGTGGTGTTCAGATTACAGAGCACTGCCGCCGTGCATGGCGACCTCCTTGCGTTTCCCCGACTCAATGTGAGGCACACGATGGTTAGGTTGTAGCCTCTCCAAATCCGTGGAGCTTGACGCCGTCGACCCGCGGCGGCACAAAGAACAGGCGCACATGATGTTCGGCGGGGCGAAGCCATACTTGAGAAGATTTGGGGCCCGAAAGACTTACTTGGAGAAGAATGTTGCCATCTGTTCGAGTGTCGGTCGATGACTAAAACCCTACATATCTACCAGCGAGAGTCGAGGCACAAGGACTCCCCTCACTGGCACCAGCTGCTGGAGTGGCAGGCGGAGTGGAGGCGGATCCGCGGATTCACCGGCACCTCAGATGCACAAGCTGAGGGGGTTGTGTTTTGCAATATTTTGACGTAAATTGCTACATGCATGTTGCTATCCATTGCCCATTTGTGTGGTGGATGACAGCGGTGCGGCCCCATCAATATATAGTACTGAAAGAAACGATTCAAAAAGTACAAGCTCACAGGTTGACAGCTGCCTCGAAATGTTTATATTTTGACTCTGCATGGCCACGCGTAACCAGTTTACATTTATCTCGAAAAAGGTTAATGTTATACATCTATTAAACATGATCTGTAATTAGACGTCGTGTTCGAGACCGTACTAAAAATAAATAGGGCACTCATTTCATGATTAAAGGAGTGCGTGGAGAAGAAAAGGAAACTAAGGTTCATGCAAAGAACTGTGATGCCTACCAGGACACTGACTACAAACGAACTGCGATGGCGGCACTTTGTTTTACTCGGTTTGGGATTCCGATCAATCACGTCTCTCATTTTTCCATCCGTGATGAAAATGGAGAACCTTGCAAAAAGACTCCATCGGAGGCGCCGCTCGCCGTCACATACATTCGGTCCTCTCTCCCGGCTTGACGAAACCACACGTGGAAGATTACTTAATTTTCACTAGGGCCGATGGGTGTTTAAATGTGGTTAAATCGGTTGTGTGCTAGCGTCTACGTACCTTCTACTTGCGTATCTTGAGCTCCATCTGGCATTCCTCAATCACTTGGACAGTGACACGCACGCACACAACAATGTACTCTATTGCCCTTGAAAGAAAGGATTGAATGAGCAAAATAATATTCAAAAAACATGCAAGTCTGGGGATGGTCGGTCATGGGTGCAAATTGGTGCTCTGCCGCTGCCGCTCGGCTGCTCCCACCGTGCACTAGTTAATTTGTGTCATTGTCTAAAAAGAAAAAAAGAAAAGTTGATATGACGCGTCAATGCAACAATTTTGCACCTCGTCCGCGGGTGCAAATTGGTGCTCAACCATTGGCGTGCAACATATATATTCAGTTTCACCTAGTAGCCGAACCAACCAACGACGCGCGCGCACCGGACGAGGGAGGGCCCCGGCCGGAAGGAACCAAAAAGCCAACGGAACGGCCGTTTCCCCACGCGTGGCCATCGGTCGACACGCCACCAGGCCCCAAAAGCTCCGGGATGCCGATCAAAAAAAAAAAGCTCCGGGATGAATGCAACGCAGACAAAGAGAGCCCACGCCGAGCAGACGTACGTGTGCGCGCGGCACGTCGCGGTCGCGCCATGGTCACGGGACGGGGCCCTCCACTCTCCTCCATCTCCTGGATGGGTGGATGTATGGTCCTACTCCAGGTTCTCTTGGGACGCGCACGTCGCGCCGCGGCGTCGGCGCTACATGGCACGGCACGGCTCTCCGCTCTCCAGGTTTGGTGCCAAACGCCCAACCACCATATCGGCGACAGATGCAGGCCGTGTGTGTGCGGCGAGACGTCCAAGGGTTAACACATCGTTACCAAGTCTAGAGCAACGAGTAACTTCTTTAGCGTTGAGGCCACGTTAAGCATCGAGTAGCATCGCGCGAAGTCCACCTAGGCTTCAGAAAGATGGAATGATCTCGTCCGTGGACGGTACATAAAGGTCCTGAGATCATATCATAGGACGTCATGCCACATGTGGGCTCGTCTCCCTTTCTTACAGAAAAATTCCCTTTTGCGAATCAATCTGTGGTTGAGTTGGTTAGGTGGACAGTGGTATCCCCAACCCATTAGGGTTCAAATCCTGGTGCTCGCATTATTCCTGGATTTATTTCAGGATTTCCGGCGATGCGCTTTCAGTGAAAGTAGACGTTTCCGTCAACGACGAGGCGTCTACGGTGACTTCGTAAATCTCAAGATGATATGCCGGCTCAGTCTTTTGGAGGTGCTCATAGGGATAGGGTGTGCGTGTGTGCGTTCATAGAGGTGAGTGTATGCGCGTGTATATGAGCGCTTGTGTCTGTACTGATGCTCAAAAAAAAAATCCCCTTTTTTCCGAATACCTTCTTATAATACGTTAGGCAAATAATTGCACCGCGATCGCACGAACGTATCGTCTCTGCTTTACTACTCCCTTCGACTTGGCTTGCATGTGATGGCTGCATGCATTGCATGGCCGTGTTTACTTTTTACACGCTGATTAGCTCCTTGGGTGATTGCAAAAAAAATAAAAAAAAATTAGCTCCTTGGGTGTTGCTGAGTTAGTTGCGGTCAGTCAAAAAACAGGTAAAACAGAACTTGCCAAACGGATCTGTGGTTTTGAAGAAACAGATGAAAACAGTGCTTTGGACAAACCAAGGTATTCATTACCCCCGCGTTGGAAAACTGAGGTTTTGGAATACCACAGTTTTAAAAAAACAGTGCTACCAAACTAGGCCTTCGTTTTTATTTAGGCCGTGTATTAGTTTTGGTTATGGTCGAGCTTTGTAAATTTTGATAAAGTTTATAAACAAAAATATTAACACGTACAATAACAAATCAATACCAGTAGATTCATTATTGAATCTACTTTCACATCACTTTGATTTTTTACGATAAATGTTTATATTTTTTCTATAAACCTAGTCAAACTTTACGAAGTTTGTCTTCAGTCAAACCTAATATGCATAGTAAATAAAAACAAAGGGAGTACAATTTAGTATTTATTATTCTGTGCTTGCCTCGGTCTTCATGTATGATCATGATTCAATGCTCGTCTCTCTTGTCCATACTAGACTCTTCATTTATGAGCTATTCCAAGAAAGAATCTTATTTATGTATAGTCATATTCGCACAAAACACATTAGAAGTAGTTCACATAGACGGAGAAGAGCCCAATTATAGAGTTGATGCCACCCTATCCATTTCCCATCTTCTCTCCCTCTCGCTGCCGCCTGGCAAAGCCCACATGGCGGCTACGGCTGGGAGTTCATGTTCAGGCGTGGGCCGATGTGGATGCTCGGAGGGAGATGACGAAGGAGATGTGTGTTCGAGTGATCTACGTAAGGCGTGCTCAACGACGGTATTGGTGAAGCCGCCAACAGCGATCTTCAACGACGGCCCGGCCTGGCTAGGTCACCGGAGAACAGGGCATCGTTGCATGTGCCCTTGACGGCAGCGAACTCGACGCCATACCCGGACCTATCGTGCACCAGCATTGATGATTTTTTTAGGTTTTCTCTAGGGAGACTTCACGATTTGAGACGGCGCGGTGGCGACGTTGTCCCTGAGAATAATTTTCTCACCGCCCTTTCCCCATTTCGTTGATGTGCTTGTCACCTGCGGAGGGCATACAAAGTCGTGTCTCCGATGGGCCTTCCAGCACCGGGTCGGTTTAGGTTTCCAATGGATTCGCCCAGCGTTCGTAGTCTTGGCGTTTTCCTCTCCGGACGATGATCTGTTTCACATATCGCGATCGTCGGCGCCTCCTGGTCTACATCGATGACTTCCCGGTCGCCGCTTCTACAAGCTCTTGTGTTTATAAAAGTTTGCTCCAATGAGGTAGAGCCCAGAGGCAGCATCAAGCTACGCTCATGGCGCACCGCTGGTGGATGCATGAGGAAGAAGACTTCGGTCCCAAGAATTTGATTGGAATTTTATCTTTTTATATAGGTCTGTTTGCAGGGACACATGATGCTCAATATATGGCCTTGGACATTTTTCCAAAGAAAAAAGTTGACGTGTGCAAGCTCTACTGACAAGTTCTTCTATATGGGTGTGTTTCGTAGGATGTATGATTCCAAAAGTTTCCTTCTCGACCCACTTTTGGGTGTTTGATAGGGTGTATGGAGGGTGCATGAGTCCACACTAGTTCAACACAAATACACTAGGAGCATGCATGAAGAGGGGTGTTGAGTTGAGCATGCACGAAGAAGGAACAACTATGCTGAGATGAGAATGCAACCAAACACACCTAACATTGCCATCACTTTGCGTTTCGAGAGGGTCCAATCTAAAGCCACACTCATGTATTCTATCGGTGAAGA
The DNA here is from genome assembly GCF_002162155.2 of Triticum dicoccoides. Lineage (NCBI taxonomy): Eukaryota > Viridiplantae > Streptophyta > Magnoliopsida > Poales > Poaceae > Triticum > Triticum dicoccoides. The sequence continues at coordinate 595,095,222 of NC_041386.1, read as the reverse complement.
GAATCGGCCCCTTGCTCATCTTCATCGCCCATGCTACTCCCATGATGATTTTCTGGTGGTGCACCTTTAGACTACGGGTTTGTATTAGTTGGTACTTGGTATGTTTTCTCATGTTCTTCAATATAATGATCATATGAGATTGTGATCCATATGATGTAATTTGTGTAGTTACTTCTACTATATAAGATCGAGCTGGAGAAGCAACAAGCAGCTATCAAATGGGAACTCGAAAAAGCCAAGACATTTGGCGAGATTGAGCTTGAGAAGGAGAGGTTGCAACTCGCACGGGACACGGAGGATGCGAAGATCATGTTGGCGGACAAAACCCTTTTGGGTGGGCATACAAAGAAGTGGCTTGTGGACAAGAAGAAGGAGATCAACGACCGTAGGGAGTACGATGCGGCGAGGGCGCCAGCAGATCATGCGGCCCGGATGCAGGTGGTGCAGGCAGCCCGGATGCAGGCGGAGCAGGACGAGCATGACGCATTCCGCTCGGATCAGACTCCCGGGCAGTGATCCGAATCCATGTGTCACGCTCGGACATTGATTTCATTTTGGCAATGTCCGGTCTGTTGAACTATGATTTGCTTTGGCTTTGTTTTAACCCGTTGAATTCGAATAGTTTGTATTGTATGATCGACGTGCATGGATTGCATGGATTGAGAATCGAAATTCGAGCACGTGAATATGCGGCACAACATATGAGAGGCCGGTGGACACTGTCCGCGGACGCGCCCGCGTGCGTGCGCGCGGTGATGGGGGGGGAGATTTGTCAAGTCCGGATGTAGATGCTCTTAAAATCCCTTGATTGAAAGGCAGGCTAAGGTTCGCTGCAGTCTGCCTGCAGGGCGCGCAACCAAACACGGAGAGATGTGAGACAGACAGCCGATGCACGAAATGCTGCCATGTCAGCCTTGCCGGAGTACTGGCTGCATGATATTATGCATATGCATTGCCGGTTCCGGTCCCCGTCTCCGCGCGCCTTGAAAACGTTCGAGTAGAGTAGAGCAGTCGTCGAGCAGGACGATGATGTGCAGTACCGTCCCAAGTCCCAACCCAACCACCTACCTAGCTAGCTAGAGGTAGAGGTAGCGTGGCGAGGTCCCTCTGCTGCCAGCACCTACTGGAAATGATGTACTCCCGCACCATGATGATGAAATGGCGCGCCACCTAGAGCGAGCCGTGCTCTCTCTTATTTTTTCGCGAGCGAATCCGGCGCCTGCGCGTACATTCATATCGGACGGCGACGCGTGTCCGTTTAAATTCATTCAAATTTTGCGCGTCTACACGTAGGTATGTTGTTGGCATAGCTTGGGCTCTGCAGATGAGTGAGTGAGCACAGACGGCAAGACCGGGTGGGCCTGGGAATCTGGTGGTGGTGCTTGGGCTCTGCAGGCCCTACCTCCTCCTCACGGGGCGTTTCGGTTTTGCAGGTGCGGCAGCATGGCCCAGCTTGTTTGTTTGTCAGCCAATATTCGTCTGGTCGCAGGCGGTTTTTAGGCTTCAAGTTAGTACTATCGTCAGATTTCTCAAAACAAACAAATACAAGTTCGGCTCTCAAAAAAAAAATACAAGTTCGCGTATGAAGTTGTTCCTCAGGACATGTGAAAACAGCGCCACTGAAAAGAAGGTGAAAACACAACAAATAATAGGAGAAAAAAACGAGAATGGCAAATAAAAAAGAGGGAATGCAATGCACCAGCCGGGAATCGAACCCGGGTCTGTACCGTGGCAGGGTACTATTCTACCACTAGACCACTGGTGCTTCCATGCAACGGAGAGAAAGGGACCACAATAATAACAATAGTAAGAAGAAGCCAAGAAACAAAATGACACGAGCCGTGCCACCAGGATGCAACACGACGTCGATGTCAGGGGCTCACCGGCCAAACAAACCGGAAAGAAAGAGGTTGAGCCCATCCAGGAACCGTCATCGATCGTCTTTGGGCTCGCTTTGCTCTTCCGGCAACCGTCACATCGCCCATGTAGTACTGGCACTGCTCTACTCTATCCGGTGCGGATCGCCCAAGAAAAGCAAAACGTTGTGTCATTGTCATTACGCTGTACGTACGAGACTTGAAACGCTCAAACGCACGCAGCGGTTTCTTCTTTTCGTCGTCGTCGTCGTCGTCCTGGTCATGCGCGGTGCAGAGCGTTGCGGTCAAACGTTGTGTCCCTGTCATTACGCTGTACTAGGTAGGAGACTTGAAACGCTCAAACGCACGCACCAGTTTCTTCCTTTCGTCGTCGTCGTCGTCGTCGTCGTGGTGGTCATGCACGGCGTAGATTGCTACCACCCGGCCGTAGCGATCGCCGGCCTGCTCCTGCGCGACGTGTGCCACTCCAGTTTAATTGCGCCGTCTTTTCTTCAGACCGTGTGAGAGCTACTAGTACTCCTTATACTACTGCGTACATACATTCATTCACCGTTTGTCAACAAAAAAAAACATTCATTCACCGTGTGACCGCGTGACGGCGACGGGCAAATTGCCAAGGGGTGGGGTGGGATGAAAAGGAGACACCGACCGGCCCTGCTTTGCCGTCTCCTTTCTTTTGGGGAGGGAGATGGTCAGCTCAACGTCGACGGACCTCCCTCCCAGGAGACGCGAGAGTTTGGGTTTGGTGCTCCATCAACAAATGGGAAAGGTCGGCACCAACTTTACCGACATATATAAACTGAAGTCACCGGTTCAGAGAAGAATGCCATGGACGAAATTCCGGAGCAAGACTCAAGCCGAAGCAAAGCAGCAGATACTTATTTGACGCCGGACCATTTGCAGCAGATCTTGTTATGCTTTGCTTTACCGTCTGCTAGGTAAGGAAAAGCACACGGGCATCTCTCCTTTAACCCAGACCCTTACAGCATCTACATCGGATCTCTCTTCAACCCGCCTCATACGTCTGAGCGGGCTGCCCGATCACGATTTCTCGATCCAGACGGACGCCTCAAACGGGCCTGAAACACTCAGGTTGACCGGCATCCCCCATATCCAGTTCAAATATGAGGCGGATATGGGGACGCTCGAGGACACCCGCCACGTCGGACCCGGTCCATACTGGCCCACCCATCCCCACTTATATTCGTTCCCATCCTCTCGCCGGAGCAAACTCTAGCCACTTCACTCCACTCCCCTCCACCACCCGAGCTCACCTCCGGCGGTTTGCAGACTTCTTCGCCATCGCAGGCAGCGGATCGGACTCTGATTAGCCCGAATCCGTCGACTGGGGTGTGGTCCCGTGTGGGTTGGAGAAGGCAATGGCAGTTCACATTGCACTCCGCCGCTCCCGGGAGGACACCGCCTGGCCGACAGATGGATCCATCCGCCGCGACGCCATAGCGTTGGCTCACCGGGCGCTCGGGTCCTCTAGTGCTGGATCCTCGTGGTGCCGGCCGAAACACCTCTCCTTCCCCATCACCGGCCGGGCAGAGTATGAGTCCCACCGGGAACGGGCGGCCCGCCATGGGAAGGAGAGGATAAGGGCCGCCGAGGCCCGTATCGCGACGGAAATGGCGGCGGGCTGATGCAGCGGCGTGGGCGGCCGCAGAGGAGGAAGCCATCCGCACCCGCATTATGAAGAAACGACAGTGGAGGAACACGCGCGCCCTCGCCCGAGAGCAGAATCGGGCGGTTCGTGCCATGGACGAACAGCCACCGAAGGAGGAGAAGATGGACAACGACGCGCGAGGACACCTCCAGCGACGAGCAGGTCCGGCTCGATCCGTATGCGTCTTGGACCGGTACTTCTGCGAGAAGGACGACAAGGGCGCCGGGAAGGGCAAGGGCAGTCGTGGATGAACTCCACCATAGCCAAACACGCCAAATTTTGATAGTCTGATGGCATGTTTAGTGTAGTATGATGGAGTAGCCGGACGATGCGTGCGCGTCGACGTAGTTGCATGAGTTTGTATGGATTTGAGATATGGTAATTGAGGTGCCCGGGTGTGGATCGTATTTTTTGAGGAGTGCCGACGTAGTTAAATGAGTTTGTATGGATTTGAAATATGGCAATTGACTTGTCCAGATGTGAATTGCATTTTTTGAGGAGAGTCTGAACGTTCTCCACGTCAAACCGACACCCCCTTCCCTCCCAACACATAGCACCACCGCCTCTACCGCTTTTTAATACTCTCACGCTTCCGCGACCACCCTTCCAAAACCCTCACCATCAAATGCTGCGATGGGCAAGAAGATGATGGAGGAGAAGGAGCTCAAACGAGCATGGTGACTGCTCGGCGATGGACATAAACACGGGGAGCTCTGGATCCAGTCCGAGCCGGGCGGAGACAACTTGCCGCCGCCGCAGGCCGTCGGGACCGTCATCCTCCCCCGCTCCGTCCCTGGTAAAGGAGTAGTCGATCGATGAAGAAGAGAATGACGACGTCGGCCGGGAGAAGATCGCCGCCGCGGTTGGGGTGGCTTCTACAACTAACGTAACGACGACGCCGCTGGTCTTAGAGGTCACACCTACAAGGCCGCCATTGGACATCTTGTGTGGTTTTAGTTTAGATTAGGTGGGATGTAAAATACATTGAACTTGTTAAACTTTGTTACTCCCTCCATTCCTAAATGTAAGACATTTTGCGGGTTCTAACATGGACTATGTAAAGAGCAGAATAAATGAATCTACACTCTAATATATGTATACATACATCCGTATGTGGTTCATATTTTGAAATCTCTAAATGGGTTTATATTTAAAAACGGGGGAGTAGTTTGCATGTAATATATTGAGTTCGCTTAGAATCCATGTTTGAAATATTCGAAATGAGCGACTTTTTTTTTAGGATGGTTGCGTGCGCCCGTCCGTGGGTCGGTGAACAATTGAGCACGTCCTTCTGAAGCAACCGTTCCCCGTGGATCACTGCACGACGACGAGCCGGGTGGAGCTAGGGCGGGCCGTGTGCTAGCGCGTGGAGAGGAGCAGGACGGTCCTCGAACCGAACCCTTGTTTATTTCCGCCCGCGTATGCGCGTCGCGGGCGCATAAACAAAGGGGACCGAAAGCATGTGTGCAGGGCAGTACAACAGGAGCAAAGCACCAAATTGTGCCTGCCCCCTCCTCCCGGATACGTGTATGCCATAAACTGGCACAGTACCAACATCAAGAAGGGAGAATCATGCCTGATTAATTTCATTTAAGGGAACAAAACTAACATGCTGCTAGATTCGGCGGCCTCGCAAGTTTAATTTAGAAGCAACGGAATCGGGCAACTGTGTTCATGTCTTGGATTAGATTTTGTCTGTCGGCGCCGGCAAATCCATCCCAGGGACGGACGGAGGCATGACGAGGCAAGCCAATTATCAAAACAAGCCGGGTGAAACGGCCGCCGTGCTTTCGTGAGACGACGACATCCTGGGATCCGTCGTCCACAGATGATCGATCGATGGCCACACAAAACCAAACGTGGTCCGAGATCGAGCGAGCTCACTCGGCGATCGCAACGTCGAGCTAACTCCGGCCGAGCAATCAATCCAGATCCATACGTACGTACATGTATTCATCTCTCGGTACGTACCGTGGAGGGAAAATCATCTTTGATGCCAACCAAAACAATCAACAATTACACCCACTAGCTAATCCATCGGTAATCCACACCTAATGGCTGATCGCTAGCGCTAATACTACCACTGTACAAGCATCTGATGATCCATGCATGTGTCCCCCTCCACTGTACAAGCCTACGTACATCGCCGCACAGTGCCGCCATTGACGGGAGCAGAGCAGCTTGTGTCTGCTGCAGTCGCGCGATGGCTACCCGAACCAGAGGCCGAGGCTGTCGAGGACGCGGACGCCGAAGAAGGTGAGGTAGATGACGATAAGGCCCACCCCGTACACCCGGTCCAGCCGCATGCCCCTCGCCGGCACCACCACCGCCGCCCACGCCAGCCCCGCGCACAGGAACCCCACCGTCTCGTACACGGCGGAGTCGGCCGGCAGCGTGAACGGCGCCGGGTACTGCGCGCCGGCCGCCAGCGTGAGGGATAGCCCCAGCCCCACCACCGTGTTGAACAGCGGCCCGGCGTAGCAGGCGGAGACCGCCGTCTGCGCGCCGCCCGGGCCGCCGTGCGTCGCCATCGCCACGTTGGAGACCAGGTCGCCGAGTGAATCCCCCCACGCCAGCACCGTCACGCCCAGCACGCTCGCCTTCACGCCCACCATGTACCCGATCGCCACCAGCAGGGCCACCAGCTCGCGCGCCAGGGTGTATGCCCAGAGCACGCTCATCAGGAACCCTGCGGCAAGCCATGGCACGCGGCGCCGTCGCCCGCGGGGAGGGGATGCGGCGTCCGTGGTCGCCGCGGCGAGGGCGGCCAACAGGAGGCCGAGGACGGCGCCTGCGAGGAGGATCGCGTGGCCGTCGCTGGTGTGGTGGTGGTGCGAGGATGTTGCCGCCGGGCTGTGCGAGGTCCAGGTCGTGGCGAGGAGGACCGGCGCCAGCGCGGCGGAGGCCACGGCGCAGGGCCGGGACCAGCGGTGCGCGGCGATGTCCGGGATGGTGAGCCGCCGCGGGAGGTACAGCGGCATGCGGAGCGCGCACACGAGGTAATGCAGGCAGGCTGTTGCCGTCGTGGAGGCTGGCGCGGTCTTGGACGAGTAGGACGGCAGCGGAGGTACGTCGTCGTCGTCGTCGTCCTCTAGGAGGAGCGGCGCCGCGAGGTCGGCGTGCGGCAGCTTGCCCGGCTCGGCGCAGCACTGGGAGGTCCAGACGAGGACGACGTATGCGACGTAGATGGAGACGAATGACGCGGCCACCCAGACGGTGATCGTGCCGCTCACGAGCACGGCCACGAGGTAGCAGAGCGCGAAGAAGAGGAAGCAGAGGTCGCGCAGGAACCCGCGCAGCTCCACGACGGCCCCTCCCCGTGACCCCGCGGCGGCGAGCGCGACGACGCCGGCGACGACGGTGGACACGAAGAGGGCGCCGCCGAGGGCGCTGTTGAGGCCGACCCCGCCGCCGTCCCCGCCGTCGCCGGCCGCGAAGGAGACGACGCTGGCGAAGACGTCGGGCGCGCCGTTGCCGAGCGAGAGCAGCGTGACGCCGGCGACGGCGGGGGGCAGGCGCAGCGCGGCGGAGAGGCCCTCCAGCGACGCGCAGAAGTACTCGGACGCGGTGTCGCCGAGCAGGTAGAAGAGGACCACGAGCCAGAGCAGGAACGCCGCGTAGCCCGCCGCCGGGTGCCCCGCACCGGCGAATCCGCAGTAGAAGAGGCGGAGGTAGTCGACGTACCCCGCCGGCGCGCAGGGGGTGTGCGACAGGAGGTAGGCGCACCGGGCCTCCGCGCCGTGCAGCGCCTGCAGCTTCTGGCAGTCCCCCCGCGGCCTGGCGGCAAAGAACGGGGAGGAGAGGGCCGCCCGGTGCACGACGTGACGGAGGCTGGGGGCGGCGTGGTGGCGGGCGGAGGGGGAGAGGGTTGGGACGAGGAGGAGGAGGGGGAGGAGGAGGAGGAAGCAGGCGGTGGGGACGGCGGCATTGCGAGTGCGCCGGCCGCGCGGGGGCTCCATAAAAGAAGGGGGACGGGGGCTAAATCGGGCGGCGGGGAGGGAGGCGCGCTAGGAGGGCATGGCGGTGGCGGGCAGAGGCTGAGGCTGAGCGGGCGGCCGGGAGGGATCTGCGGCCGGAGGTGTCGGGGAATGCTCGGCCGGAGTGGAGGAGTGGAGAGGATTTGTGATGGGTCGGGTCCTTGCGAGTTAAGTAAGTGTGCGTGCGACGGTGCGAACGGGCGCTCGAGTGGGAACGTGGGCTCTGCGCGTCTACTACGTGGAGGCCACCGCTGCTCTTCTGCTCCTTCTTCTGCTGCTCCGGGACTCTGTGGACGCCGTGCTACGTGCCGCCCTGTGATGTGTCCGTGTCTCCGGATGGACGGTGCGATCGGTGGACACGCCTCAACTGTGGCAATGTTGGGGATACGCCGGCTCGCGCGCCCGAGGCTAAAGTCCGGCTATTTAAGCCGCACGGCCTCCCCTAGCCCTAGTCACATCTTCTTCATCCTCCTTTGCGCCTCCGGTCTGAGCCCATCCATATCTCTTCGTCTCTGTCTCCCTCTTTCCTCGCCGCCTGTCTTCGTCATGGCCCAGTAGAACAAAATCATGTATACTATGTTAACGTTGGAGCACCACTTTCCAGATGTAGAAGGAGATCGGGGCAAGGCGCGCCGCTCGTGTCGGAGCCGGCCTCCCTCCAAACTCGCCGGAGAAGGAGGAGGAGCAAGAGGAAGAGGAGGGGTCCATGGAGGGGGCAGGTCCGGAGCAGGAAGACGCGACGGAGCCGGAGCTGGTTGCGGGCTTCACCATGTCGGAGTTCGCGCTCGCCCAAGCGGCGGAGATGGTGGAGTAGACCACCATCCTGAAATCCATCCAAGATGAGGCGTACGTGGAATCCAACCGGCGTTTCATCCAGCAAGAACATGCAGAGGCCGATGCGCTTTTCGACGAGTTGGATGCATAGGAGGAGACGGAGGCCGACGCGGAGCCGAAGTTGCATCTGTTGCCCATGTACCCGGAGCTAAGATAGTGGATATCTCCGAGGTGGTGTAGGTTTAGTTGATCTACGTGTTGGAAATATGCCCTAGAGGCAATAATAAAAGCATTATTATTATATTTTCTTGTTCATGATAATTGTCTTTATTCATGCTATAATTGTGTTATCCGGAAATCGTAATACATGTGTGAATAACAGACATCAACATGTCCCTAGTAAGCCTCTAGTTGACTAGCTCGTTGATCAACAGATAGTCATGGTTTCCTGACTATGGACACTGGATGTCATTGATAACGAGATCACATCATTGGGAGAATGATGTGATGGACAAGACCCAATCCTGAACATAGCACAAGATCGTATAGTTCGTTTGCTAGAGTTTTCCAATGTCAAGTATCTTTTCCTTAGACCATGAGATCGTGTAACTCCCGGATACCGTAGGAGTGCTTTGGGTATGCCAAACGTCACAACGTAACTGGGTGACTATAAAGGTAGACTACGGGTATCTCCGAAAGTGTCTGTTGGGTGACATGGATCAAGACTGGGATTTGTCACTCCGTATGACGGAGAGGTATCACTGGGCCCACTCGGTAATGCATCATCATAATGAGCTCAGAGTGACCAAGTGTCTGGTCACGGGATCATGCATTACGGTACGAGTAAAGTGACTTGCCGGTAACGAGATTGAACGAGGTATTGGGATACCGACGATCGAATCTCGGGCAAGTAACATATCGATAGACAAAGGGAATAGCTACGGGGTTGATAGAATCCTCGACATCGTGGTTCATCCGATGAGATCATCGTGGAGCATGTGGGAGCCAACATGGGTATCCAGATCCCGCTGTTGGTTATTGACCGGAGAGTCGTCTCGGTCATGTCTGCTTGTCTTCCGAACCCGTAGGGTCTACACACTTAAGGTTCAGTTACGCTAGGGATGTAGGGATATGTATATGCAGTAACCCGAATGTTGTTCGGAGTCCCGGATGAGATCCCAGACGTCACGAGGAGTTCCGGAATGGTCCGGAGGTAAAGATTTATATATGGGAAGTCCTGTTTCGGGCATCGGGACAAGTTTCGGGGTTATCGATATTGTACCGGGACCACCGGAAGGGTCCCGGGGGTCCACCGGGTGGGTCCACCTGTCCCGGGGGGCCACATGGGCTGTAGGGGGTGCGCCTTGGCCTAATGGGCCAAGGGCACCAGCCCCACATAGGCCCATGCGCCTAGGGTTTGAAGGGGGAAGAGTCCTAGGAGGGGAAGGCACCTCCTAGGTGCCTTGGGGGGGAGGGAAACCCCCCTTGGCCGCCGCACCCCCTAGGAGATTGGATCTCCTAGGGCCGGCCACCCCCCCTTGGCCCTCCTATATATAGTGGGGGAGAGGAGGGACTTCATACCTGAACGCCTTGGCCTTTGGTTGCCTCCTTCTCCCTCCCCAACACCTCCTCCACCTCCATAGTGCTTAGCGAAGCTCTGCCGGAGTACTGCAGCTCCATCAACACCACGCCGTCGTGCTGCTGCTGGTGCCATCTCCCTCAACCTCTCCTCCCTCCCTTGCTGGATCAAGAAGGAGGAGACGTGGCTGTTCCGTACGTGTGTTGAACGCGGAGGTGCCGTCCGTTCGGCGCTGGTCATCGGTGATTTGGATCACGTCGAGTACGACTACATCATCACCGTTCTTCTGAACGCTTCCGCTCGCGATCTATAAAGGTATGTAGATGCATCTAATCACTCGTTGCTAGATGAACTCCTAGATGATCTTGGTGAAACGAATAGGAAAATTTTTGTTTTCTGCAACGTTCCCCAACAGTGGCATCATGAGCTAGGTCTATGCGTAGTTCTTCTTGCGCGAGTAGAACACAATTTGTTGTGGGCGTAGATTTGTCAACTTTCTTGCCGTTACTAGTCCTTTCTTGCTTCAGCGGTATTGTGGGATGAAGCGGCCCGGACCAACCTTACACGTACGCTTACGTGAGACCGGTTCCACCGACTAACATGCACTAGTTGCATAAGGTGGCTGGCGGGTGTCTGTCTCTCCTACTTTAGTTGGAGCGGAATCGATGAACAGGGTCCTTATGAAGGGTAAATAGAAGTTGACAAATCACGTTGTGGCTTTAACGTAGGTAAGAAGACGTTCTTGCTAGAACCCTAATTCAGCCACGTAAAAACTTGCAACAACAATTAGAGGACGTCTAACTTGTTTTTGCAGCAAGTGGTTTGTGATATGATATGGCCAAAGTTGTGATGAATGATGAATGATCTATATGTGATGTATGAGATGTTCATGCTATTGTAATAGGATTCACGACTTGCATGTCGATGAGTATGACAACCGGCAGGAGCCATAGGAGTTGTCATTATTCTTTTAATGACCTGCGTGTCATCGAGAAACGCCATGTAAATTACTTTACTTTATTGCTAAACGCGTTAGCCATAGTAGTAGAAGTAATAGTTGGCGAGCAACTTCATGGAGACACGATGATGGAGATCATGATGATGGAGATCATGGTGTCAAGCCGGTGACAAGATGATCATGGAGCCCCAAGATGGAGATCAAAGGAGCTATGTGATATTGGCCATATCATGTCACATTTATTATTTGATTGCATGTGATGTTTATCATGTTTTGCATCTTGTTTACTTAGAACGACGGTAGTAAATAAGATGATCCCTCACAATAAATTCAAGAAGTGTTCCCCCTAACTGTGCACCGTTGCGACAGTTCGCTGTTTCAAAACACCACGTGATGATCGGGTGTTTTATTCAGACGTTCACATACAACGGGTGTAAGACAGATTTACACATGCAAACACTTAGGTTGACTTGACGAGCCTAGCATGTACAGACATGGCCTCGGAACACAGAAGACCGAAAGGTCGAGCATGAGTCGTATAGAAGATACGATCAACATGAAGATGTTCATCGATGTTGACTAGTCCGTCTCACGTGATGATCGGACACGGTCTAGTTTAACTCGGATCATGTAATACTTAGATGACTAGAGGGATGTCTAATCTAAGTGGGAGTTCACTAAAAATTTGATTAGTTAAACTTAATTATCATGAACTTAGTCTAAAATCTTTGCAATATGTCTTGTAGATCAAATGGCCAACGTAGTCCTCAACTTCAACGCGTTCCTAGAGAAAACTAAGCTGAAAGACGATGGCAGCAACTATACGGACTGGGTCCGGAACCTGAGGATCATCCTCATAGCTGCTAAGAAAGATTATGTCCTACAAGCACCGCTTGGTGACGCACCCGTTCTCCCTGCAGAACAAGATGTTATGAACGCTTGGCAGGCACGTTTCGATGACTACTCCCTCGTTCAGTGCGGCATGCTTTACAGCCTAGAGCCGGGGCTCCAAAAGTGTTTTGAGAGACATGGAGCATATGAGATGTTCGAAGAGCTGAAAATGGTTTTCCAAGCTCATGCCCGGGTCGAGAGATATGAAGTCTCCGACAAATTCTTCAGCTGTAAGATGGAGGAAAACAGTTCTGTCAGTGAGCACATACTCACTATGTCTGGGTTGCATAACCGCTTGACTCAGCTGGGAGTTAATCTCCCGGATGATGCGGTCATTGACAGAATCCTCCAGTCGCTTCCACCAAGCTACAAGAGCTTTGTGATGAACTTCAATATGCAGGGGATGGAAAAGACCATTCCTGGAGTATTTGCTATGCTGAAATCAGCAGAGGTAGAAGTCAGGAAGGAACATCAAGTGTTGATGGTCAATAAAACCACTAAGTTCAAGAAAGGCAAGGGTAAAAAGAACTTCAAGAAGGACGGCAAGGAGGTTGCCGCGCCTGGCAAGCAAGCTGCCGGGAAGAAGCCAAAGAATGGACCCAAGCCCGAGACTGAGTGCTTTTATTGCAAGGGAAGCGGTCACTGGAAGCGGAACTGCCCTAAGTACTTAGCGGATAAGAAGGCCGGCAAAACAAAAGGTATATGTGATATACATGTAATTGATGTGTACCTTACTAGTGCCCGTAGTAGCTCCTGGGTATTTGATACCGGTGCAGTTGCTCACATTTGTAACTCAAAGCAGGGGCTGCAGAATAAGCGGAAACTGGCAAAGGACGAGGTGACGATGCGCGTCGGGAATGGTTCCAAGGTCAATGTGATCGCCGTCGGCACGCTACCTCTGCATCTCCCTTCGGGATTAGTTTTAAACCTTAATAATTGTTATTTAGTGCCAGCTTTGAGCATGAACATTGTATCGGGATCTCGTTTAATTCGAGATGGCTACTCTTTTAAATCTGAGAATAATGGTTGTTCCATTTTTATGAGAGATATGTTTTATGGTCATGCTCCTATGATGAATGGTTTATTCTTTATGAATCTCGAACGTGATGCTACACATGTTCATAATGTGAGTACCAAAAGAAGTAAGGTTGATAATGATAGTCCCACATACTTGTGGCACTGCCGCCTTGGTCACATAGGTGTCAAACGCATGAAGAAGCTCCATGCTGATGGACTTTTAGAGTCTCTTGATTATGAATCATTTGACACGTGCGAACCATGCCTTATGGGTAAAATGACCAAGACTCCGTTCTCGGGAACAATGGAGCGAGCAACCGACTTATTAGAAATCATACATACTGATGTGTGCGGTCCGATGAGTGTTGAGGCTCGCGGTGGCTATCGTTATGTTCTCACTCTCACTGATGATTTAAGTAGGTATGGGTATATCTACTTAATGAAACACAAGTCTGAAACCTTTGAAAAGTTCAAGGAATTTCAGAGTGAGGTTGAAAATCAACTGACAGGAAAATCAAGTTTCTACGATCAGATCGTGGAGGAGAATACTTGAGTCACGAGTTTGGGGCACACTTAAGAAAATGTGGAATAGTTTCACAACTCACGCCGCCTGGAACACCTCAGCGTAATGGTGTGTCCGAACGTCGTAATCGCACTCTGTTAGATATGGTGCGATCTATGATGTCTCTTACGGATTTACCACTTTCTTTTTGGGGCTATGCTTTAGAGACTGCCGCATTCACTTTAAATAGGGCTCCGTCGAAATCCGTTGAGACGACACCGTATGAATTATGGTTTGGGAAGAAACCTAAGCTGTCGTTTCTAAAAGTTTGGGATGCGATGCTTATGTCAAGAAACTTCAACCTGAAAAGCTCGAACCCAAGTCGGAAAAATGCGTCTTCATAGGATACCCAAAAGAAACTATTGGGTACACCTTCTACCTCAGATCCGAAGGCAAGATCTTTGTTGCCAAGAATGGGTCCTTTCTGGAGAAAGAGTTTCTCTCGAAAGAAGTAAGTGGGAGGAAAGTAGAGCTTGATGAAGTATTACCTCTTGAACCGGAAAAAGGCGCAACTCAAGAAAATGTTCCTGAGGTGCCTGCACCGACTAGAGAGGAAGTGAATGAAAATGATCAAGATACTTCTGATCAAGCCCCTACTGAAATTCGAAGGTCCACAAGGACACGTTCCGCACCAGAGTGGTACGGCAACCCTGTCTTGGAAATCATGCTGTTAGACAATGGTGAACCTTCGAACTATGAAGAAGCGATGGCGGGCCCGGATTCCGACAAATGGCTGGAAGCCATGAAATCCGAGATAGGATCCATGTATGAAAACAAAGTATGGACTTTGACTGACTTGCCCGTTGAGCGGCGAGCCATAGAAAATAAGTGGATCTTTAAGAGGAAGACAGACGCGGATGGTAATGTGACCATCTATAAAGCTCGGCTTGTCGCTAAGGGTTATCGACAAGTTCAAGGGGTTGACTACGATGAGACTTTCTCACCGGTAGCGAAGCTGAAGTCCGTCCGAATCATGTTGGCAATTGCCGCATTCTATGATTACGAAATATGGCAAATGGACGTCAAAACGGCATTCCTTAATGGTTTCCTTAAGGAAGAATTGTATATGATGCAGCCGGAAGGTTTTGTCGATCCTAAGAATGCTGACAAAGTGTGCAAGCTCCAACGCTCGATTTATGGGCTGCTGCAAGCATCTCGGAGTTGGAACATTCGCTTTGATAAGATGATCAAAGCGTTTGGGTTTACACAGACTTATGGAGAAGCCTGCGTTTACAAGAAAGTGAGTGGGAGCTCTGTAGCATTTCTCATATTATATGTAGATGACATACTTTTGATGGGAAATGATATAGAACTCTTGGACAGCATCAAGGCCTACTTGAATAAAAGTTTTTCAATGAAGGACCTTGGAGAAGCTGCTTATATATTAGGCATCAAAATCTATAGAGATAGATCGAGACGCCTCATAGGTCTTTCACAAAGCACATACCTTGATAAGATATTGAAGAAGTTCAATATGGATCAATCCAAGAAGGGGTTCTTGCCTGTGTTGCAAGGTATGAAATTGAGCTCAGCTCAATGTCCGACCACGGCAGAAGATATAGAAGAGATGAGCGTCATCCCCTATGCCTCAGCCATAGGTTCTATTATGTATGCCATGCTGTGTACCAGACCTGATGTAAACCTTGTCGTAAGTTTGGTAGGAAGGTACCAAAGTAATCCCGGCAAGGAACACTGGACAGCGGTCAAGAATATCCTGAAGTACCTGAAAAGGACTAAGGAAATGTTTCTCGTTTATGGAGGTGACGAAGAGCTCGTCGTAAAGGGTTACGTCGACGCTAGCTTCGACACAGATCTGGATGACTCTAAGTCACAAACCGGATACGTGTATATTTTGAATGGTGGGGCAGTAAGCTGGTGTAGTTGCAAGCAAAGCGTCGTGGCGGGATCTACATGTGAAGCGGAGTACATGGCAGCCTCGGAGGCAGCACATGAAGCAATATGGGTGAAGGAGTTCATCACCGACCTAGGAGTCATACCCAATGCGTCGGGGCCGATCAAGCTCTTCTGTGACACACTGGAGCTATTGCACTTGCCAAGGAGCCCAGGTTTCACAAGAAGACAAGGCACATCAAGCGTCGCTTCAACTCCATTCGTGAAAATGTTCAAGATGGAGACATAGAGATTTGTAAAGTACATACGGACCTGAATGTAGCAGATCCGTTGACTAAACCTCTTCCTAGAGCAAAACATGATCAACACCAGAATTCCATGGGTGTTCGATTCATCACAATGTAACTAGATTATTGACTCTAGTGCAAGTGGGAGACTGTTGGAAATATGCCCTAGAGGCAATAATAAAAGCATTATTATTATATTTCCTTGTTCATGATAATTGTCTTTATTCATGCTATAATTGTGTTATCCGGAAATCGTAATACATGTGTGAATAACAGACATCAACATGTCCCTAGTAAGCCTCTAGTTGACTAGCTCGTTGATCAACAGATAGTCATGGTTTCCTGACTATGGACACTGGATGTCATTGATAACGAGATCACATCATTGGGAGAATGATGTGATGGACAAGACCCAATCCTGAACATAGCACAAGATCGTATAGTTCGTTTGCTAGAGTTTTCCAATGTCAAGTATCTTTTCCTTAGACCATGAGATCGTGTAACTCCCGGATACCGTAGGAGTGCTTTGGGTATGCCAAACGTCACAACGTAATGGGTGACTATAAAGGTAGACTACGGGTATCTCCGAAAGTGTCTGTTGGGTGACATGGATCAAGACTGGGATTTGTCACTCCGTATGACGGAGAGGTATCACTGGGCCCACTCGGTAATGCATCATCATAATGAGCTCAGAGTGACCAAGTGTCTGGTCACGGGATCATGCATTACGGTACGAGTAAAGTGACTTGCCGGTAACGAGATTGAACGAGGTATTGGGATACCGACGATCGAATCTCGGGCAAGTAACATATCGATAGACAAAGGGAATAGCTACGGGGTTGATAGAATCCTCGACATCGTGGTTCATCCGATGAGATCATCGTGGAGCATGTGGGAGTCAACATGGGTATCCAGATCCCGCTGTTGGTTATTGACCGGAGAGTCGTCTCGGTCATGTCTGCTTGTCTCCCGAACCCGTAGGGTCTACACACTTAAGGTTCAGTTATGCTAGGGATGTAGGGATATGTATATGCAGTAACCCGAATGTTGTTCGGAGTCCCGGATGAGATCCCGGACGTCACGAGGAGTTCCGGAATGGTCCGGAGGTAAAGATTTATATATGGGAAGTCCTGTTTCGGGCATCGGGACAAGTTTCGGGGTTATCGGTATTGTACCGGGACCACCGGAAGGGTCCCGGGGGTCCACCGGGTGGGTCCACCTGTCCCGGGGGGCCACATGGGCTGTAGGGGGTGCGCCTTGGCCTAATGGGCCAAGGGCACCAGCCCCACATAGGCCCATGCGCCTAGGGTTTGAAGGGGGAAGAGTCCTAGGAGGGGAAGGCACCTCCTAGGTGCCTTGGGGGGGAGGGAAACCCCCCTTGGCCGCCGCACCCCCTAGGAGATTGGATCTCCTAGGGCCGGCCACCCCCCCTTGGCCCTCCTATATATAGTGGGGGAGAGGAGGGACTTCATACCTGAACGCCTTGGCCTTTGGTTGCCTCCTTCTCCCTCCCCAACACCTCCTCCACCTCTATAGTGCTTAGCGAAGCTCTGCCGGAGTACTGCAGCTCCATCAACACCACGCCGTCGTGCTGCTGCTGGTGCCATCTCCCTCAACCTCTCCTCCCTCCCTTGCTGGATCAAGAAGGAGGAGACGTGGCTGTTCCGTACGTGTGTTGAACGCAGAGGTGCCGTCCGTTCGGCGCTGGTCATCGGTGATTTGGATCACGTCGAGTACGACTACATCATCACCGTTCTTCTGAACGCTTCCGCTCGCGATCTACAAAGGTATGTAGATGCATCTAATCACTCTTTGCTAGATGAACTCCTAGATGATCTTGGTGAAACGAATAGGAAATTTTTTGTTTTCTGCAACGTTCCCCAACACTACGTAGTAAGCAGATGTTTCTTTTGCATGTTTTGTATGGTCTTGAGGGTTGAACTATGAGGTATTTAGATGTAGAGAAGGAAATTTGTGGGCCGACCAGTCATTGCAAGCACGTCTGGACGCGTCCGTGAGTGTTTGATGGGCCGGATTTGGTGTATCCGGTTGTAGATGCTCTTAAGCTATTACGGATAACAGATTGATATCAACCAACTGGCCGGAATGTGCCTTGAGCGCGAAACCACCCTCACCGCTCCTTGCACCAGCTCAGCTCTTCGTCTCCAGCTGATCCGAATTAGCTCTCCTCTTCGCCGCTCCAGCAACACGAGACATCACCGTAGCAGTACAGACTTGATGTCCGCACACAGGATCTTTCATTGATGGATTAAGTCACTCACTCTTCTCAGAAGAATTCGGGTGTTTGTCCACACCGCACCCTGAAAGCAAAGATAATTACGCATAGTCCATAAGGTCCAAATGGTAGCAACAAACGCAAATGTTAACCACAGAGTTTTTGTGACAGAAACACCACAAAGTAGATAATTCAGACATATCACACGGAAACACGAAGCTAAAAGCATCTGCTACATCTTTCCAAACCTCTTCGGGTACAATGCAATCAAAAAACATACATTGAACAGACTCATCCTCTTCACAAAAAGGACAAGTCGGATCGTCCACTTGTCGCCGTTTACTAAAGTTATCACTGGTTCGGATCATGTTGTTAAAAGCTAACCAGACAAACACTAAATATCTATGGGAAACAAAAAATTTCATAAGTTTTTCCAGGTAGGGGTACAAACCCTACCCCATTTGATCATTTTATAAAAGGAACTGGCCGAATAGGTGCTAGAAGGCCCCAGAACCCAAATGGGTCAATCATCATCACAATTAGGGACGTAAACTGGAATAATATCAAGCAGCTCCTTCCATTTAGTTAAATGCGTCTCATGCACACATCGTATGAACTTCAGTTTTAGTGTACAAACATTCCAAATCTATGCAACAGTGCAGTTTTGCTGCTAACATATCGTAAACATCCCCGAATTGTGTTTCCAGCGTAGTATCCCTAGAGGCCATTTATAGAGGGGCGGGCTCCCACAAAAGGTCAAGTGATCCCTTTCCAGAAAGCTGGGCCCACATTAGTGTTAGACCAAAGAAGGTTGGGCTTACTTGTGTTATACCTATGATTGACCAGAGAAATCCAATTTTTGTGTCCACCTACAAAACATCTTTTAGACCAAGAGGCCAACAAAGCCAAATTAAAATCCCTGAGGTTAAGCACCACCAAGCCCCCAAAATTCTTTTCTCAGAAACAAACTCCCAATTAGCAAGGTGGTATTTGTCATTATCCCCAAGTCCCCCCCCCCTCCCCCCTCCCCCAAGAAATGAGACAGGAGCTTTACTTTTGCTCTACTGCACGCAGGTCTTACAAGGCTTTTCCCTAAAAAAAGCGTGAGGACAGGGCTCTTGTTGATTTGTGCAACTATCTAAAGGTGTAATTCCGATCCCTATAAAACAAAAAATGAAAAAAAATCGGCCATAAACATCGCTTATTTGTGCACAGAAAAGAAAAGCATTGCTTAGTTTGCTACCTACTTGCATATTGTCCCGATGGAATACATTCATGGCATTTCGAGAAGATAATACAAAATCAGTGCTCCAGAATGCTTTTGAAATTGGCCTTCTCGAAACATTGATTCTGTTTCCTTTTTCCAGAGCACCATGAAACTTCAAATGTTGACGAAAATCTAAACAATGTTTAGCACAAAAAACAGTCTTTCTAACACATTTATTATTATTATTATGTTGTTGTTGTTAATAGGGGCACATAGCACCAGGAAGTCCACGTCCTCTTTCAGACCGTTTTGTCAAGGAAAAAAAGGAAGATTTCCCCTCTTTAGCTAATGGTTGTTCGGGTTTGAACGATGAGTCAACCAACGTATGAGCGTATAGGGATGGCAATGGATAGGGTATGGGCGGGTACAACCTCCTTCTACCCAAACCCATACCCACACAAAATTTCTATACCCACCCATTTCAATACCCATGGGCATAAATTGGAACCCATGCCCATACCCATCGGGTATCCTATACCCAATGGGTATCCAGTGGATATAATATATAGAATTTAAAATTTTAAAATGTAGAGAAATGGGTTTAAACTTCAAATGATCATGGACGAGTAGTATATCACTAACACATGCTACTATGGTGGGTGGCCTCTTGGAGGCATCAAGGGAGTATGAGCGGCGGTTAGTAGAAACCCGGTACAGTGGGAGGTCATGCTGGGAATGGGGAATCGCTGGATCGAGCGTTGGATAGGAGTCTGGTAGCGAGGAGTCAAGATTTCATCTTTTCAACGAGTCACATAGGATGCATGAGGAGTGGCGAGCAGGTGATTGCGGGCCTATGAGCTATGGCCAATTTAAGGAATTGAGACTTAGGGTGGACCATAGGAGTTGGATGATGACCCCATATGTCATAGGAGTTATTTTCATTTATTAATTGTTTCTGGGTATCAATTGGGTTACTCATGGGCGCAATGTCATACCCATATCCTACTTATATATTTTGTGGGTATGGATACCCATTATCCATGGGTAAATAATCTCTTTAGGTCTTGCCCATACCCGTTGTTTTCGGGTCGGGTACCCGCGGGTACCCATACCCATGGGCAAAACTACCATCCCTATGAGCGTACGTGAAAGGCTAGGGAGCCCTTTTGGTGTTCTTTTTTCTTTTTTGAGTTGGAAACTCTAGAGGCAACTCTGTGAAGGGGAGGAAGAGGGGGAGAGAGAGGGAGGGAGGGGGAGAGAGAGGGAGGGAGGGGGAGAGAAAGAGGTGTTGGTCCAAATTTTTGAACCAAAAGCGCTTAGAAGAGAAGTTTGACAGAAAGCACTCTGGTGAATTATGAGCCAAAGTGGCTACACAACATGACCAAAGTCAATCGTCACATAGCTAATAAGCCGTGAAGAAGCGCACTAGGACTCTGTTGAAGAAGCACTTCACCTGTAAAAAGCAGGAACAACAGAGAATCAAAGAAAAATACAACGGGTTCCATGGGCTACAAAGATGCAAATGGCGTCAAACACCAATTGTCTCCGCTTCATTGTCCAACATATCTTCCATGCTTCAAGAGGCAACCTCTCCAAAGAAATATGATTTTGATACGATGGTTCATATGTTATGAGATAGCTATAAGGTTCGGCTTCGGTAAATACCAAACTATTTCGGTACAGTTTTGCTAAATACCACACTAACCAAAGTGGATGTGAATTTTAGAATGATGCAATCAATTTTTATCCCAAATTCACATCTGGCAAATTGAGTCATCATAAAATAGTCTACTTGCATCTCCTTTGCCATCTCGCCAGGCCGAGCTGTCACTAAAGATCGCTGTCGGCGGCTTCACGAATACCGTAGTTGAGCACCGCCTTACGCAGGTCACTCGAACACGCATCTCCTTTGCCATCTCGCCTTCTCCCTCCGAGCGTCCATGTCGGCCCACCCCCGAACATGATCTCACAGCCGTAGCCGCCGCATGGGCTTTGCCAGGCAGCGGCGAGAGCGAGAGTGGGTGGGAAATACAGCCTTGCCATTATGTCTACTATCAAATTGGTCTGACAAGTTGTTATAAAAAAATGGTTTGACATGTATTGGTTGCGATCTTGGGTGCTTATTTGACCTAACCACCCGTAACGAGGAAAAACTTGTGATTATTATTTTTTTTCGAGAAAAACTTTCAATCTATTCATGAAGTGTCACGGCAGTACACATACTTCCGTTCTGCGATCGCGAGCGCAATTATCTACATCTCCTATCCATGATGGAGTCATAAGAAAGGGATGCGAGCCCACACGTGTTAGGATCTTCCATGGATCAGAACCTTTATGTAGTACCGTCCATGGATAGATCATTTCATCTCTCTCGAGTCTTGGAGTGGACTCAACGCTGAAGAAGTTACTGGCTGCAGTAGGACTTGGTAGCGATGCGCTAACCCTTGGACGTCTGGCGCGCACACACGGCCTGCACTTGTCGCCGATATGATGGTTGGGCGTTCGGCGCCAACCGATGATCCAAACCTGGAGACCAGTGCCGTGTAGCGCCGACGCGCGCGCCCCAACCGGCCACTAGTCGTGCCGCCGGTCCCGACCTAGTCGGCCGATCCTTGGGGCGCACCAGACTCCAGAGATAGATGCCCGTATGTCCATCACACAAGAATAACTTCTAAATTTGTACTAAAGCAAAGATAATTAATTTGGATTGGGTGGCGTACATAATTTCAACTGGGGATTTCAACACTTTAAACCCACTGTACGGATGTATGAAGAAATTGACAAAGCATACAAGATAATACTCCCTCCGTTCCTTTATATAAGGTGTATTTTTTTTTTACAAATTCTCACAATGTAAGATGCATTTCTTCTAATTCATCATAATCCCTTTTTTATCCCTGTAGAAAAGAGGAAAATATCTTTCTCCCGATTGTCTGTACCGCTCTTTATAGCAAAATAAGGAAAATATATTTCTCATGATTGCATGTATCTCTTTCTTCCAAAGCTTAACTGATTTACTTGCCAGTAATCAATACATTTGACAAATGTAATTTTATACTAATGTATGCATAATTTGTTGCTTTGGTCACCGTGCCCAAAAGTATACACCTTAAAGAAACGGAGGGAGTAATATTTTGCATGTTCCGCCATCGGCATCATTGTTACGTTTGTTCATAGCTGAAACAACAATGTTGTTAAGGTGTTTTTTTTTTGCAGAAATACAGCCTTGCGGCGCGGTTGTGATCTTGGGTACTCATTTCACCTAGTCACGGGTGTGTGACTAAGGGCATCTCCAGCCGTTGGCCCCTCAGGGAGCGGCTAAAATCGTCGCCTGGGGGTGAGCCAGCGCAAAAATTGGGCCTAGGGGCGAGTTGATCCCCAGCCGCCGGCCCCAGGGCCGTCCCTAGGCACGTTTTAAAATAAAAAAAGTTCGACCAAGTTCGGCTTAAACACGATAAAATTCGGCCAAACACGATAAATTTCGGCCAAACACGATAAATTTCGGCACATTTCGGCGAAGTTCGCGGATTTTCATTACATAGCACATACACATAAACTAATCTAAAGGAAAAACTGGGTGAAGTCGCCGCCGTCGCCGCCATCATCGTCGTCGGCCTTCTCCTCCTTGACGCGGGCGCCCCTGCTGGACCCCTGCCCGGCGTCGCCATGGCGGACTGGTGGCGACGCATCGTCGTCGTTGTCGTTGCTGTCGCAGATGACGACGACTCCGCCTTCGTCGCGGCCGCGTCGAAGCTCCGCGAAGCGAAGCAGGGCGGCGCGCTGGCGCTCCTTCGCCTTCTCCAGGCGCTCCTTCTCCATCGCTATGGAGTCCCTGCGCGCCAATTCCAGGGCCGCGTCGTCGTCGTCGAGCTCCGTCGTCACCGGCGCGGCCGGCTCCTTCTTCACCGGCGCGAGCCCCGGCTCCGTCTTCACCGGCGCGAGCCCCGGCCCCATCTTTGGCTTGACGAAGCGCGGAGGAGGAGCCGACGAGTAGGCGCGCCGGCCGCCCTCGTTGATGACGATGCCGGCGCTGCGAGTGCGCCGGCCGAGCGGCGTCTCCGCCGCGGGCTCGGCCTTGACGCCGAGCAGGGCCGGAGTGCCGGAGGAGTGCGGTGAAGATCGGGAGGAGGAAGAAGAGGAGGAGGACCCGAACCTCCTTGGCGCCCATGGCCCGGCGCGTCAGTGCGGCGCCGGGGCGGCCGCCCTCGCCGGGTACGCCAACGGCGGGTCGTTGCCGCCCTCGAGGTACGTCAGCACGCCCTTGAGTGTGCGGCCGGGGACGCCCCCCCACTGGTGGCGTCCCTCGCTGTTCTGCCGGCTGCCAACCACCGGCGTGCCGTTGATGGACGCCAAGCGATGTTGCTGGCGGCGCTCGAAATACGCCGCCCAAGCCGCGTGGTTGTCGGCGGCGTACTGGGGGAGGGAGAGTTGGGCGTCGGTGAGGGAGGCGCGCACGACCTCGACTTCCTTGGCGAAGTACTTCGGCTTCGCCACGGCGTCGGGCAACAGGGGAATGGGCACTCCCCCGGCGCTGAGCCTCCACCCTGTCGGCCCGGCGCGCATGTCCGGCGGCGCCGGGATGTTCGCCTGGAACAGGAGCCAGGACTCCTGTTCGCGGAGCGAACGGCGGCCGAAGCCGTTGGCCGCCGCCTCGTCTCCGAGGAAGCGTTCCGCCATGGCGACGGGCTCGGGAGAGGTAGAGATAGAGGAAGGGGCTGGGCGGCGGTGCTCGGGAGAGGTAGGGAGAGGAAGGGCGGTGGCGAGGGGCGGGGCTGGTGTGGGCACAGGCGAGTGCAGGCCACCGGCTATATAGCCGCGCCGCACCCATGTGTACGCGTGCGAGGGAGGGGAGGCGTCGGCGCGCCGTCCCGTGACGCGCCGCCCGTGAGGAATCAATGGCAAGGCTGACCGGCGGCAGCCTTGGCATTGATTCCCCGCGGGAACCGAGGCCGTTGGGGGAAGACGAGGCGCCGTGTCGCTGACGCGGTGGGCCCGCGGCTGTTTCGCGCCAAAACAGTTCGCCCCGGCGCCCCCGGGCGCCCCCCAGCGTGCCGGGTTCGTCCTGAGTCCGCCGGCGCTGTTTTCGGCCCAGGCCGGCGAAAATCGGGCTCCTGAAGGCGCGACTGGGCCTTTTTTTGGCGCCGTTGCGAAAAAATCGCCTGGGAAGGTCTACCTGGGGCGCGGGTGGAGATACCTAATGTACTACACATACTTTCGTTCTGCGATCGCCGGTGCAATTATGTACGTCTCCCTATCGGTAATGGAGTTATAAGAAAGGGTTTCACACAAATAAAAATGTTTTTTTTATAAGAAAGGGAGAGGAGCCCACACGTGCGTAGGACGGACTATGATTTGATGAGAACCTTTTTGGACCTTCCATGGATCAGACCATTTCATCTTTCTCAAGTCGTAACACGTACGCCTTGGAGTGGACTCAACGCTGAAGAAGTTACTGGTCAGCGATGCGCTAACCCTTGGACGTCTGGCACACACACACGGCCTGCACTTGTCGCGGATCTGACGGTTGGGCGTTTGGCACCAACCGAGGATACAGGTTACCTGGAGAGCGGAGAGCCGTGCCTTCCATGTAGCGCCGACGCCGCGGCGCGACGTGCGCGCCCCAACGGATAGGTCCCCCGCCTATCCGTCCGTGCGTGCCGTCGGCCCGTGTCCGTTCCCGCCCGCGTCTCAGTCGCGGCAGGAAGGAATCCGGGCCTGCCGTGGTGCCGCCGGTCCCGACCTAGTCGGCCGAGCCTTGGGATTGGGAGCCGGAGCGCGCCCAGGATAGATACCCGTAGGACCATCCATCCATTCCACCCATCTCCAGGAGAGGAGAGTGGAGGGCACCGTGGCGATGGCGCGACCGCGTCTGCTCGGCGTGGGCTCTGTTTGTCTCGTCTGCATCCATCCCGGAGCTTTTGGGCTCTGCCGTGTCGACCGATGGTCACGCGCGGGTAAACCGTTGCCTTTTCCTTCCGGCCGGGGCCCTCCCTCGTCCGATGCGCGCTCGTCGTTGGTTGGTTGGTTCGGTTCAGGCCTTCAGGCCCCCCCGCCGCATGCAGCCGCCCAAAGTCTATTTTAAACCTTAAATTCATACAGCTAGTCAGAATTGAATCCTGAACTTTGAATCCTTGAAATCGGTACCCTGTACTCATTGATCCCGGCCAATCTCCACCTTGGATCTGTATAGACCGGTTTGGCACGGCAGGAAAGTAACAATCCCGGCCGGGATCCTAATCCACTCTCACTGACTATATGGGCCCACATGTCATATTTACCTTCTCTCCTACAATCTCTCTGTGTCACTCCCAAAAACTGCGGCATGACGTTCGGCAGGCTCGGCAGCTGGTGTACCTTGTGCTGGGACGCCGGAAAATGGGCAGGGCAGCGGGAAAGTCCAGGGGTAGCGCATGGGAAAGAAGAGCGAGAGGCATGACCACCGGTCTGGTCGCCGTGCACGTCATCCACGCTGCACGTGGTGTGCTCTCACGGCAGAGCAGCCACCTAGCATGAGCGGTAGAGGAAGAAATCGATGGAGATAGGGTGAATGTAGCTCAGGGACGTGGACAGGCGAGTCGCGCGGAGCTACAGGGGTGGTCGGAGCGAGCTTGGAGGCAAGGTGACCTGTAAGGGAATGCACGGCTGCACGCACACCAAGTGTTTGACGGAATGGTGGTGCTACGGGAGGTCCTTTTGACGAGTAAGGTGTCCTGGTAGCTGTGTGGCATCGGGGGCGCGTTGTCCAGTCCCGGCCTCCCGGGAGCATGCGACAATGTCGAACAACAATGGCAGGACGTCTGGCATTTCCGGCCGCTCGCGCGGCGCGTCGGCCAAGCGTGAGGAACTCCCAGAGACGGCTGAGGGCAAGACAGCGGCAACCGTGCGCTGCGGCGGCTAATGTGCTGCTCGGTTTCGTGTAGTATTTGTCGTGGCGTGAGTGCTAAGCAAGCTAGTATTAGTCAGTTCGTCGGTGATCCATGCATATAGTATTATTTGTTCCTACTTCATAGTGTTTTTTTAGTCTGATTCAGTTTGGGATTTCTTATTTGATGGATTTGCATAAAGCAGGGAAGAGGACGAAGATGACATGTAGGCCCACACAGCAAGTGAGAGAAGTGAGGGATCCCGGCCAGGATTTTGTTTTTCCTAGTGCAGCAAACAGATAAAAGGTTGAAATTGACCGGGATTACTAAATACGGGGTGCCGATTTCAGGGATTTAAAGTTCAGGGTTTAATTTCGACTATCCATACAACATCAAGGTTTTAAACAAACTTCACTCGCTGACCACGGGTGCAAAGGGTGTGTGCGTCTCACCGTGGCTAGGTGAAACGGAATATATGTGTTCTTTTTAAGGGGATATATGCTGTACGCCAATGGTTGAGCTCCGATTTGCACCCATGGATGACGTGAAATGGTTGCATGGACGCATCATGTTAACCTTTTTTTTCCGAGACAAGGACGCATATTATTAACTTGTGCACAGTGGTGCAGCCGAGCGGCAGGGGCGGAGCATCAATCTGCACCCATGACCGAGCATCCTCAGCTCTTCTCGGACCTTTGACTTGCATGTTTTTAAGTATATCATTTTGCCCACTTAATCCCTTTTCAAAGGCAATGCATTGTTGTGCGCGTGGGTGCGTGTCACTGTCCAACTGATTGAGAAATGTCACATGGAGCTCAAGCAACCGAAGTAGAAGGTAGGTAGACACTAGCACACAACCGATTTAACCACATTTAAACATATCCATCGGCCTAGTGGAAATTAAGAAATCTTCGACATGTGGGTTTCATCAAGCCAGGAGAAATGATTCAATGTGTGTGACGGCGAGTGGCGCCTCCGATGGAGTGTTTTTGCAAGGTTCTCCATTTTCATCACGGATGAAAAAATGACAGGGACTCCAGGGTAATCGACGTGATTGATCGAAGTCCCAAACCAAGTAAAACAAAGTGCCGCCATCACAGTTCGTTTGTAGTCAGTGTCCTGGTAGGCATCGCAGTTCTTCGCATGAACCGTAGTTTTTTTCTTCTTCACGCATTTCTTCTTCTTTGCGAAAACAATTCAAATATTATCATAAATGTTCATTAGAACTACAAACACCCCAGCAAAAAAAATAAAAAACACATTGAGGCCCTCATACCATCGAATGACCATTGCTACCACCATAACGAATCGCTGACACCCCGTTGTTGTCGCTCTCATACCGAAGCCGGGCTGACCTTGTCAATGGCAACCGAGAAGTCTTCATGCACGTGCCCCTAAGACCTAAAAACCGACTATCCCGGCAACAAATCGACCAGAAAAGAAACTACACACACCTAAAAACCTAGAATTAGGGCTAACATAGACCTAATCCTCGAGTAACCAACGTCTCCAAATCAAATGGGAAACAAGCACAAATCACAGGGACAAAGCACAGATTCGACCATGTGGAAAACATATCTTAGGCCAAACCGAGGACCAATGATCTAGTTGGAGCAGTCGGGCCCTAACTGTTGGGTTTCGTAGTAATTTCAAAAATTTTCCTACGCACACGCAAGATCATGTGATGCATAGCAACGAGGGGAGAGTATTGTCTACGTACCCAACGCAGACCGACTGCGGAAGCGATGACACGACGTAGAGGAAGTAGTCGTACGTCTTCTCGATCCAACCGATCAAGCACCGAAACTACGGCACCTCCGAGTTCGAGCACACGTTCAGCTCGATGACGATCCCCGGACTCCGATCCAGCAAAGTGTCGGGGAAGAGTTTCGTCAGCACGACGGCGTGGTGACGATCTTGATGAACTACAGCAGCAGGGCTTCGCCTAAACTCCGCTACAGTATTATCAAGGAATATGGTGGCAGGGGGCACCGCACACGGCTAAGGAATAGATCACGTGGATCAACTTGTGTCAACTTGTGTGTTTAGAGGTGCCCCTGCCTCCGTATATAAAGGAGGAGAGGAGGGGAGGCTGGCCGGCCAAGGGGGGGAGGCGCAGGAGAGTCCTACTCCCTCTGGGAGTAGGATTCCCCCTCCAATCCTAGTCCAACTAGGATTCCTCGGAGGGGAAAAGAGGAGGAGGGGGCCGGCCACCTCTCCTAGTCCTAATAGGACTAGGGGAAGGGGGGGGCGCAGCCCATCTAGGGCAGCCCCTTCTCTTTTCCACTAAGGCCCACTATGGCCCAAATAGCTCCCGGGGGGTTCCGGTAACCCTCTCGGTATTCCGGTAAAATCCCGATTTCACCCGGAACACTTCCGATATCCAAATATA